>NW_023494789.1:51372736-51542736 GCF_904425465.1 Colossoma macropomum
CATTACATCATTAAAAAAAATCTTTTATGAAGAAAACTTATTAAAAAAATAAGAAAAATGAACAGAAACTAAAATTCTAAATTATTTTCTGCCCCCAGGTTCATATTTCACAGTTCATAGCTAATGGTCAATCAGTAAAGTACTCTTTAAAACTATTGAAGTATAAAATTAAAAGCAGCTGATGTTACCAGTTATCAGATTGTGTAGCTGCTTGAATTCAGGTTCGTATTGATCACTTCATAACACACAGACTGCAACAGAAAAACTGAGAGACAGACAGAGAGGGACACAGAGAGAGAGTGGTACCTGCAGTGGACCACTATCGGGCCGGCGTCTGGAGGGTTGAGGAACTTGACCTGGCGGACGAAGCCGAGCAGGCCGGTGGCGTAGCAGGGGACGCCGTGATCGGGCCAGCTGGTGAAATGAAACTGTCGGATCTCGCGGATCTCGTGATGCCCCTTCTGTGAGGAAGAGAGTTTATTAGTCACTGAAACCAAAGTGTTCACATATTATCCTTCAGCATCACGAGGTCCAAAATGACAGCTGGAGCTGAAAGCAAGGATTCATAAAGCTGAACTATACATGATTATTTAATTAAAACTGAAAGAAGTGTCATTACTGAGTGAGCAGAACAACAACAGGCTAAAATATGGTGAGCGTGCGCTGCTCCGAGTCGCCCTGTAAAGCCTGAAATGATCATTTAAAGTCAGAGGTGTTGAGTTTTTCACACCACGTCGTACGTCTTTATGCATTAACCTCACACACAGACTCAAAAAGAAGGTCCGGCTCAATGTTTGGATCTCAAATGATCTCAAAATCACATACTGATGAAGATGTGATGACAATAGTAGATAATTCACTCACAACCTCTGAAGACGCTCCTTCACCAAGTTTAGACTGAGTTCTCTTTGAATTCTCTTTTAATCATCATATTCACCCAGTCAGGGAAGGAGGACGAAGCACAACCCACGCTACAGAATGTTCCACACATTGCATGCAGTTACACATTTCCACCAGAGAGGTCTCCAAATCCCCGAAACTGACATAGTGTGGCTTAAATATTTATATTTACATACTATCGTCTTCTTTTTGGCCATAATGTGTGCTTGTTTGAGTCTCAGGTAAGGTGTGGTTTGCTTGTAGACCCAAGGAAAAGCCTTAAAACTTCACCTGCTTACAGAAACCAGCAGACGTGGCAATGCATAAATGTAAAAGGGGTCAATTAGGACTCTTACAGTTGATCCAATCTTTGGAAAAAGGCTTTCAAAAATGCCAACGTGGCTAACAGTAAATGTAGTCTAATGGGCAGCAGTTAGCTTGATCTCATTTCCATCCTGGTAATGAGTCACTATTACCTTTAATGCGCTATTAGATATGCTAAAGCTACCGCTACGTAAGGTATCCTCTTCTTTTCACGCAGGATTTGAACCGGCGACTTTAAAGCCGAGCTGCTGCTGAAACTGGCAGGAGCACTTGAGGGTGCAGTGGCTCTTCCTGAACGGTGAGAGCTCTTTTACAGCGCACACACACAGCGAGCTACGAGCGAGAGATCCTTCTCCCTCACACCTCCTCTCCTCCGCATTAATGCTAAGCTAAGCTTTTAATTACGATTTGGGCTTGAGCGCCGCGTAATCCATGCCTGGAGGTGCTGATACCGTGAAGTGCGGACCCACGTAGAGGCTTAATACAGAGTGTGTGTGTGTGTGTGTGTGTGTGTGTGTGTGTGTGTGTGTGTGTTTAAGAGTGTGTGTGTGTGTGAGGACGGTGCAGTAACTGAGCCTCTATAGAAGGTAACTGAAAGTCTCCTGAGCACTTCCAGCCAAAACAGTGGATTCTCACTTACAGCATAAACACACACAGGAATACACACTTTAGACACTGCAGTTAGCTTTTGTCTCTGAAGCTGAACATTAAAGAGCCCATATCCTGCATTTTATCACATTTATGACTACTTTTATGTACTAAAAATAGCCATAATTCATGTCTCCATGACCATTTTCCAAACTCTCTTCATCCCTTTGAATTTTCTTACTGTGCCTTTAAAACTGATATATGTAAATTGGCTCTGTTCTGATTGGCTGCCTCATTCGAAAAGCAGTCAGTGTGAATGGGTGGGGCCTAAACTGTTGGCTACACTCTTAAAAAAAGATGATTCTGCAAGGGTTGTTTACTAAAAAAAAAGGTTCTATAAAGAACCATGAACACTCAAAGAACCCTTTGCATGAATAAAGGGTTCTTTGCATCATAAGAAGGTTCTATATTGAACCATCTAGAGCACAGTCTCCATCAATCTGAAGAACCATTTTAGCATCCAAAAGGGTTCTTCTACTGTTACGAGTACCATTTTGGGTGCTACATAGAACCTTTTTTAAAAAGGTTCTATATAGAACCCTGTACAACACATTCTACAACTTTTCATGATGCAAAGAACCCTTTATTTATGCAAAGTGTTCTGAGTGTTCATGGTTTTTTATAGACAAAACAATCTCATTTACATATCTCCTTCTATTCAGCCTACAGCAATTTAGCCCCGCCCACTCAAGTTGTAGGGAGTGTTTCAGCTTGGACTGCTTTTTGAAAGAACCACACACACACACCCACACACACACCCACCCACACACACACACACACATATATGATTTTCAAAATTATAGCAGTTTTTAGTAGCAGTATGTCAAGATTTTGATTTAGTATCTTGAAAAATGACATTTTAACAATTAATAATTACATTTATCACAATTAATAATCACATAATAATTTACAAAATTGTGGGAAAGTGCCATTACTTTAAAATATGTAGTCATTCTTTTGAGAAGATAAGTCATTCTTTTTAGATTCTAAGTCAGTATTTTGAGAATTATAATTATTTTTAAATTCTATGTCAAAATGTTGAGAGAATTTGAGTTTATTAAAGTGTAATAGTTCAGTGTAATAACTCCACCGAATTTTCAACATTTTTGCATAATTCAGTGTTGAGATGTAATCAAAGAGATTCAGAGTGGTTTGGTGTGAAACGGTTCAGATGTCTTTACAGTGGTGGTGATAGGAACCAGGGGTCGCCATGACTACAACACAAATATAGACATTTTATTTACTATCCAGAACCACCAGTGAACCTACACGAGTCTTCTGAGTCTATATGGAATGTTGATGATGAAGTTGATGAAGTTTTCTTTGGGGATTTTTTAGCCTTAGAACACCCTTCCTGTATCCCTCCACCATGAATGGATTACACTGCATTCCAAATTATTATGCAAATGATATTTTTCTCTGATTTTCCTAAATGGTCGATGCAAATGACAGTCAGTATAATTTTAAAGTGATCAACCGAGTATAAATCGGATTTTACTGAACAAACCTCCCAATGATAACAGTATTTTTTTCAAAAATAAAAAAACTCAAAGAGCACTGTTCCAAATTATTATGCACAACAGTTTCAAAACATTTTACAGGTTGTAAAGAACTGAAAATGGTCATTTGTTGAATTTGCAGCATTAAAAGGTTACATTTACTGAAATCAAAAGCTATTTCAATCAAAAACAAATTAACAGGCCAAGTTACATTTTAACATAGGACCCCTTCTTTGATATTCACAATTCTTGCATCCATTGAACTTGTGAGTTTTTGGAGAGTTTCTGTTTGAATTTCTGTGCAGGATGTCAGAACAGCCTCCCAGAGCTGCTATTTTGATGTGAAGGGACTCCCACCCTCATAGATCTTTTGCTTGAGGATACTCCAAAGGTTCTCAATAGGGTTGAGGTCAGGGGAGGATGGTGGCCACACCATGTTTCTCTCCTTTTATGCCCACAGCAGCCAATGACACAGAGGTATTCTTTGCAGCATGAGATGGTGCATTGTCATGCATGAAGATGATTTTGCCACGGTTCTTCTTTTCGTACCATGGAAGAAAGTGGTCAGTCAGAAACTCTACATACGAGGTCATTTTCACACTCTCCCCATGATTCCGGCCCAAAACATGACTCCGCCACCTCCTTGCTGACGTCGCAGCCTTGTTGGGACATGGTGGCCATCCACCAACCATCCACTACTCCATCCATCTGGACCATCCAGGGTTGCACGGCACTCATCAGTAAACAAGACTGTTTGAAAATTAGTCTTCATGTATGTCTGGGCCCACTGCAACCGTTTCTGCTTGCGAGCACTGGTCAGGGGTGGCCGAATAGTAGGTTTATGCACAACTCCAAGCCTCCGGAGGATCCTACACCTTGAGGTTCGTGGGACTCCAGAGGCACCAGCAGCTTCAAATACCTGTTTGCTGCTTTGTAATGGCATTTTAGCAGCTGCTCTCTTACTCTGATGAATTTGTCTGGCAGAAACCTTCCTCATATATCTGCACAAACCCGTCTGTGCTCTGAATCAGCCACAAATCTGATCACGCTTAAGTTTTCATGAAATATCTAATGTTTTCATACCCTGTCCAAGGCATTGCACTATTTGACGCTTTTCGGAGAGAGATCCTTTTTCTTTCCCATATTGCTTGAAACCTGTGGCCTGCTTAATAATGTGGAACGTCCTTCTTAAGTAGTTTTCCTTTAATTGGGCTCACCTGGCAAACTAATTATCACAGGTGTCTGAGATTGATTTCAGTGATCCAAAGAGCCCTGAGACACAATACCGTCCATGAGTTTAATTGAAAAACAAAAAATTGAATCTTTATGACACTTAAATCCAATTTGCATAATAATTTGGAACATGGTGTAAATAAAATGATTAAAATGTGTTTTAGAGCAAAAACCTTCTCACAAAACTACCGTAAAACAATGTCTCAGGCATTTCATGTAGTAACTTTCTGTGAGGGAGCTTTTAGAGGTGGACATCTGGTTCCTATCACCACCACTGTGAACAGTTCTGACTCAGTAAGTTTCTCTAGAACAGAGCGTTTCACACCAAACCACTCTGAACGACTCTGTTTACATTTTAATCGTTTATTTATGCAGAAAATTGGAAAAATCAACAAAGTTCCTCTTTAAGTTAGCAGTTCAGCTCTCGGTCTCTGGGGGAACTACAGCCCCCTCAGCACCCCCAGTCCCCGCCCTCGACGGCCTGCTATTAAAGCTAATGTGAAACATGCAGCTTTTGTCTTCAGCGGTCTCGAAACAGAAAGAGGTGTGGAGAGGAGAACGAGAGCACACTTCACTCCGTTCTCCTTCACACGCGCAGAAAAGAGCTGTTTTAAAAAGACAGCCGCCTCACGAGACAGATGGATCGAGCGCTTTTGTGCAACTTTGCTGACGGCACGCTGTTCCCCACTCAAGGCTTAGTGCTTCTAAAAGCCTCCCGAAGCCTAATTTCTCCATCTATCAAAGCTTCCCTCGCCTTCTACATCTGTTCCACTTAGATTACAGCGTTTTACAATGAAACGCCACCCGCCGCAACACACCGCCACCCGCGGCCCCACGCTTCTGTTTGTGTTCTGCCTTCGCAGCGAAAGAGGAGAGCTTACATTAAGCTCACACTAAAAAAATCACTGTTAGGAAGTTGAGATCATGGTTTTCTGCCATTTCGTTTCATGTGCAAAGTGAACGGATCTCACATCAAGCTGGTGGTGAAACAAACACAGACACATTACGAGACAAAAAGGGGAGGATGAGAGGATGAGAGGATGAGAGGAGTGTAAACGAGTGCGCTACCTTCTGGACAGTGAAGGTGCGGATGACGTATTCAGCCAGAGGCTCCGTCTCGATCAGAGTCACTTTGATGTCGCCATAAACCTCCGTCTCGTCAGGCCAGTAGCGCACACACTTCACCTGAGTGGACAAATACGCACAGATATCAGGGCTGAGATAAATCACAATATTAATCAGAAATTGGACCCTGAAGAGAGACTTTTCCTATTTTTAAAGCAGCTACAGTGGAGCCCAAACATCTAAGGCCACAAATGAAAATGCTTCTACTTTTCTAATTTAAAGAAATGATTTCGTTACAAATGCTATCATCAGCATAACAATCTGAATGAAAAGTAGAATTTTTGAAATGTAAAAATGAATTTTTGGAATTTCTTAGTATTTGGTACGCAATTTAAAAAGATGGTTCTTTTGTAAATAGAAAGGTTCTATACAGAACCATGAACATTTAAAGAACTCTTTGTATGATAAAAGGGTTCTCTGCAACGTGAAATAATTCTTCAGATTGATGGAGAATGTGTTGTATATGGTTCTATAAGGCATCAAAAAACATTCTGCTATTGTTACTATGTCCAGCTTATACAGTCTTGAAAAAGATGGTTCTTTGAAGGTTCATTAATAAAGAAAATGGTTCTGTATAGATCCATGAACACTCAAAGAACCCTTTGCATTATTAAAGGGTTCTTTGCACCAAGAAAGGGTTCTTCAGATTGATTGAGATTGATGCTGTTCTTCTCCTACATGGCCTGCTGTTAGTGTGTGTGTGTGTGTGTGTGTGTGTGTGTGGACAACATGGACAGGCTGCTGACTGGCTACAGCTGCTAAAGGAGAACCCTACGCTGGACACTTGTGATATTTTAAACATCTGGTATTTTTACATAAATTGTTATGGCTTTATTGATTTAAACAAATATAATGTGGTGGTTCAGCAGACCACTGAGCAACAAACACATCAACACCACGCAAGGGATAATAATGGCCATCCTGCCTTTAATTGTGCTCCAAATGGTCCGAAGATTCTCCAAATGATCAATCTAGATGGATTGGGAAGGTGGAGAAATGAAGCCAGCACGGCTGAGCAAACACTCTTCATAAAAACATGTATTTACTGGTCCATTAAAAAACAATGTAATTCACGTAAATTATATACTCTATAATTATATAAATTATACATAGATGGAGACTATTTTGTGTAAATACGTTTTCTTGTTAATCAGTTTTTGTGTCTCTATTGTCCCAAAATCTAATAAGAAATACAAATAATGAAACTGTGTCCTAGTAATGCTCTGGAGGTGGTGCTACACTGTGAGATATTGGGACTGGTATTGATCCACGGCTATATCTCACAGTTATCTCCCTCTTGTGTATTATTGCATATTTATTAGCAAGCTGTTTACTTCACCAGGGTATATTTTGGTTTGTCCATCTGAATTTACATGACCAAATAAGGTTATTATTTAGTAACTGCATGAAATAAATGTACATTTTTATTTTATTTTTTTAAAGCTCCCCTCTAATTAACAGAACATGTGTTTTATGATACACATATTGCTATATGCTTACAATTTACTGCTGAAAGCCAAAAATCTTAGACGTTCTTTGTATTATTTTATAAAAAATAATTTTTACAGAGCAGATCACTGAAGAGACGCCATCTGTTTATAGTTTATAGCCCAGATTTGTGGAAAAATGAGTCGACTTTCAGTAGAAAAAAAAAGCGTCTTCTATTATAAGGGTTTAAAATGACATTACCCGTCTATTTGACTGGAAAGAAGACAGTTACAGCTCTCATACGACCCCCACCTTTTGAATGTAGCTTATGAAATATGAGAGTTATGAAGAATATGACGAAGTGCGTTTTGGAACCACCGGTGGTCTCAAGGAGTTGAAAAGGTTAAAATTAAATTAGTGCTCAGTCAGTTCTCTTTCCCAACAAGGCGATTACCTCTTTTAAAGCACTGTCATCAGCCTACTTGTCAATCACAGCCAATATCTGATCAGTCTAAACAAATATATTACTATTATTATTATTATTATTATTATTATTATCAATTTTTAAATCCATTAATCACCTAATGATAATAACGCATGATAAAAATGAATTCAGTGTTTACACTTGACCAAATTGATCTATCACTCAGGATATATTTGGTGTCTAATGTTTGTCTCTTTTAGCTTTGCACTGGAGCTACGAGGCTAATGCTGATGTCGATATGTTTATATATCATCAATTAGCATCATACCTAAATGATCATACACTCACCACAAACTGTGTGGAGTATCTCTGAAGACTTAATTATGTGGTTTCTGATGCTGTTTGACTCACCGGTATAAACATATATAAACATGGACTAAAGTCCACTAGCATAGCTAGCAACAGTAGTTGTAAGTAATTTTTATAAATAACAGTATTTTATTCGATAGTGGTGGGTGATATAGCAAAAATGTAGTATCACGATACCTCAAGAAGGTTTTATGATACATGATATGTTATCACGATAAGCTGCAACAGACGAAGTAGCGGCGCATTAAAAAAATACTATGAATTCAACATTTCACAATCTGTGCTGCACTAAATCCAAAAAATCAGGACTAATTGTGTTTTCTCTGTAATCAAACACAGTTAGGAAGTGTTTTTAAGTACTGATGATATCCACGATGTCCCAATAACGATAAATATTATCATATCACCCAGCCTTAGCATTCAACTATTCTTGTAGTTTAAGTCTTTACTCATGATAACATTTTACACTCACAAGTACAGCAATACATTTACAGTGACACACACACACATTAAATTAGACCTTAACCAGCTCAGGCTGGGTCCCAATTTCACAACACTGACTACACTCACTCAAAAAAAGCCATTTTCAGAGCCATCGTTATCAAAAAAAGCAACGCTGATGACATTTGGAAACACAAAGCGCTCTGATGAGAGAATCGGCCACCTGTCAGAAGCAGTGTTATCTCTGAATTAACACCCAGAGTGGGCAAGGTCCAGTGGAGCGGAACGCAAAACAGCGGTCAATTATGCGCGCTGTCACAGCAGATAGCTCAAGTTATGAATACTGCGTTGCCTTTACACGCCAAATAGAGTCTGCAGCTCAAACAGACAATTAACGGATTCTTACTTAATGAAAGTTAATTAGCTTTCTGAAAAAATGCACAAATATGCTGTGATTATTATTCAGAAGCAAGTATAAAAACATACGCAGAGGCAAATTTAATCTCCCAATTCCAAACATCTAGTACACCGGATACATTTTTTTCTAGCTCTATAGCAGCAGGTACATCACCACACTCACTTATGGGTTCCTACAGAACTCTGGCTCTATATTAACCCCTCAAATCTCAGTCTTATTATACACCAAGGCTTGTTATTCAGTAAATACAGGCAACGCAAACTGGCTGAGCTACTCTCAGCTTATAGAAGTGTGTAGTAAAACTTGCCGGTGTGTTTTTATCCATCAAATACCTGGTTGGTGACTTGGAGGGTGAGTCAAACACAACTGGATCAGTGACGGTGATTCTTTAAACTACACATGCTCAGTCTTGGTCCTGGAGATCGTAGACCCTGGACTGTTCAGATCCAGCACACCTGGTTCTAATTGTCTGATGCTTCTAACAGGCTCCGTCACCATCCGTTTCTTCCCCCGGGCCATCAGGCTGCTGAACAGCCAGGAGTGCTGGTGAATCGGTCTATAGGCCTGTTACTGCACCTCTGAGTCATCATCATCATCTCCACGGACAATCCACACCTCATCCACATCAACAGACTCACTCTGATCTCACTGTAACTTCAATCCAGCAAATCTATACTTACACATATAGACTGACATCTTCTATCTATATCTTGTATAATCTAGAAGATTCTATATCAGTATTCTATCCCCTGTGAACCTGTATCTCATTTATTATCTACCTCAGACTCAGTAACTGCACATACAGCAATGTGTACAACTGTACATATCATAGTTTTATTCATAACTTATTACTGTAGAACTACATTGGAAATAGTGCAATACTAGTGTATATTGTGTATATGCGTGTGTCTTTAGAGTCTGTGTTTATATATTTCTTTTTTCTTCTTATATATATTTTTTTTGTATTTAAATTTTACAAGGGGGCAACGCACCGAAGATTTTCACTGACCTTGCACCTGTGTAAAAGTGATGTGACAATAAATGTGATTTGATTTGATTTTGACACTACTGGGTGGTAGATGTCCAGGACCAGGACTAAACACACCTACTTTGAAGCATTTGCTCATTATAGATATGGTAATGTAAACTGCTGTACATACTTTTTGTTGAATAAATAATAAAAGTCTTTATTTATTGTTATGATTCGAAGATCAGCTCATATTTTAGGAACATATCTAATCTAGAACAGCATCAGCAACTACATTTTCAACAAAATCATTTTATATCAGGCCAAGCCACTGCCTTCCTCTGAGCAGTCTGGATTCTTTGTCCTTGTTTAATTTCCAAATAAAAGACTGTGTGCATTGAAAATCTGTTAAGGAGATTAAAAACTAGTTAGACCTTGCATGCAGGACAAAAGTCTGGGTGGTCCGAGGGTGGGCCAGCAGTGGCGTAGTCAGCAGGGTGCACAGCAAACACAAAATAGTCCAGTGCTTACTTTGTTTTGTTATTTTGGTGGCAATAAATGTGCTTTTTTAATGTTCTTTTTGCTGGACACTGAGTATTACACAGTTGTATGCTAACATTTAAACACTCATTCTTAAATGACCGATTTTATTGATTTATATAAGTGAAAATAAGCAGAATTGTGGCCAAGGGGTGGCCAGAGGTGGCCACACCCATCCTAGAATGAAGCATGGCTGCCTTTCTGGCTACCCCAGTTGTAATATAAGATCAATTACAATACGAGTGATAATATACACTGATCAGGCATAACATGATGACCACCTCCTTGTTTCTTCGCTCATTGTCCATTTTATCAGAATAGTCCACCAACCAAAAATATCCAGCCAACAGCGTCCTGTGGGCAGCATCCTGTGACCACTGACGAAGGACTAGAGGATGACCAACACAAACTGTGCAGCAGCAGATGAGCTATCGTCTCTGACTTTACATCTACAGGGTGGACTGACAGGGTAGGAGTGTCTAATAGAGTGGACAGTGAGTGGACACAGTGTTTAAAAACTCCAGCAGCACTGCTGTGTCTGATCCACTCAGACCAGCACAACACACACTAACACACCACCACCACGTCAGTGTTACTGCAGTGCTGAGAATGATCCACCACCCAAATAGTACCTGCTCTGTGAGGGTCCATGGGGGTCCTGACCACTGAAGAACAGGGTAAAAGGGGGCTAACAAAGTATCAGAGAAACAGATGGACTACAGTCTGTAACTGTAGAACTACAAAGTGCACCTATATAGTAAGTGGAGCTGATAAAATGGACAATGAGCGTAGAAACAAGGAGGTGGTCATAATGTTATGCCTGATCTGTGTAAGAGGAAGTTATAATAGGAAAATAAGATCGACCATCATTAACCATCATCAGTCAGCCATCATTAATAAAGCATCAAATGCCTTTTATGGTGAAAATCTGCCATCAGAGTATTTACCAATCAGTTGTAAGAGTCTGAACACAGTATTTAATAATGTAATAGACTAATTTTCTGAGCAAACAGGTGAGTGAATGTGTGCTGGGTCCTCCAGCTGCTCTGTGAGCTACTCTGTGAAGGAGGCTCTGTGATGGTGAATAAGCTCACTGTTATGCTAACTAACTACTTTTTTACATGCTTGTGTTGTAGGTCCTCTTATGCAGTGCTGTCTGCTGAGCTTCTAATCATTAGACTCTGTATCAGCCGCAGAGAGGGAGCCTACTTGAATAACTTCTTTGGTCTGTCTAAATAAGATGTTTTCCTTATAAACTGTGCTCTGAAATAATGATGCAATTCTCACATAGCAACAACTGTCTGGCCCACTTGTGGGCCACATCCTTGGGTTTGCTCTGGTCCTGTTTACAGCTGGGTCCTCAGCTCAGATCTGGCCCTCACATCGTAAAGTGAGTAGAACTAATGGATGTGGCCCAAATCTGGCCCAACTATACTGTTGATCCACAACATTCATGCCAGAACTGGTCCGCCAATATAGACACAGGGCCAAACAGCATGACATTGTCCAGGATCTGGACCTATTCTGGTCTGCATGCCTAACATCTGCCCAGTAGTCAACCAACACTCACGTATGAAAGCCAGAATTGGCCCAAAACTGTCTGCAGTCTGCGATTTACTTGATTCAAACACATAATTTCATCATGCATGTGTTCTTGTGTAAAGGATGGACAGGTTTTACCCCTTACATGGCAAAAGTTTTATTACACACTTCTATAATCTAAGAATAGCTCAGTTTGCATTAAAGTCCCTGTAAATACTGAATAATAAGACTTAGCTTGTAATAAGCCTGAGATTTTAAGGGGTTAATGTAAATTACATTATTTACCACTTAACTCCTTGTTATGTCAAAAATGCTGAAAGACTGAATATAACACCCCAAATTACCTTTGGATGTTGAATTAATAATATTTAAATTGACACTGTTTAAGTTATTATTGCATACAGAATAACAAAATTATTAAGACAAATGATTCCAGACTTTTGGAAACGGTACCGTACGTGCTGTGAGACGACTATGTCTGTGTGTCTGTTTGTCCGTCTGTCTGTGTAAAAAGCTGTTCATTGACTTTAACAAAAACTCCTTCAGGGCTCTGCAGTGTTCTCAAACCTTTGGAACGCTGCCCTGTAAGAACACGTCTAAAAGAATCAACCCATCACTGTTTATGCCATTTTAGTAAAGCAACACTATTTTATTTAGTTTTATTTAGTATATCATTATACTAGCAGCAGGTTTATAACTTTGAATCTCACATGGGCTGTAAGAATCTTACATAATCTTTTCAACTTTTTTTAACACCTTTCCCCAAATAAACACCATGTGCTATTGTGTTTCGCCATCGCTCTTTATTATACCCCACGGCCTTGTCGGAGCAGATCTACACTCACCTGCAAACAAGGTGTGACACCTCACAGTGTATCACCCCAATAAAATCTCTGGCCACCCTGTTCTAAAAGTTCTAGCTACAACACTGAAAAGAAGTTAACACAGCCTTTGCAGAGAGCACAATTAAATATGACACTTCTCTGCTAATTTTAGTGCATAATTTCTGTTTATTAAAATCTGTTTATTTGCTGAGTTTAACATATTGGAAAAAATGAACCATAACATATAAAGTGTGCAATATCTTGTGCTCAGGCTGCAACTTTTGCTTTATTTATTTTTGCAATGTGCTAATTTCAGCAAATAAACAGCAAGTGTGCAGAAGTGTCTCTCTGTAGAGGACGTGTAACTTATTTACACTTAGAAAATCAACAACACTGGGATCTGTCCAGGGCGCCCAGACATTTGGGTGCTCTGTAGTTCTCATGCAAGCATATATCAAATTAATGTGGCGTGTTATTTATAAGTAGTAATAAACATCCTTCATTAGTAATACTGCTTAATTTCCAGTATTCAGTCTTCAGACTGAGCAGGTTAAAGATACTCTTAAAAAAGATGGTTCTTCAAGGGTTCTTTAGTAAAGAAAGTGGTTCTATATAGAACCATGAACATCCAAAGAAACTTTTGCATGATTAAAGGGTTCTTTACGTCATGAAAAGCGTTCTTCAGATTGATGGAGAATGTGCTATGGACAGCTCTAAATATAATCTTTTTGAAAAGGGTTCTGTGAAGCACCAAAAAAGGGTTCTGCTATTGTGACAACGTCAAGCCTGTAACCTTTTTGGTGCTACATAGAGCCCTTTTCAAAAAGGTTCTATATAGCACCATTTACAGCACATTCTCCATCAATTCTTCCATGATGGAAAGAACCATTTAGTCATGCAAAGGGTTCTTTGAGTGCGCATGGTTTTATATAGAACCACTTTCTTTAGAATCCCTTGAAGAACCAGCTCAGAAATGCATATTGTGACATAATGTGGCAGAACCTCTCATAATACTAAATATCATTATTTTGCCGACCTACACGCTTAAAAAAGATATTTCTTTCAAGGGTTCTTTAGTAAAGAAAGTGGTTCTATATAGAACCATAAGCATCCAAAAAAACTTTTTGCATGATTAAAGGGTTCTTTGCATCTTGAAAGTCTTCTTTAGATTGATGCAGAATGTGCTGTAGACAGTTCTATACAGAACCTTTTTGTGACAATGTCAAGCCTGTAACCCTTTCGGTGCTATATAGAACCCTTTTCAAAAAGGTACTACATAGCACCATCTACAGCATGTTCTCCATCAATTCGAAAGAACCACTTCACCATGCAAAAAACTGTTTAATCATACAAAGCATTCTTCGCGTGTTCATGGTTCTATATAGAACCATTTTCTTTGCTAAAGAACCCTTGAAGAACCAGCTCAGAAAAGTATATTGAGACATAATGTGGCACAATTTATCTCACAGTGCTAAATATCATTATATTGCCCTCCCGACAAGGCTTCTACACACTTAACAATGGTTCTTCAAGGGTTCTTAAGTAAAGAAAGTGGTTCTATGTAGAACCATGAACATCCAAAAACCATTTGCATGATTCAAGGGTTCTTTACGTCGTAAAAGTGTTCTTCAGATTGATGGAGAATGTGCTGTGGACAGTTCTTTTTAATCTTTTTGAAAAGGGTTCTGTGAAGCACTAAAAAGGGTTCTGCTATTGTGACGATATCAAGCCTATAACCTTTTTGGTGCTACATAGAGCCCTCTTCAAAAAGGTTCTATATAGCACCATTTACAGCACATTCTCCATCAATCTGAAGAATTCTTCCATGATGCAAAGAACGATTTAATCATACAAAGGGTTAAAAAAGATGTTTCTTCAACGGTTCTTTAGTAAAGAAAGTGGTTCTATGTAGAACCATGAACATCCAAAAAACTATTTGCATGATTCAAGGGTTCTTCATATCGTAAAAGTGTTCTTCAGATTGGTGGAGAGTGTGCTGTGGACAGTTCTATATAGAATCTTTCTGAAAGGGGTTCTATGAAGCACCAAAAAGGGTTCTGCTATTATGACAATGACAATATTGTGACAATACATAGAACCCTTTTCAAAAAGGTTTTAAATAGCACCATCTACAGCACATTCTCCACCAATTTGAAGAACCACTTCACCATGCAAAGAACCATTTAGTCATGCAAAGGGTTCTTGGAGTGTTCATGGTTCTATATAGAACCATTTTCTTTATTAAAGAACCCTTGAAGAACCACCTTTGTTAAGAGTGACGTCTATGATATTTGTGACTTGTTCTCTGTTCTATCAATAGAGCTTCACACACAGAGAATGGAAAACAAAATGAAAATAAGAGTCTTTTTAAATTCTGTAATAAACACATGAAAGCTCACCCTGCCCACTTCCACCAGGTTGGTTACCATGACGATGCTGGCGGAGTTCTCTTGCCAAATCATCCGCCAGAAATCTCTCACCGTCTCCTGCATGGGTCCTACGGGAGGATAGAAAAGGGACAAATTTAGCACCATATCAAACCATCTCCATCCCCCTACGCCCACCGCCAATTAGACAGGAGACTGAGCGCGTCTGTATGGCTGCAGGAAGCTGCTTCTTTTGGCTCTTAGCTGCTCGTCCTTGTCTGAATGCGGCTTTCAGAGAGTTTCTGTAAAATCTGCTTTAATTACCTTGCGTAGCGATGTAATGCCTCGGCCGGTGGTAACCCTGCGGAGCAGAAGAAAAGAAGGAGGTCACGTTACCCACAATGCCTTCGCGTTATGAATAAGGATCGAGGAGTTCAGGTTTATTAGAACAAAATCTCTCTGTTAGTGGTGGCTTTTTATTTCACAGGGACATTTTTACATTCCTGCATAACTCAAACATGACTTCAAACACTCTATCCATCTCCTGATAACTGTAACATCTACACCGATCAGGCATAACATTATGACCATCCTTGTTTCTACACTCATTGTCCATTTTATCAGCTCCACTTACTTTATAGGTGCACTTTGTAGTTCTACAGTTACAGACTGTAGTCCATCTGTTTCTCTGATACTTTGTTAGCCCCCTTTTACCCTGTTCTTCAGTGGTCAGGACCCCCATGGACCCTCACAGAGCAGGTACTATTTGGGTGGTGGATCATTCTCAGCACTGCAGTAACACTGACGTGGTGGTGGTGTGTTAGTGTGTGTTGTGCTGGTCTGAGTGGATCAGACACAGCAGTGCTGCTGGAGTTTTTAAACACTGTGTCCACTCACTGTCCACTCTATTAGATGCACCTGCATTGTTGGTCCACCCTGTAGATGTAAAGCCAGAGACAATAGCTCATCTGCTGCTGCACAGTTTGTGTTGGTCATCCTCTAGTCTTTCATCAGTGGTCACAGGACGCTGCCCACAGGACGCTGTTGGCTGGATGTTTTTGGTTGGTGGACTATTCTCAGTCCAGCAGCGACACTGAGGTGTTTAAAAACTCCAGCAGCACTGCTGTGTCTGATCCACTCAGACCAGCACAACACACACTAACACACCACCACCACGTCAGTGTTACTGCAGTGCTGAGAATGATCCACCACCCAAATAGTACCTGCTCTGTGAGGGTCCATGGGGGTCCTGACCACTGAAGAACAGGGTAAAAGGGGGCTAACAAAGTATCAGAGAAACAGATGGACTACAGTCTGTAACTGTAGAACTACAAAGTGCACCTATATAGTAAGTGGAGCTGATAAAATGGACAATGAGCATAGAAACAAGGTCATAATGTTATGCCTGATCTGTGTATATATTGTACACCTGAGAATTATAGTTCTTTAAGGGTTCTTCAGTAAAGACAATGTTGCTATATAGAACTTTAAACACACAAAGAACCATTTGCATGCTTAAAGTGTTCTTTGCATGGTGAAATGGTTCTTCAGACTGATGGAGAATGTGCTGTAGATGGTTCTAAACAGCACCTTTTTAAAAGGATTCTACAGAGCACCAAGAAGAGTTCTTCTATTGTCACAAGCTTGACATGGTAACAATAGAAGAACCCTTTATGGTGTTATACAGAAGATCTTCAAGAACCATATATACAAAACATACAAAAACGATTTCACCATGCAGAGAACTATTTAAGCATGCAAATGGTTCGGTAACACTTTACTGTAGGGTGCTGTTCATAAGGCTACATGACACTTACATAAGCTTGTCATGACAACTGACATAGCCCTACGTAAATGTTTATAAACGCTTATTCCAATAGGCGACATCTGTCATAAACACTACTTTAGCTAACTTTGATCAAAACCGGCAAATGTAACCTTTATAATGAATGACGCCTATTGGAATAAGTATATATAAACACTTATGTAGGGTTATGTCATCTGATATGACAAGATTATGTAGGTGTCATGTCAGCCTTATGGATAGTACCCTACAGTAAAGTGTTACCAAGGGTTCTTTGAGTGTTCATGGTTCTACATAGAACCACTGCCTTTACTAAAGATTCCATACTGTGCAAAAGCACATGGTTTAAAGCCATTTGTCTGGGCAATATGTATGTTTGGGCCAGTAAAAACATCAAGAAAGCATTAGAATAAATTTAGTAAAAGCAATGCAGATTCATACTGGATTAAAATCACAGATCTCGTCTGTAATCACTCAGATCACAGCAGCTCCCCAGATGAAACTAATCCAGCTCTAACAGTTCTAATCTACTTCACGCCTTATATCAAATAAACACAAAATAAACTCATGATTGACAACCATGACTGAAGTACACTATATGGATAAAGGTATTGGGACACACCTCTTAATCAGTGAATTCAGGTGTTTCATTCAGTCTCTTTGCCACAGGTGTTTAAAATCAAGAACCCAGCCACGCAGCCTGCCTTCACACACATCAGTGAGAGAATTTTAAAGAGCTCACTGAACTCGAGTGTGGTGCTGTAATAGGATGGTGCCACTGTTCAAACAAGTCAGTCTGCAAAATTTCCCCCTCCTAGATTTTCCACGACCAGCTGTGACTGTATTATTGAAAAGTGGCAGCGTTTAGGAACCACAGCAGCTCAGGAATGAAATGTCAGACTATGTAAAGTAACAGAGCGGGTCGCCGAGTGTTGAGGAGCACAGAGGATAAAAAACACCAGCACTCTGCTGATCAATAACTGCCGAGTTCAAACCTCCTCCGGCATCAACATCAGCACAAAAAATGCGTCGAGAGCTTCATGGCAGGATTTGCATGGTTGAGCAGCTGCATGCAGGCCTTACATCACCAAGCACAACGACAAGCATCGGATGGAGTGGAGTAAAGCTCCACCACTGGACTCTGGAGCAGTGGGAACGCTTCTCTGTCTGTCAGTCTGACGGACGGGTCTGGGTTTGGCGAATGCCAGGAGAACGTTACCTGCCTGACTGCACTGTGCCAGCTGTAGAGTTTGGTGGAGGAGGGATGATGATATGGGGCTGTTTTTCAGGGGTTGGTCTAGAACTCTTAGTTCCAGTGAAGGGAAATCTTAATGACTCAGCACCAAGACATTCTGGACAACTGTGCACTTCCAACTTTGTGGGAACAGTTTGGGGAAGAACCTTTCCTGTTCCAGCATGACTGAGCCCCAGTGCACAAAGCAGCTCCATAAAGCCTGACTGGGTGAGTTTGGTGTGGAAGAACTTGATTGACCCTCACAGAGCCCTGACCTCAACCCCATCAACACCTTTGGGATGAACTAGAATGGAGATTGTGAGCCGGGCCCTCTCGTCCAGCAACAGTGTCTGACCTCACAAATGCTCTTCTGGATGAATGGACAAAAATTCCCACAGACTCTCCAACATCTTGTAGAAGCTTCCCAGAAGAGTGGAAGCTGTTAGAGCTCCATATTAATGCCCATGGATTTAGAATGGGATTCATAAAAGCTCCTGTAGGTGTGATGTGCAGGTGTCCCAATACTTTTGTCCACATAGTGTATGTTTGTATTAGTTTAAGCAAATGCAGTCTGTACACTAGCTAAAAGATTCACATGGATAACTCACATCTATTTTCAATTCATGGCTGAATGATGGCATTTATATAAATTTAAATGAGACGCCAGATGACTTTAGAGCGCAGAAGAAAAATGCGGTATGCCCAGAGAGTAACTGCTAAACCGCAAAACAATTATTTTAGTATATTCAGATATTAAACAATTTGTGCTTCTCTCAAATCTGCTTTATTATCTTGTGTAGCGATGAAGCCTCGGCTGGTTTAACTTTTAATTTACCATTAAATATCCAAACAATGTAAAGGGCAGGTTGCATTAGTAAATAATATAAAAAAATTAATAATTTAATGGGTAAATATGTAAATATGTGTAAATATATAGTCTATATATATATCAGTTATGTACAGTGGTATTTGGTGCTACAATGCAATCATTACATTCATCGTTATATAATTACATATTCCAAAATAGGCAATTTACCAACGTTATTACAACATAATTTAATTCAATATCGAATTACATGTGATTACTACATATTAATCTACACTAAATAAATACCTGATACTTACCATACTGTAAACTAAAGTGCTGCCCATTTAGCTTTGCTTGAGGCTCTCTGAGACCATTACAGCGTTACGGGAATTACATAGTCCTTCATAACGTTCTGCCTCAGTCACATCTAAATGTCACTCGCTCTGACTCTCCACAGCGTTTGAGCCAGAGGGAAACACATTAACGATCACCGTCGCTCAGCTCGCTCACACAAGAACACATCGGTCAGTGTTACGAGTGAATCCACTGCACCACAGAGCCGGTAATCGTTTTATTAGCTGCAGTGATGCAGAGCGACGTGATTATAGATCCGGCGGCGAAAGCAATCGCTTGCATCTGTGTGGCACCGAGCGCGATGTATTTATGCCTATTCGCCTCCATAGTGTAATAGGCTACAATCATATCGACAGCATCATTATAGGGCTTAGATGGGCTTTTTATACAGAGTGACAGTGTGTAGAGTAGATACAGCGCACGGGCTAAGAAAAAATGCGCAAATATACAAGCAGTCATGTTCCTGAGTGCAGGCCTGACTCTGTCAGGGTTTGGAAGAGTGAGTGGGCAGATACAGTACTGCGCAAATGTTAAAGACCACGCTTCATTCAGTTTTTACCCACTGAGTATTTTTCAGGAGACATTTGTGATGAGATTAGATATAAGGAGAAAGTGAAAAAGTGCACACTCAGGCCCAATCACACTTCACCCCTCGCCCCTACCACTGAGCCCTTAGCCCTCTGTTTTGCATATTCATGTCTAGGGGTAGGGTGTCCCAGTTCTTGTTGAGATAGAGGGGTAGGGTGAAGTGTTGGGGCTACATGGCCCTCCAAACGGAGGTTTTTCAGAGACTCCAAACAGAGAGTTATGAGTAAAGACAGAAAAAACGGCAAGATGGCGAACAAGAGACCAAAGAAACATGCAAATATGAGAATTTTCTCTGTTAAAAATTACAATAACCATTGTTTTATCTTAGTTTAATGTTGTTTCAGTGTATTATGGTCGTTTTCTTCATAACAAGCATAAAAAATCGCTAATAGCATGCTAATGTCTTGGTAGCTAGCTGGCTAACTTTCTTGTTCCACCTTAAATAGTCCAGCAGTTCTGACGCCTGAAGCGCCAGAATGTAACTGCTGCTCCATTTAAGGTGGAACAGGGAAAATTTGAACAAGAAGCTGGTGAATAACTGACTTCAGCTTCATATTACTGAAGAATTAGGGGTGGGTGATAATAAATAATTGCCCCCCTCTTTGAAGGCATATGAGTCCCTAAATGTAACTAAAGCCCCGCAGTGAGGAGCTGAACTTTACCCTCCTCTGCTGTCACTGCAGACTGGCAGGGTCGCCTACAGAGCAGCGCTGGTAGCTGTTAATGAAGTGATGCTGTTTTTATTTGAGGGTCCCATTTCAGAGGGAAGATTTCAACCACTACCCTGTAACTCAGTTCCAAGGAGTTAGGGTGACACTCGAAAACAAGGGGTAGGGGTAAAAATAAGAAATGGGATTGGGCCTTAAGAAAGATGGTTCTTCAAGGGTTATCAAGTAAGGAAAATGGTTCTATATGGAACACTTTACATGATTAACATTTCTTTGCATCGTGAAAGGGTTATATAAAGAACATTTAGCACATTCACCATCAATCTAAATAACATTTTAATGATGCAAAGAACCATTTAATCATGCAAAGCGTTGTTTAAGTGTTCATGGCTCTATATAGAACCATTTTCCTTACTAAAGAACCCTTGGACAACCATCATATTTAAGAATGTGGTTCCTAACAACCACCTGGAAGGCCTGGTAGACCCCAAAACTGCCCCCATCAGATAAACAGCACTTAAAGCTTTCATCTCTGAGAGAGAGGAGAAAATCAAGCTGATCAGATCTGAAAACATCCACAGGTGTTTCTGTCCATCCTTCCACTGTGAGAAGACGACTCAGCGCTGTGGGTCTGAAAGGATGTGTAGCTGTCAAGAAGAACCTCACTGAGAAAAGGAGACGGACACATCAAACAAAGAAGCTGAACGATGGACTGACCACCCCAGAGTCCAGACCTCAACACCACTGAATGTGTTGATTACTTCAGAAAATGATCAACCAGCTTCTAAGACTGAACTTTGGAGGTGAGTCTGCAGATTCTTTGAGGAACTGAAAGTGAGTCTCCTGAACAGAATGGAAGCTGGAATAAAGGGAGAGAGTGACTCTCTGACTCACACAGCTGAGAGTAGATTTAGCTGGTGAGGCTTCTGTGTTGTTTTCTGCTTTTTCCTGATAGTAAAAAATGTATAACGTGTACTTAATGACTATTTCACATCATTCATAGGAATCTTGGCACATACAGAATATAGTTTTAATAAAAATAAATATTTAGAATGCTTCATACTTGAAAAGTGATAAGATTATCTTAAACGATGGGCTTAAAGTTTAATTACACACTTCTATAATCTAAAAATAGCTCAGCTAGTTTGCATTAAAGTCCCTGTAGTTACTGAATAATAAGCATTAGTATGTAATAAGCCTGAGATTTTAAGGGGTTAATGTAAATTACATTATGTATCATTTAATAACCCTCTTGTTATTCCCAAATTGCTTGAAATACTAAACAAAACACCTAAAAGCACTTTGGGATATCAAGGTAATAATATTTCAATTTATACTATTTATGTCGTATTAAACAGTGTTTAATAATAGTGTTTTAGAAAGAATAACAAAATTATTAAGACAAATGATTCCAGATTTTTAAACGGTACCGTACGTGCTGTGAGACGACCATGTCTGTGTGTCTGTTTGTCTGTCTGTCTGAGTAAAAAGCTGTTCATTGACTGTAACAAAAACTCCTTCAGGGCTCTGCAGTGTTCTCAAACCTTTGGAACGCTGCCCTGTAAGAACACGTCTAATTACACTCACGCTGTGTTTATTACTCTGTGGCTCTCGTCTTTCGTCTTTAACTGTAATGTTATTACAGTTACACTGTGCAGCGATGACCTCTTAGCTAATCACCTCACAAAGCCAGCTGCTCCACAGCTCAGTCTGATCACATAAATGAGTAATATTTAGGTACATAATGTTTGGTCAATGTTGAAAAAGATGGTCTTTCAAGGGTTCTTTAGTAAAGACAATCATTCTATATGGAACCATGAACACTCAAAGAACACTTTATATGTTTTAATTGTTCCTAGCCTAGTGAAACAGTTCTTCAGAGTGATGGAGAATGTGCTGTAAATGGTTACATATAGAACCTTTTTGAAAGGTGTTCTGTATAGCACCACAAAGGGTTTTTCTATCGTTATAATGTCAATAACAATAATAATATAACAATAAATATATATATATATATATATATATATATATATATATATATATATATATATATATATATAACAATAATCTTTTTCAAAAAGATTTCATATAGAGCCATATAAAGCACACTCTCCATCAATCTGAAGAACCATTTCACCATTCAAACATGCAAATGGACAGAAACCATTGTCTTCACTAATGAACCTTTGAAGAACCATCTTTTTAAGGAGTGTATATTGTGGGCTCACAATAACCTACTTAGAAAGAAGAGAAAGAATAAGATTCCCCTGGTCTTCCTCAAGTTTCTTGCAACCAATGAATTCATTTCTACTCTACACTGTTCTGGTGAGTGACGAACGAAATATCATTAATTACACTCTTAAAAAAGGTGGTTCTTTTAGGGTTCGAACACTCATAGAATCCTTTGCATGATCAAAGGGCTCTTGCATCATGAAAGGGTTCTTCAGAATGTGTTGAATATGGTTCTACATAAGACCTTTTTGAAAAGGGTTCTGTTTAGCACCCA
Source organism: Colossoma macropomum (assembly GCF_904425465.1). Lineage (NCBI taxonomy): Eukaryota > Metazoa > Chordata > Actinopteri > Characiformes > Serrasalmidae > Colossoma > Colossoma macropomum. The sequence goes on from NW_023494789.1 coordinate 51,395,726, forward strand.
AAAGGGTTCTTCTATCGTTACAATGTCAAGCTTGTAATGATAGGAGAACCCTTTTGTGTTCTATAAAGAGCCCTTTTCAAAAAGATTCTATATAGAACCATCTATAGCACATTTCCCCATCAATCTGAGGAACCCTTTCATCATGCAGCCATGCAGAAATCATGAGTGAGTATTTCCCTGTATGATTTTATTATCATTAATATCTGGACAGTCTGCAGACGATGTGTTTGCAGTTAGATGTAAGTGGTGAGTTGCTAACAGCCTGAAGTGTTTACAAACGGCTCGAAAGTGTTCAAGAGGTTTTACTGCACAGTTATATTTTAACACATACGAAATGCTGAAATATAACAGATTAAAAGCTCTTTCACTTTTTTACTTGCAGGAACCGCACTTTTAATTGTGCATTCTGATGGTCAAAATGACAGTATTCAACCTTCACGTTGTGTTTCAGGTCCTGCGGATCCCAAAAGAACATATTTAACATTGTTTTATCATCTTAGTGATGTTCCCTCTGTTATGAGGATGACTAATAAATAAGAGTTTGGCTTGTTTCAGAGTCTTCTACAGAAAATTATGTGCATTTTCCATCATAATATAATGTTCAGTCTGGGTTTTGATTAGATCAAAAGAAGGAAAATATTTTGAAGGATAAAAAAGACTTCTTATTATATTTAATAAACTTAATAGGATATTTTATTTTTATACTCGCAGCATTAGAATCTCTGGAACACAAAGGAAAACTCTTTTTAACATGTGGGTTAATATTTTGAATGAAGAAAAAAAAAACAACTCTACTCCACTTGAACTTTACTCAGTCAGTTATACTCTCTGCCCCTTAATCCATATAAAGTGTTTTATAAACATTAGAAATAAGTAATAGGAGGGTTATTACATACTAAGGCTTATTATCCAGTAACTACAGGGACTTCAGTGCAAACTGGCTGAGCTTTTTTAGATTACTGAAGTGTGTAATAAGACTTTGGGCCCACTGGGGGGCTTTGGACATTTAAGGGGTCAACAATAACTTGCTTATTGTGTAATTTCACATCACCTGTCCCAGCAAGTTTCACTCTCAGGATCATATTAACAGTTAGATGCTAACAGTATTGCGGTTATGTAAGATTTTAGGTTATACATCGTGTACATTAGTCGCGAAAGCTCCATACTCACGTCTATGTAGTTGGCGTTGATGTAGTCTGAGTGGGGGTCTCCCTCCAGGGCCTGCAGCCGGACTCGAGTGTGATCATCTGTGGGGTCAAATATTCATAGAAGAGCCAGTCTAAAGTTACACTTACACTTTACAGGACATCATGCACTGATAAAGCCCACGGAACCGAAGAAAATCAGAATCATTTGTCCCGCTCCCGCCCGCAACCAAAACGTTTTGTCCCACTCCCGCCCGCAACCAAAACGTTTTGTCCCACTCCCGCCCGTGCAGTTGCATCAAAGTAAACTGACATCCAATATCCGACACAGTCTATTCACATTACTCTCCGCTGAAATAACAGGTCAGTCATGGTCATCAGGCTCACTGTGAAGTAACTTTACCAAACACTGTTTACTCTCAGTAAACACAAAGCAGGAATTTAATAACAGACCGGTTAGTTTCGGTGTTTTGCTGGGCAGCTGTGGCCGTCGGACTGAAGGCCCTCTGCTGTCTATGTGAGCTACGAGAATCTGCGTGTTTTCTGTGTTATTCTGTGTGTGTCTATATATATAGTGCTCGTTCTACTTTATTTAGGCTGTTCACTAATTGGTGGGATTTTTCTTCATGCATGCTTCGGCCCACTCCCGCGTGCAGTGGGCTGGGTGTCCAGGAATCTACGCGAGTGCAGACCTCTACTGTGGAGGACCCTCTATCGGCCCTCAGATAAACAGAGAATTTTATAAGCCTCCACTGTATTTGTTAAGAGGTTTTTATGATGTTGTTGTCAATAAAATTAGGAACTGGTTAACTGGAACTGGACTTTCTAGCTAACTGGATATTTGTGGATTGAGATGTTCAACATTAGCACATTTACATGCAGCCTAATAATCCATTAATAATCCGACTAACAGCTCAATCGGAAAAGAATACGTCCATGTAAACACCTCGATCAGAATAGTCTAGTCTGATTGAGGCCATTCGGAATACAATTTCTACCCGACTGAACGAGGTAGGGTAATCCTGTAAATAATCAGTTAAATAGAAGAATAATATCCGTGTAAACGTCTGTATCTGATTACATTCCCTATCGGAAAGTTTAAGTCCGTTCTGATCATGTTCGTCGCGTCATAGTGAAAGTTTATACCGTTCAACATGGCGGAGCAGAAACTGGTCTGCAGAGGAGACGAAGTTTATGCTCTGATCTTCAAAAGACGGCGGTGGGACGGACGTCCAGCTTATGTGTCTCAGAACACGACGTCTTCCTCTCGGCCTTCTTTAATAAGGACATGTGAAGGACGTTTTCCTGAGTCTGACATCATTTTAAAGTGATTAAAAACACAAGCACTGCTCACTGCTGCTCATCTCACTCTGACTGGACTCACGTGATGCTGGTTGTTATGGTAACGTCTACAATAAGCGCTTCTCTACGCATGCGCGTCAAATTCAGATTACTTGTAGTGAGCATGTAAATGGAGATGTGCCAACAGATTGTTGAGTACAGTGCATATAAACACCTCAGTCTGAATCTATAATTGGAATGTATTCAGTCGGATTGGCGAAAATCTTTGCATGTAAATACAGCCAGTGTCTAATGTGATTATCTAGTACAGAGGATGAGGAAGACGATCAAATATCAAACTTAATCAAATGAAAAGAAGTTTTTCACATCTCACTGTTGGGATTGGTGGAGTGTAATAAGTTCTGAGGCACTGGAGGTTTGAACAGATGAACATCTGATTTGCTAGAAAGATCAACAGCATCAGATGTTTTAACACTGCTAGCTACGAAATATCATAGCTAATATCATTAGTTAACATTAGATAATATCTTAGCCTAACTTATTTTAGGTTCACAACTGGACCTTAAAACCACTGCTGTACCTTTGAGGGAACATTTACACTGTTTGTACCTTAATGAATGAAAAACGTACCTGAACAGAACCTTTATTACTAACAGTGTAGCTGCTGTAGCACAGCTAAAGTTACTCTACACTCAAACAAATAAATCTCTGTATGAACTTAATTTGATTACACCACACATTTCCTTTCAATCACATAAAGTCAGTATACACACTGTTACCTTAATATAATATTCAACTGTTGAAAGAACAAAACAGGAACATTTCCATTCAATTTGTTTGGGTTTAATTAGAATGAAATGCTCTTTAGATCAAAATAAACAGTTTTTACTCATTGAAATGTACAAACATTCACACTTCAAAACAAGTTGCTTCTTCAAGGGTTCTTTAGTAAAGACAATAGTTCTATATAGAACCATGAACACTCAAAGAACTGCTCCATTAAAAGGTTCTTCAGCTTGATAGAGAATGTGCAGTAGATGGTTCTGTATAGAACCTTTTTGAAAAGGGTTCTATATAGCACCAAAGAGGTTGTGGTGTGACAAGCTTGACACTGTAACAATAACAGAGCCCTTTTTGAACCCTCAATATAGAACGCTTTTAGAACCATATACAGCACATTTTTAATCAGTCTGAAGAACCATTTCACCAATGCAAATGCAATGCAAAGAAGCCTTGAATCATGCAAATCGTTATTATGAGTGTTTTTAAGGGTTCTATACAGAACCATTGTCTGTAGGTGGGCACTATAATAGCAATATCCAGCATTATGAGATAAATTGTGCCACATTATGTTATAATATGCTTTTCTATGCCTATTATGGATGTCACTGCTGTTGGAACAAAACCTTGTATCTCCACTGTTTTCAGTTTTTGACAAAATTTGGAGATAGCCATTGTCCTTTACATTGTGTGTAAGTTTCATGATGAATGGACCAAAAGAAACGGCATAAAATTACTTGAAAAAATGTCGGGTTCCATTGACCTACATGATGAGTAAGGTATGTTTTTTCCTTCTCCTGTAAAGTTACCATTTTGAAGGTTTTGCTCCGACAGCAGCGATATGCATGTGTCATTAAAGACAGCATTATAAGTCCTACTTTACTGGATTTCTCAAAGTACAGTAGATGAAATGTTTAATAAAAGTCAGCGTGTTCATCTTTTTGTACGTTCCAACTTATCAAACCTCAGTAAAACTAAATATCGAGTGTTAAGTATCGCAATGTCCTGTTTTTGCCATATCGCCCACCCCTAGTGCACAGCATCTCCTGGACCAGCAGGGCTCTTCTGTAGACACTTTGGTGTAGACAAGGAAAAATCTGACCCTCAGTACCGAGAAAGCTCTGTGAGAAGCTTCAGAAGAGCCTCCAAGCTCTGCAGAGGAGATACGGAGGACAGAAACAAGGCCTCGTCTACCTCGCCACGAGCAATCATTACCAAAGATGGAGCAGAACTACAGACTCCTGGTGGCTAATTGATTGAATCGCTCTGGCTGCAGTCGGCTTCTCTTAAGCAAAGCACGTTCGGCACGCCAACCATTAACACGTAGCCTCTGGAGTTCTTTCCAGGCCTGAAGGTGCGATGCCTTTTTCGGTAATTATCAGAGTGCTTCAGGAGAGGGCAGAGAGAGAGGGAGAGAGGAGGGAGGGAAGCAGTGGAATGATGAGAGGATGGGTAAAAGGATAAGTCTGACACTTGCTCCGCATATGCGGGTGGTGGTGGGCTTTGATCACGGCGAGAATGCAAATGTGGTGTCGAGAGACGTCAGCTGGAAACGGTCTTATGCTGTCTGGCGGTACAACCCTGCAATCTCTCTGCTCTGTCTATGTCTCTCTCTCTCTCTCTCTCTCTCTCTGTTATTTTTCCTCTTCAAAACACCAACACTGGTCTTTGTTTGAGACGCCTCTTTGCATCACCCTCCGTCTCTCTCTCTCTCTCTCTCTGCTCACACGTGATCTACTCCTGACCTGGGAACTCCGGAAGGGAGGAGTGAGTGAAAGAAGCAGAGGGAAGAGGAAATGAAAGAAAGACATGAGTAATTAGACACCTCCCGAGTCAGCTGTCACTGTAAAGTGCACAGCAGAGGTCCTCCCTATAGCGAAGGCCAAGAAAATAGCCTTTAATTGGACAGAGCTGACCAGACTACAGCGCTGAAGGCCTTGTTCTTTCAGTCCTCCCCCATTAGAACCTGCAAAAGCCACATGACGGCTTTTACCTCTCCATCTAAGGCTTTACAGCGTCCGTCTGAAGACGCATGCATCAGACTGCAGCGCTGCAGAGCTCCACGGTTTAAGACTTACTCTGCTGCTCTGACTCATCTGCTCCAGTCAGAGGTGTAAACCTCTGATCTCTGCTTCAATTCAGTAACAATATCAAAGCTCAAAAGTCAATTCAAGTAGATTTTTTGGTATGATTTATGATTTCACGGTTAAAAATGAGAGGTCAGAGAGAGGTCAGCTCAACACAAAATGTTATAGTAACTAATAATATGGCTTTTCTTGAGTTGACAACTTGAGGACACAAGAGTTCACACAACTCAAACTTTAGTTGAGTCGAAAGTTATTTTATTTTTTTAGTTCTGCGTTTTAGTTATGGTAAATAAAATAAACTCGTTTTTTACACTCATCTTCCCCACTAGCCAGGACTCTTTCCATCACACAGTCCTGCTGGACATTTTTCCTCTTTACATCCACCTGTTGAGGTGACGGCTTAGTCCACTGCACCACCCAGGAACACATTTTTTTTGGTGGTAATGACATTTATTTATTAATACCATTATATTTTTTTTGTGATCATTTTTTTATTTGTTTCCTGTTAATCAAGCCGCACTTTATCACAACATTACAGAACTGAAGGGAAAAAATAAAACAATATAAGATAAGCCTGTACGATCCAATCTTTTCATCACATCACAACAAATCTGTTTCCATGTCTAAAGAGTAGATGTGCTAACTTTATTAATCCTGGCTGTGGCCAGTTCCAACATAACTATGTCATGCAGCTGAAATAGCCAATGTCGTACACTTAGATGATGTGGGTGGAGCCGCCTCTGTGCAGTGATTTTTTTTAGCGATGTTAAACCAGCGAGCCACATCTTCCTTTGTTTCCCTGTTAAATTTAAATTGGAGTCGTCGTTTAGTGATAATACAGCTGGAGTTGTTTTAACTTTAAAGCATGTCATAGTTTCATGTGGTGCAGCAGTCTAATAATTCATCCCGACATCAGGAGGTTGTGAGTTTGAATCCCAGCAGCACTATAGCTGTCCATATCTGGAAGGCCCTGAGGAAATTATGCCAGATGGGACTGTGTGATAGAAGGAGCACCAGCTAGTGGGGAAACTGAGTAAAAAAACACATTCAGTTTTGTTTTTCTCACTGAGATGCAGAGCTAGAAACAGTAGCTGGGAGCCATGTAATCAGTTACTATATCATTTTAAGTTGAGTCAACTTCTCATTTTTTTTACAGTGTATATTTGAAAATACACAAATTTATCTTTGCAGAGTAGTGGAAGACAGACAACAACAACAAAAAATGTTTGTTTTTACTCTAAGAAACAGCTCAGAATTTAATTTTTGATTAAAAAGTGCACTCTTAATTACTGGATTGATTGCAGTCAATTCTAACTGTCCTCATCTTCAGATCAACTTAGCAAAGCATTTTACAGCTCCAGTTCCAGCTTATAAAGGTCTTAAATTAGGGTCGTCAAAGCTAATATGTTAATAACACTGTTATATGCTTTTATTTTTAAGACCATTTTTCCCCCTTGACCTATGTTGGCCTTACACACCAATTTGGAGATATGTATTTTTTTAGACAGCAATATATATATATAAACACACAACTGTGATTAGACTTACATTAAAAGTTTTGTTATATATATATATAATATATATATATATATACAAACGAAAGAAAAAATACTTTTAATGTAACGAGATTTTATTCCAAATCAATTCGGATCTTTCTGTTGGTGCATTCATCATAAATCACTCACACAATATAAAAAGCAGCTGCCGTCATCAGATGGCATTAAACTGAGGCAGTTCCATTGTGATATGACTGTGGAAATGAACTAATGAATTAAACTGGGAGTGCTGGAGTCGAGGATAGGGCAACAGTACAATGAGCTGCTGAGGTCCTGCAGGGCTTCAGTCTGTCACCCTGATCTAAACTGAGGAGAACAGTGAGGAGATCAAAAGGAGATACAATAGGGCTGATACAGCAGGGCAGATACAGCAGGGCAGATACAGCAGGGCAGATACAGCAGGGCAGATACAGCAGAGTAGATACAGCAGATACAACTCGCTTCAGCACAAACACCTCAGTGTTTCTGCTATCTGAATACTCCTCATTCAGCTGATTGGATCTTAATCAGGGCCTGCATCATTTAAATGAGGTTTGCAGTGGCCCTTAAGGACTTCTCTGGCCACGCTGGGTTCCAGTGGGGAGGGAATGAAATGGTGCTGAAGGAGTAGGTGGAGTGGTTGATGAGTGATATGGAGGCATTTAAAAGACTGGAATGAATGTTTATAACAATATAAAACCAATTCGGTTTTTCAGTTTTTGACATAATTTGAAAGTGGTGTCCTTTACATTGTGTGTAAATTTCATGATGAATGGACCAAAACAAACGGCCCAAAAATTGACTTACATTAAAAGTAAAGTATGTTTTTTCCTTCTGCTTTAAAGTTACCATTTTGGAAATATGAGGTTTTGTTCCAACAGCAGGGGCATATAGCATCATATGCAGAATTTCATGGGCCATTATGTAGCTACATATTGTAATAATTTTAGTATGTTTTCACTTTAGTTTTAGGCCAAATGTGTCCTAAATCTTGGTCTTGATTTTAACCACACATTACATTTTTAATGACTTTTTTAAAAGCTTCCTTTTTTGTCCTTTGCCAATAAAATATTTGCATGACATTTGTCTTTGAAAGGCTCTCCATGGGTCATTACTGTTCAGTTAAGTCTATTTTTTATTGATTAGCCTTTTTAAAAAAATTGTTAATTGTTAAAAATAATCAATAGACTCCTCAGATACTAATATAAATAACCATGGCAGCCCTAGAATGGTTGGACAGATGGACAAAGCAACACTGTGGACAGATCCAGAGAGTGCCAGTGGCAGTGAGTGTCTGTTTTACAAGCCAGAATGTTAAACCAAGTGTTTCTAATGGCATTCAGCACCTCGATTCCTTAAAATAACGCTATTATAAAATGTTAACTTCACAGTAAAGAAGACACACTCAGCCATGAAGCCTTTTTAAAAAGGAAACGTGCTCTTTCACAGCTCAGCCAATGGCTGTCTCTCTCTCTCTCTCTCTCTCTCTCTCTCTCTCTCTCTCTCTCTTTCTCTCTCTGTCTCTCGAAGAACCGTCCCTGCTATCTCACAAGCCTATTAATCACTGCTCCAAAGCCCATGGCCTTCTTACTGTCCTAATAAACAGTTACACCACACTGTCAGCGACTCGCCACGCGTTTTACACCTAAATAGCTTATTAAATCCCGGCTTGGCGGGAAAAGGTGCTGTCAGACTCGCCAAGTGCTGCCTCGTACTGTTTGCGGCATGAGAGAGAAGCATTCTGGGAGTTAATCCAGTTTAATCCCGTTCCATCCGCTCGGAGATTAGACATTTTGTCCCCAAAGAGTACCTGAGAGGAGCAGAGCGGGTCTTCGGAGCGGCTGAAAGTGCGTCTGGATGAGTGTCGCTCTAATCTGAATGGGATTAATCCCTGAGAGTTCATTTGCGGTAAGGTCAACAAAGTGACTAAAGGTCTTAGAACCGGTTCTGTGGTGTAAGAGGGACCTGCTATCGACTATCACTGCTGTCCAAAGAAAACAATCTTCAAAATAGTAACTTTAGAGAAAAAGGCGAAAACACTCTGTACTTTCAATGTGAGTCAATGTAAAAAGACTTTATTCCAAGCAATTTTCTAGCATCACTACTGGACCATCCATCATGAAATGTTCAGATAATGCAAAGAACAGCTGCTCAAATGATGCAGAAAAGTAAAAAAAGAAATAGAGATACATTAATTACATTCTGCTAATCATATGGATCGTATGATCTAATTCAGTCTACAGCAACATGTGGGTTCTATCAAAATATTGTTTCGAGTAGCATATTGTTGCTGTCATAACAAAACCCAAACGGGAACTTTGTAGGAGAAGGAAAAAACATTCTTAAAGAGGTTTTCAACTTGATTGCAGCTCAGTGACAGAGAAAGATATGTAACCTGATGATCAATAACCAAAGTAGAAATTAAAAACATATCATAACCCATAATTCAAATGGAATTATACGCTATTACGACTCATCATTTGACTGCAAGAGCAATTCAGACTGCACTGTAATTGATACTGGCAACATAAACGCTCTTACCACAGCAAGCTTTTGTTTTCTGGCAGGAGTCAGAATTTCAGATTAGTGGAGATAAACAATTCCATAGGTAACCAGCTGGTAACCCTCTGGGCCTTCTAGGCCAGTAGAGAAGGACTAATACTTTCTTAGTGCCAAACATAGATTTCTATAACTTTTAGGTCACTTTTATTTAACAGAATCACTATACTTCGTGTTTTTATTCTATATTTTATTAATATTTTATGCCCATTTCCTATTTTAGCTGTTATTTATTTATTAATGTATTTATTCATTCATTCATTCATTCACTGTTTTACAAATTATGTTGTAAATGAGGGTCACCCTCAATGTACTTCTGAGTCAAAACAAAGGCTGACTAACTGACTGATTGATTGATTGATTGATTGATTGATTGATTGATCTTGCTAGTGCTAACATACTACAAGTTTTTGTGTTGTTTTGCATCACGTTTTGACATTTATGGTTCGAAATGGAGGCCAAACTATAATAGTTGTGCTTCACCACTGAAGTAATTAGTACTGGGTCCATATAGGAAGTAAAACATTGTAAAAAAAATATTATCTAAGTTGTTTTTTTTTTTTAACTTAACTTTAATGTGTTTTATTATATATTTTATTGATATTTTATGTTTCCTATGTGTGATTTTCTTCTCTTCTTCATCATCTTCTTCTTATTATTATTATTTATTTAATTTTATTTTTTATATGTATAAATATTCTTGTCTGTCTGATTTTAATTTATTTTAGTTGATAAATTTAATTTATTTTTTTTAATCCCTCTGTAATTTGCTTAGCTACATTGTAAATGACCTCAGTGTACTTCCAAGTCAAAATAAAGTTTGACTGATTGATTGATCCATTCATTCATTCATTCATTCATTTATTCATCTAGCTAATGCTAAACATACTGCAAGTTTTTCTCATTCTTTTTGCATTAAGTTTTGACATTCAAGTTAAACAAGCACTGGATCCATATGATTAATGAAATATTGCATTCATTTACTCAACAAAAGGAGGGACGAGAAGGTCACACTTTATTTCGGATGGTCCCCTATAGATGCTCTTCAGATACCTAAATCACTAACAAACTTTCTGGTGATGTTCAGTTGATTATCAACAACATTGTGGTTATGGTCAGGGTTAGGAGTAGGTGTAGGTTTTGCCTTGAGGTTAAGGTGAGGGTTAGGTTTAGGTTTAGGGTTAGATTTAATAAAATCTTTCATACTGAACTTGAAGTTCAGTTACAGTTAATAGATATTTAGTTGAATGTTACTTAAAGACAGTCTGAACATTCACAAAGCACCTACAGTGGAGCATCCAAATAAAGTGTTACCTACGATAAAGATACAGAACTTTTCCTGAGATGTGTTTAATGCTAATTCCTATTTCAGAGTGTTATGACAAAACTCCTAATAACAAAAGAAGCAAACACCAGGTACTGAGGACGCAGCCTGAATGCTAATCATCATGCTTTGGTCAACACATCAGAGGAAGCTTCTATTTTTTTATTTTTGACTTCAGTGGAACCTCAGAAGATTCTGATGCTACGTGAAGGGAATTAATGTCAGTCAGAGTTTGAGGAATCTGCAGAGAGAGGCTGCTCGTACAAACACGCACATACTTGAAAGAAGGAGACGCACTTCAAAAGCTCACCTTCAAACTCCGGCTAATGAAGACGAACAGGCCGGATTCGAACGCCTTAGCTTGCTCACTGTGGCCTCACGTGCACAGAGCTAACGATGCTAATGCGGCGCGGTGAGTGGCAGGTAGCAGAATGGAGCGGAGTGTATTGATTTCCCCGTGGGATCCGCTCCGTATCCCTCTGTGATCAAGCACTGTTGGTATCACTTGAAGGAAAATTGCGTCATGCGTTTGAAACCTGCCCCGCGTCAGCGAAGGCCAGAGAGGCTGTTAGGATGTCGTGCGCCGTGAAAGCTGGTGTTACTCAGCTGAGAGGTTTGCAAACAGCTGCATACGTGGCACGCAATCCCATAAGGATTCATGGCCGACGCCCTGCAAAATCAATACTGGAGCTGCAGCGATACCTGGCGCAGACGACAATCCAGGATAAAAACACAGATAATCTGTCTGCTTTGGTGTTTCTGGAACTGGTTTCTCAGCTGCTGCAATCTGTTTAGAGCTGTTGAACCGGTCAGCTCAACTTTCTGTTCAGCGTCCAGCCTGTTATCAGCACAGTTCTATTACTATTAGTAGGGAAACAGTCCTACGCAAAGGTTTGGGCACCCCTGGTCAAATTTGTGTGTGTTGTTTATGATGTTGGCAACCCAAATGTTAAGAAAAGCCATTTTGTCATTTCATCAAAAATCTAACCACCTTTGGAGCCACAGCATTTTATGTCCATATTACCATCTTGGCTGTAAATATGTCTCAGGATGTGCTGATGCTCTAGTAGAAGCTAAAAATATAATAGAAATAAAAACGCAGCCTTACTTTGCTCTGCTTTAAGCTTCAGCTCAGCTACAGCTGCTTTTCTCACATCTCCAGCAGGAAAATTTGAATGAGAAGCGACTTCAGCTTCGAGACTTTAGTGTTTGACCGTTTTGCGTTGCAGATTAAACGTATCGGGAAACCAGCTGGAGTGATTAGAAATGCAAATTCAAGTCAATTCATCTCCAAATTCTCCATGTTCGTCTTAAATCTCTCTCTTTGCCTTTTTGTTAGCTACTAGTGTGATCAGTTAGTAATCTCAGTGTTACTGAAATAATAAATAAATATGCAGAGTTTTCCCCACGTGCTCCCACATGTACATGCATTCTAAATGTATTCTGAATATGTTACTTTTTAGGTATTGTAATGGAAAATGTTACTGAATACATTTGGTACAGTGTATATAGTTTACAGCCATCACTACTTTTTAAAGTATTCTGCCCAACACTGGTAACAGCTGACTTCCATCATTCATGTCTGAGTTTTAAAAATCATTTATATGCATCAAATCATCACACGTTTTATGATCCATTATTCACAACAGTTATGATTGTCTCATTTGCAACATCAGCAAATCAGCACTGAATGATCAAACGCTAACAAACCCTCCAGATACAGGTTGTGCTGTGGCTCTGTTGTGTGTGTAAAGGCTAACAAACCTAGAGGAATAGACAGAGATCAGTTTAGAGATCAGAGAGTCAGGAGATAATAAACTCCTCTGTTCTAGACTCTGTTACTCTGATTACTCTTTATGTTTTTGTAAGTAAAAACTTGGGAAAAAGGGGTGAAAGTTAAGAGGTTAATGCACAATTACTGTATATTTATATGGGGGGGGAGGGGCTAATACACAACATAAATACATTTTTTTTTTTCCAGTATGTTAAACTCAGCCAATTTAAACTCATTCCTGAGCCAATTAATCTCTCTCTCTCTCTCTGTCTCTCTTTCTCTCTCTCTCACTCTTTCTCTCTCTCTCTCTCTCTCTCTCTCTTTCTCTATCTCGCTCTCTCACTCTCTCTCGCTCCTGACAGGGAGAACAGACTGACTCCGCTCCACATTTGCCTAATTACAAAATGAATTAACGAGGGAACGTTCTAGGCAAAGTATGAGGAACGACAGGCTGTGAAGAACAGAGGGAGATTTGTTTTGGGTAGTTAGTGAGAGTAGAAGAGTCGCGCCTGAGACACTTTCCTTCCTCTCCTTCTGTCTCTCTCTCTCTCTCTTCCTCCCCTATCTCTTTTTCTTTCTATCCCTCTCTCTATCTCTCTCCCCTCTTTCTCTCTGTCTCTCTCTCACTGTCTCCCTCTCTCCTTTATTTTCCCATTCTCTTCCTTCTCTTTTCCCTCTCTCTCTATCTCCCTTCTCTCTCACTCTCCCAGCTTTCTTTCCTTCTCTCTCTATATCTCTCTCTCTGTCTCTCCTCCCTTCCTCCCTCTCTCTCCTTCTCTCCCCCTCCCTCTCCTTCTCTTTCTCCTCTCCTCATTCCCTCTCTCTCTCCTCCATTATCACTCTCTACCTCACTCCCCCTTCTTTCCTTTTCTCCCCCTCTCTCTCTCCTCCATTCTCTCTCCCCTCCCTCTCTCTCTCCTTCTCCCCATCTTCCTTCTCTCATCCCCTCTCTCCTTCTCTCCTGCTCTCCCTGTCTCTCTCTTCTGCTCTCACCCTCCATTTCTCTCACTCTCTCTCTGATATGTAAATGTTTGTCAGTTACTCTGTTTATTTTGGGTGGGCTGTCTGTTGAATTATAGATGACCATATGGGGGGATTTATGGCTGACACGGGCCGCTCCGCAGCTCTGCGGGAGGACGATGACGGGACAGATGCGTCTAATCGAAAAGCGCTTAGCTCTCTCCGATAAATTGTCAGAGGTAATCAAAGAATGCATCACTGTTTACGCTTGTGTGTGTTCCTGACTCACGCTGCGCTCACACTCCTCAATACATCAGCAAAAATTCCGCCAAATAAATGACAGTGCTTAGAAATTAATAACCTTGATTAATCACCTCCGTCTGTTTATTTACATGTCCTCAGTAAAGTAACTGGGCTGTCTGGCTCGTCACTGTTACTTTACAGCTTGATTAGACGGTGTCAGTGCAGGAGAAGAACAGAGAACATGTAACTGTTCCCTAAAGACCAGCACAGAAACAGTGGCTTTGGAAACTCTTTCCACCTGGGAGCTTTTTAATCAAAGACAAAATGTAGAACTTCTGCTTGTCGAGTACTGACGCCTGTGGAAGAGACTCTCTGGAACAGGAATCATAAAGTAAAACTGAGTGTCTGAATATCAGCCAGATATTTGTTGGTTGCATTAGGTATTTTGTTGCTGTTTTTTGGGTTAATGTAATATTTATGCTTGTAGTTTTCTTGTGGATTTATTTTGCACTTCATTTCATTCTTGTGGCTTTTGTTTCATACTTTGTTTCTTTTGTTTGGCTTTGATTGTGAACTTTATTTCATCATTGTGGCTTTTATTTTGTACTTCATTTAATTCGTGTGGCTTTTATTTTGTACTTTATTTCATTCTTGTGGCTTTTATTTTGTACTTTATTTCATTCTTGTGACTTTTATTTTGTACTTTGTGGCTTTAATTGTACTTTGTTTCTTTCTCGTGACTTTTATTTTGTACTTTATTTCATTCTTGTGGCTTTTATTTTGTACTTTGTTTCATTCTTGTGACTATTATTTTGTACCTTTTACTTATAGCATTTAGTTTGAATTTTGTTTCATTCTTTTATTTTATCTTTTATTTAATTTGTGGGGCTTTTATTTTATACTTTTGTTAATCATTTAATGCATATACGGTTCTTTTCATGGTAAAATGGTAAAACAAATAGCTTCAAAAAGGGTTCTGCTTTAGTTACAAGCTTGACATCATCACAATAGCAGAACCTTTTTGGTGCTTTATAGAATCAAACACATTCTCCACCAACCTGAAGAACCTTTTCACCGGGGAAAGAACCATAAAGCATGAAACGGTTCTGTAGAGCTCATGGGTCTTAATAGAACGATTACTTTGAAGAACGGTCTTTGTTATTTTGTAAGCCTCTTTGTTGCAACCATGTTCTTTTGGTATTTGTAAGTATTTTTAAGTATTTCTAAGTATTTTTAGTATTTTCTTCCCTCTGATGTCACAAACGCAGCCCAGAAAAGATTCACAAGTAGTGAGAAATCCTTCCACCACACTGTCAGCTCTGCTAGCGGCCCACAGCAGTGAGAACAGAGCTCTCTTACACGGAGGAATAAAAACATTATTTCTCCATTTCCACATGAAAATGAACTTTAGAACCCCCTTACAGTAAGATGGACAGTTTTCATTACCCGCGTGTGTAATTAAGAGGCTTTAACGATAGCAAATTCATCATAATACCCGCCGGCTATCAGCCAATGACAGGCTGTTTCATTTGGGGCCAGTGTTTCATTTCAAAGACTTTCGCTTTAAAGAATGTCTCAGCAGTTACAGTGAAACCTTTAGTATAACGGCATCAATGTCTTCCAGTGTAACAGAGATGCTGCATACAGAGCTGCGCTGCTAACAGGAGCGGAGCTTCTAATCAAAGACAAATATATTACTAATTTCATATAACAGTGCAAATACTTAAAGTCCCAGGGAGGAAAATATTACAAATGTTTGCAAAAATAGTGAAATTAACTTAAATCTAGCCTATTTATATACCATATTTCCCAGTTTGAGATGTTTGTGCACTCATTATAGGATTATTCAGTTTATTTCTAGACATTATTTACTTGTTTTAGGTATTTTATTAAGTATGATTATCTCACTATACTGACAGATAGTTTTGCTGGTTTCAAGCTCATTTCTTACAACAAGCAAAATTATCTGGCAATACAGTGAGATAATTATACTTAATAAAATTACTTAACATAAATAGAATGTTTAGAAATGATTTAAATAATAATAAAATAAGCTTATAAGAATCTCAACAGGAGAAATATTAGATTTGCTAATTATATTTAAGTAAATTTTACTTGACACGATACCATTTTGTGCAGTGTGTGATTATAAACTTTAGTGTTATATTAACCCTTTGAAATCACGTCTTAGTACATGGAATATTTGTGATTGGCCAAGTCAGTCACCCAAGCTGAAGCCCACTGAGCAGACAGTTCATTTAATAAAGACATGATTATATACGCAGGTCTGGAGGAGCTTCACCAGAGGAGATATAGTGACATATACGACTCTTCATGACAGAATAATTTAAGATTACACTCATCTTTATTTGGGCATATTAATATCAATTAATTCCTCCCTGAAATGGTGTATATGTTTGTAAATGACTGTCATTTCCATATGAATGTCATATCGGTCATATCGCTGTTGTTGGAACAAAACCTTGTATCTCTATATTTGATGGTTTTCAGTTTTTGACATAATTTGTAAATGCCTGTTTCCCTTTACATTTTGTGTAAATTTCATGGTGAATGGACCAAAAGAAACGACTGAAAATGACTTGGAAAAAAGTCTGGTTCCATTGACTTACATTAAAAGTAAAGCATGTTTTTTTCTTCTCCTGTAAAGTTACCATTTTGGAGATACAAGGTTTTGCTATATATATCGTTGCTGTTGCTGCATTTTCTTTTCTTATTTTTTGTATTTAAGTACTACAAGGGAGCTGCATAACTAGGATTTTCACTCACCTGTGTAAATATGATGCGACAATAAACGTGATTTGATTTGAAGCGATGCCTGAATGAAGGCACAGATGAGTGAACAATATTGGTGTTGGATAAATGAGCGTCAGGCTGCTGAACACAGGTGGTCTAGCTTGCTAGCCTTTGGTTATTCTGGGTTAGCTTTAGTGCACCAAGGTTCTCTGACTCTGAAACTGTTCTGTGTGGGTGGAGCCAGAGACACAGCCTTGTGATTGGTCAGGGAAATCCTTACGGAAGTGCTACCCAAAAAATAGGACCCAGTTTACATAGAGAGGAAAGAAATATGGTGGAGTATATTGATCATTTATTGGTCATTGGAACATTATTCAAAGGGTTTATTTACTACATGTTTACTGTCTGCCTGTAAGAGCAAGATTAACCTAATTAGACAGAAAACAGATTTAGGTTCTCTGTGTCTTTAACGCAGCAGGTGTGCAATCCATATGTACCTGCACAGTGTCTGGCTCTGTACTGTACAGGCAGCCAGCTTGATTTGAGGGTAAATACATCTACATTTATGCAAATGACATTCATTTACATACATATACACCATTACATCATTTCAGGAAGGAATTAATTAGTATTAATATTCTCAAATAATAATGAGTGTAATCTTAAACTGTCATGAAGAGTCGTATATGTCACTATATCTCCTCTGGTGATGTTCCTCCAGACCTGCATATAAAATTATCTTTATTAAGTGAATTGGCTGCTCAGTGGGCTTCAGCTTGGGTGACTGACTGGGTCAGTCAAGATTATTCCACATGTATGACTCTGGATGCACTGATATGCGAATATGCCAATATTCAATCATTTTCATGTACATTTCTGCCAATGTTGATACATAAACATGTATAAAATGTAGAAATTGAAACTAAATCCACCTGGATTAGTTACAGAGGAGTAACGATACAGTTACAAACTGCTGTTGTCGGAAGAAAACCTCGTATCTCCAAAATCGTAACTTTACAGGAGAGGGAAAAAACATACTTTACTTTTAATGTGAGTCAATGGAACCAGAGTTTTTTCAGAGTTATTTTGGGCCATTTCTTTTGCTCCATTCTTCATGAAATTCACAGACAATGTAAAGAGCAACAGGCATTTTCAAATTATGTCAAAAACTGAAAAACGGAAAAAATGGAGATTTTCTTCCAACGGCAGTGAAACGCAATAAAATGAATAAAATGCAGATATTTTAGTGCAGAAACTCAGCATCACAAACATTCTTCCTGTCTCAAATGTAATAAACATATTATCAAATATTAGTGTGAACAATTGGCCAAATCTAAACGTCTAAACATCCACCCAATTCCTTTACACAATTATTTACCAACCACTATATGATTAATGTCATCGTTCATCCCTATTTAGGTCTGAAACTCGGGGGAAATGTCTATAAAAGCATGTAATTGCTACATGGTTACCCAAACTTAGATGTAAGTCCTCTGAAACTGGAAACAACAGTCTGTATTTTAACCCTGCAGTCACCACAAAATGTATATTAAATAAATTTTTAGATAAATTTTAGAATCTCAGTAGATATGTGGACTTTAAGGTAACTCTTATTTTGAAGTGGTGGTCTTCCTTGTGCTCACAGCTGTGGTTTGATGAGTTTAAGCTGGTTTACAATTGATTTGATTGAATTGATTTGCAATACGTTTACTTACTAGGCCTTACAGTAACAGTCCTACACGCTACAGCATATCAACCTGCACAAGCCAAAGACCGACTGCAGGACGTCTTTAAAGAACAGGAAAACAATGCTAATGCTGCTAATAACAAGAGAAAGGTAGTAGGGACCAATTAACATGGTCCCATTCACATAAAGCTAACTGTTCACTCCCAGACTGTATGATTATTAGCAACATTAGCCTTTCAGTATGACATATTACTTTAATTATAGCCAGATCAGCGCTAACTTCCAGTCCTCCACTGATTTCGTACAGTGGTGAATGGGGACGGTTTCCATTAGCATCAGTCAGAGCAGGTTCTACTTAGTCTTGTTCCTAAGACACTGTAGCATCTACAAGACCCAGTGTTATTAGACTGTGTCTGATATGGATCAGAACAAATTAGCATAAGAAATAAGCCATTAATGTACACGTGATGCTATAAGTGGCAGTTTAGCACAGCAGTTCAGTCCCAGACTGTATGATTATTAGCAACACTGGCAGGTTTTCATGCTCTCCATGTTTTTTCGGTACTCACAAGCAATGATGTTGCCATAGCGATTCTTGTTGCGGTTCTCGTCTTTCTTGGCCGTTTCCCATGGGGCAGTTTGTCCCTCCGCCAGACCCTAAAATTACACCAAATACAGTCACTAAAACATGATAACAAAGACACTCAAACCACACAACAAATCACCGCCTGAAAAACTCCACAAAATCCACCAAGAACACGTCCAGGAACACCAGAGAACCAGTGATACCTGCTTGCTTGGTTCTTGCTTGAATGTTGCACCAAAGCCTTAAGCACCAATAGAGGATGAGTTATTACTTCTGTTTTTGTCATATTATTGAAATATAATTATGTAATTACACATTTATTACATAGTATGTAATGAAATGCATTTGAATTGTATAGTAAACAAAAGTAATAACTCAACTTCTAAGAGTTAAATGTGTATGTTTATATCCAACCCTAAAACGGAGTTGTTTTGTTCTGTCATGCTGTTCAAATATAAATATGTAATTACACATTTATTGCATAGTGAGTTTGTAATGAAATACATTTATATTTTATTCACATTAATTACTCACAAGTTTAAGTTCTCACTCTTACTATTTGGGTACCAAGCTATGACAAAAATATGGCAAAAATGCAAAAGATGATTTTTCTTTTAACAAAGAAACTCAACAATAAATCAAAATCAAATCATAATAGACTCCAGGTCTAATCAGATATATACAGTAAAATAAATTCTGTTTTTGAAAATCATAACTGTCATCATAGACTGTGGTAAACTAAAATGTCTTTCATATACATTTTCATAATTTTATGAAGTCTAGCATGTAGAAGTGGAGGTTTCTCTCAGCCACTGAATTTCCTATCACTGTATTAAAGACGAGGCTTTGCTGACTGCTGGAAGCACTGTGATTTCTCTGATCAGTATGAGTGTATTATTGATTTGTTTAATCAGAGTCACAATAAAACACTACTGACGTGACATATTCCTATTGTTTGTTATTCAAAAAAGCAGTGATAAAAACTTTTAAAAATCTCTGATTTGTGGCTTTGTTAGATGTGCATTATTTACACATCACATAAACACAACAGCTCTGAGAAACTGCTTTAGTAGAGCAAATATTTAAATAAAACAACAGAAATAGACACTTTTTTGCACCAGCATTACAGGTTTAAGAATTCAGAATACAAATACTGCTACACACATAGTACAAGCAAACTAAAACTCCTGCAGACGTCCAAAATATTTTGCAAATAGAAATAATTTACCACCTGTCACTCTAAATCAGTTGACCAAATGATTTAGAATCCAGTCATTTCAGGAGCAATTCAAGAAGCTAAAACAGCAAACAGAACAAAATAAAGCAAAAACTGGCAAAATGAGTAACAAATTTATGTCAGAATGAGTGAAAATGAGTACTAATCCTTTTGAAAAGTTAAGTTTGATTTAAATTTCATTGTTTGTATTTGCAAAATGTTTTGGTCATTTTTGATATGTAATACTTTGCTTGTAGATTTTATTCTTTTATTTAAAACTTTTGGCACAAAATGAACTCCATAGAAATGCATGTACAGCAAAATGTATCAGGCTTGGTACATTTTAGTTTACTGCAGGGCACCATAAGGGTGGAAATTATCATGCCGTTCATTTTTCCCCATAGAGAAAATTGGCTCAGATCATGGAATTCCTTATATTCCTTATATATGACACCGACTACAGAATCACCACACGACTTGAGAGCTCTATAAAATATTTCTTCTTCCACTTACACACACAAGTGTGGTATGGATTTAAAGTTTAGAATCTGCTCTTTTGACACAAACTCTTTGCTAGTTACAATGTGATATACACCGATCAGGCATAACATTATGACCACCTCCTTGTTTCTACGCCCATTGTCCATTTTATCAGCTCCACTTACTATATAGGTGCACTTTGTAGTTCTACAGTTACAGACTGTAGTCCATCTGTTTCTCTGATACTTTGTTAGTGTTTTTAAACACTGTGTCCACTCACTGTCCACTCTATTAGACACTCCTACCTTGTCGGTCCACCTTGTAGATGTAAAGTCAGAGACGATAGCTCATCTGCTGCTGCACAGTTTGTGTTGGTCATCCTCTAGTCCTTCATCAGTGGTCACAGGACGCTGCCCACAGGACACTGTTGGCTGGATGTTTTTGGTTGGTGGACTATTCTCAGTCCAGCAGTGACACTGAGGTGTTTAAAAACTCCAGCAGCACTGCTGTGTCTGATCCACTCAGACCAGCGCAACACACACTAACACACCACCACCACGTCAGTGTTACTGCAGTGCTGAGAATGATCCACCACCCAAATAGTACCTGCTCTGTGAGGGTCCATGGGGGTCCTGACCACTGAAGAACAGGGTAAAAGGGGGCTAACAAAGTATCAGAGAAACAGATGGACTACAGTCTGTAACTGTAGAACTACAAAGTGCCCCTATATAGTAAGTGGAGCTGATAAAATGGACAATGAGCGTAGAAATAAGGAGATGGTCATAATGTTATGCCTGACACATTCAAATTACACCTTGTTTTGCAAATAAACTTTGCAAGCATATAATACAATCAAAAACATACTGGTTTTGCATTCTTGAGCCCAACACTGGAAGAAAAGTAGTAAAGCTTTGCACTGAGCAGTAAGAGGTGCTTTGGTAGGTGGCATTGTGTGCTGATGGTTCTTTTATTCAGGAATGGTGGCTTTTTTCACTCAGACGTCCTACATAACAGCAGCCACAGACTGAGAAATGTCATCCCTGCATCGGCTCCCAAACCCAAACTGCGCCATTTACTGTGACAGAACAATAATTCACACCATCCAGGAACAAAAGAGAGACTTCACGGACAAAACGACACAGGCTCCGCCGGTAAAGATGTCTTTGAGTGGGACGAACCAGCGGATTCAGGGTGTCATATCCCGACTGATTCACTGTGGGAGACACTCCAGTCTTTCAAAGAGCAGCGTTTTTTTGGAGAAAAAGAAAACAACTGTGCGCGATACCAATCAGAGGAGAACTGTTTGAGGAGCTGAAAGCTCGGCTTTTTCAAAAAAGGGAATTGATGGCGGGAAAAAAGAAAGCCGCACATCAGCCTCTGACAGATCCCAACACCAGACTGTTCACGCACAACTCTGCCAGAGTGCTGAAGTCTCGTATTATTATTATTATTATTTTTATTATTATTGTATTTTTGTGCAGAGAGCTTCTTTGTTTGCAATCACACTGTCAAAGTGTCTGTGTGATGATTATAACAAGCTGTAGTGCAGAAATAAAAACAAGACAATGAAAAAAAAATTGCCTAAAGAAATAATAAAGGAAAGTAAGGCAGTGGATGATAACAGTAATGGAGACGGCTGTTCACTCTTTATGGTGACTCTTCTGAATGACTAATTCTTCATTACAGCGCTGATATTCTCATCATTCACATGAACAAACACAAAAGGTCATTAATTCAAAACATACTGTGTATAAACATGTTAACCCTAATTAAAAGCTACAGCATGTTCCACTGCATGTGTGTTAATAATAGCTCCTGTGGTGATGGTAGGGATGTTCAGATCTTTATTTTTGAACCCTTGTACTCAAAGCAAAGGCTTTTTGCATTATCACACACTGGATTCAGTTTGCACTGCACTTTTGCTGTTTCTGGAAACATCTAAAGGATCAGATCAGAGCTGACACTGGCATATTTAAATAAACTGGGTATCGACTACAATATGGTTTTGATTCTTTGGTTCTTGTTTTTTGTGTTCTGTTTACTCCTTTGTCATAGCGGTGTGGTATATAGACATAATCCACAGCCTAATAACCAGATAACCAGGAGATAGAGATGTCTGCAGCACAGAACTGCAGTGTTTCCACTGTGTTTTAGCCACAGATCCTCTAAACACTGGCATGTAAAACGCAAGGGAGTGGCAATAATGCTTCAAGTCTATTTTTTGTCGCTTACCACTAGCAGCAATCCTTCAGAAGCACTAAGGCTATGTTCAGACTGCAGACAAACTGGATTTCTCAAATGAGATATTTTGAGACAACTGTCTGCAGATTTGTGTGTCCAGACATCAGCAGTCTATCAGCATGTGTTGCCGTGGTAACAATGTTGGCGTCAGTGACCACGTAGCTACGCTGGTGATGCAGATTACAAATGCGGATGCAGGAGAGATGGAGGTGCATCATCTGCCCTCCAAACTCTTTAGAACTCTCTTCATGATCATGAATCTTTGGAGCTCTTCTTGAATCCCAGCACTTCATCACTCTGGATTTGACATCAACGTAGACTGTCATGTTTCAAGTGACGCAAAAGACACTTTGAAATCTGATGAGTTTAACATGAGGGTTAATATTACCTGGAGTTATGTGTACAGATTGTTTTATAGCACATAAAAGGTGCCATAGTCTTTGCTGATGGAGGAGTAATGACAAAGCTCTAATAATCACATTTTGCATGAAAATATGCTTTAAATATACAGCTTGAAACAAATATCACAGCAGATATGTGCTGCTTGCTATTACTCATAGAAACTACTAAAGCTGAGTAAATTAAACAGAAAAAACTCCCTTTATTCTTCTCACAGCTCTCCGATATTCTCTCAGATTGTTCATTAATTAGGCTGAATGTCACATTTGAGGCAGATCTTAATTCCAAGCATCTAAAAACCTCATGGCTGAGCGACGATACGTCTTCATACATCTAAGTCAGCAGCATCGAGTGAAGAGTGAGGCTGTGTTTTGGATCCGAGTGCCATATGGAAGCAGTCAGGCGCAGGCGTACGTGCTCTCCAGATCTCTGCTATCTGTTGAAATGTCTGATGTGCTAAATGTGATCTAGCAAGCATCGCGTCTTAAGTCGCATAATCTTGCGCTGAAGAGCCCTTTTTCCAAAATGCGAGAAATGGGATCTGGCAACAGTTCGGAGCGCTCATCCGCCCCAGCGATCTGCGATGAACTCCCTGTCCATGTCAATTAACCAGGAGCTGGCAAGCCTTTCATTTAAACAATTATCCTTAAATAACCCAATTAGCGCGAGGAAGGGGAAGGGGAGGAGCAGTGGAGATTACACAAAGGAATCTAGACCTCCTGGCAAAGAAGGAAACTTGCTTTTTTACTTGGGTCATGTGTGTGTGTGTGTGTGTGTGTGGGGTGTATTCCCAAAGAAAACAAAATGCCCTTAATGGAATTGCTTTCATCTCAAAAGCGGCCTTTATTTGAAGCTATTAATACGCTTTGAAAGAGAGAAGAAAACAAAGATAAAACAATCCCACTCGCGTCTCCGCGGACCCTCGGAAGACGCAGCGGCGCACGAGGGTAGTCCGTGCGTATGCTGCGAGAGTGAGCGTGGGAGGTAGTGAGTCTCTAGACTGATGGGCTGTCGAGGTCTTCCTCCCCCTCATCATCCTCATCATCATCGTTACTGAACTCTTGAGTCATCGAGGAAGAATTTCTCTCATTTTCTTCATCAGATAATGTTAAAAACAGCCCAACTGTCTTCTGATGTAATGCGTAAAAGTACCACATTACACTGTTCTCATTAGGAGACATTATAAAAAACCACTAAAGTACGATCTTACGTAACGTCCCACATCTACGTTTCACACCACACAGCAAACCTGCTACACACTCTTAGAAAAGATGGTGCTTCAAAGGTTCTTTACTAAAGAAATGGTTCTGTATAGAACCATGAACACTCAAAGAACCCTTTGCATGATTAAATGGTTCTTTGCATTGATAAAACATTCTTCAGATTGATTGATGGAGAATGTGCTGTAAATGGTTCCATATAGAACCTTTTTGAAAATGGTTCTATAGGTTCTTCTACTGTTACAATGTCAAACTTGTAACAAAAGCAGAACCCTTTAGCGCTGGTTTAGCTGGACACGCAACATGGTCCTGCTGGTGGACCAGTATACCACCATCCAAAACACAACATTTGCTGGTTTTGCTGGTGACCAGGCATGCTAGTCTAGACTGGTTTTTCAGGGATGTTTTCATCTGTTATGTTCGTATTTTTAGTAAATCAAGCCATAAATTGAGCTGACCAGATGAGATTTATCCACCCAGGAGTACAGCCGATCAATATGTTTATATATATTTTGTCTATATTTGATTATCATATTGAGTATCGGCGGGAATGTCAATATGGAGCCATCGCTAGACTCTTAGAAATGATGAATCTTAAGTAAAGACAATGGTTCCATATAGGATCATGAACACACCAATAACCCATTGCATGAGTAAATGGTTCCGTGCATGGTGAAAGGTTCTTCAGATTGATGGAGAATGTGTTGTTTATGGATCTACACGGCACCTTTCTGAAAAGTGGTCTATACAGCACCTGAAAGGGCTCGTCTATTGTGACAGTCTTGACATTGTAACAATAGCAGAACCCTTTTTACTGCTATACAGAACTGTGCCGTGCTCTCGGCATTCAGGCCCTGCCATCCTGCTGGTTCTCGGGGCCCATGGGATGGGCGCATGACACAAGAACCCTTTTCAAAAAGGTTCTATATAAAACCACCTACAACACTCACCATGCAAAAAAGCATTTATTCATGTAAAGAGCTCTTTTAGTGTTCAAGGTTCTATTTAGAACCATTTTCGTTACTACAAAACCCTTGAAGAACCATCTTTTTAAGCGTGTACTGCAAAGGTTTGCTGTTTGCAGCACATAAAAAAGAAAAACAACAGCCACTTTTGACACTGTGGGAAGCGAAAGCTGCTGAGATTTTGCTCTCGCGGTGGGTGACTGAGGGTCGGGACTCGACAAAGAGTTAGTTGTCTTTGTGTTCAATGTCAATCAGTCTCCCTCGCACGCGTAGAACCATCCGGATGAGATCATTTGAGGTGATTATGCTGACAGTGCTGACACATACAGGGAGGCTCTGATCCTCTCCTATCAAAGAACCCCTTCACTCCCCTTCACACCTTTATGTCTTTATGAACTTCCAGCATGGAAAAAAAAAGCTCATAAGCATGCACGGGCACACACTCAGAACCTCTGCTAAAGTCACACTGCGCTCTCTCTTTCTTTCTCTCTCTCTCTCTCTCTCTCCCCTTCTCTTTCTTTTCAAAGCCTCCCCAGAACCACACACATGGCAGCGCATGAATGGCAGCCTTTTAATAGAACATGAAATGCTCGAATCCCATTTCAAACATGCTCCCTCTGTCAAAGCACTGGGAGAAAACGCCGCATTCATCCCAAATAATCCCGTCAAGAGCCCGCAGCAAACACGCACAATTCAGTGTAAATATATTGAGTGTTCCTTATTCACCATATAAAAGGAAATACCACTTTTATATTCATAAGGCAGCGGCGAGGCGGCCGATATAGGAGCCAGGAGTCTGCCAACTTCATTTGTGGAAGGATGGGAGAAACGGCGAGGCAAATCAGGTTAGAAGAGCGCGCCGATAACAAAAAGACGTTATAAAAACGTCCACGTTGATGTATGTCCCTTTAAACGCGGAGCCGGAGAGCCAGCGCAGTCAGGGAGGGAGGGAGAGGGAGAGAGAGAGAGAGAGAGAGAGAGAGAGAGAGAGAGAGAGAGAGGGCAATGCATCTCAGCTTTACTGCCAGGTCCAGACTGGCTGCAGGGCTGATGGAAAAGCACCTCGCCTATTTTAACTCCGCTGCTTATAGGAACACTCTGATAGAGCGACTGAGGCCAAAATAAAGTCGCCCCAAAATAAATAACCTCAACAAAATGCTTGAAAAATGAAAAGTGAAAATGCAGTGCTGGAAGAACTTGATTGATTTTGCCTATTTTTGCATATTCGTCACACTAAACGGCTTCAGGACCTCATATAATATGTAATACAAAACAGAAATAACATGAGAAAAACACTAAACACAACAAATTTTGCAAGCTCTGTGTAGATGATTCTACTGAACTGGTTCTGAATCAGAGCTGAAACACATTTGGGACTTTTAACTAATCTTGAATTTTTGCTTTGAGTGACTCTAAATTATGATAATTTTATTAAAACTTTAGTAGTAAAGTTACCTTTACTAAGTTAAAAGTAACCACCCAAAGTAGCAGCAACTGCAGCCAAACGCTTGGATATTATAAAGCACATTTTAAACGAAACAATAGCCATATCGCCCCCTACACGTCCTGTAGTGTATTACAGTCTGTCAGAGTGACTGTGTGGATCATATGAACATTATAGAGGCTTTTAAATGAAACAGTAGAAGCCATATCGCCCCCTACACTTCCTGTAGTGTATTACAGTCTGTCAGAGTGACTGTGTGGATCATATGAACATTATAGAGGCTTTTAAATGAAACAGTAGAAGCCATATCGCCCCCTACACTTCCTGTAGAGTATTACAGTCTGTCAGAATGACTGTGTGGATCATATGAACATTATAGAGGCTTTTTAAATGAAACAGTAGAAGCCATATCGCCCCCTACACTTCCTGTAGTGTATTACAGTCTGTCAGAGTGACTGTGTGGATCATATGAACATTATAGAGGCTTTTTAAATGAAACAATAGAAGCCATATCGCCCCCTACACTTCCTGTAGTGTATTACAGTCTGTCAGAGTGACTGTGTGGATCATATGAACATTATAGAGCTTTTTAAATGAAACAATAGAAGCCATATCGCCCCCTACACTTTCTGTAGTGTATTACAGTCTGTCAGAGTGACTGTGTGGATCATATGAACATTATAGAGCTTTTTAAATGAAACAATAGAAGCCATATCGCCCCCTACACTTTCTGTAGTGTATTACAGTCTGTCAGAGTGACTGTGTGGATCATATGAACATTATAGAGCTTTTTAAATGAAACAGTAGAAGCCATATCGCCCCCTACACTTCCTGTAGTGTATTACAGTCTGTCAGAATGACTGTGTGGATCATATGAACATTATAGAGCTTTTTAAATGAAACAATAGAAGCCATATCGCCCCCTACACTTTCTGTAGTGTATTACAGTCTGTCAGAGTGACTGACTGTATTACGATTATGGGATAAAGTGTAATAATTGCATGTTTTTTTTTTCCGTAATTGACATTGGTGTTCACTAATTGACTTTAGTTAAAACTGAACACTGAATAACATTGAACTGAACTGAATAACAGCCACCAGATTCACTTGACTATAGAAATACTTTCTCTTGCAGGATCAAATCAGGAGTTTGCGGATCAGGCTGGCGAATGTCGCCCTCGAGCACACTTTCTCCGACCTTGTATCGCCCCTCGCTTACCCTACGAATTTGAAAGCACGTCCTCAGAAGGGCCACATCTCAGCTTCATCCAGAGACAGAAGAGAGGAAAAAAGAGCTTTCAGCACTGCCTCTCGTTTTAAAAGACAAAAGACAAACTCGCCGAAGTGGGGACGTCCTTTGAGCGAGATGACCTTCATTAATCTGAATAGGCAAAAGGGGCCTTTGTTTGCACTACAAATAGAGGCAAAAAAATATGTTTTTCAGCGCGCATATGGGCACGGCGGAAAGGTACTCGCCTTCCTGTGAATAGCAAAGCAGCAGTTGGCAGTAGAGCGAGGCGAGGAGGCTGGGGACGAACTAGCATAAAACATCAGGGGTGAAAGATAATTAGCCGTGGTGTCGGGCGAGCGAGCTACCGCAGGATCCGTGTGTGGACTTTTCAAGAGTTACTTGACCTTTGTCACATGACCTTCTCTCCATAAAATCTCTCACAGCGCTCTTACTGATGCTCAGTAATGCGCATTTTAATGAACTGCGCATTTTAATTAACTCTTTCTTCATCTCCCTTAAAAATATAAACAACCTGTTTTCTCTCTCTCTCATCGCAAAACCGTACAATAATTAACATTTCTCTCAAAACATAACATTTAATTAAAGCTCACTCATAAGGGGGAAAAAAAGTTAAGCCACAAAAAGCTGTCTTGCCTTATTTTGTCTCCGGTGTCTTATTGAATTATTAATATTAACTTATTTATATTTTTTTGTCTGTTTGTTTTTAGATTAGGTCCCATGAATATTTGATAAACAAAGCACCCAGCATGTTTAATGCTAAGATAAAGATTCAAGAACAGCTCCCAGCTTTCAGTCCAAAGTAAATACAGCTGAATAATGTGCTCAGGTATATTCGAGGAGTGCACCGGCGGAGTGGGCATTAACCCCTGAAATCCCAGGCTTATTACACACGAAGGCTTTTTATTCAGTAACACACTCTGTAAAACAGCCTGTTATGTCCCAGATTCATACCACCATGCTGAATTTGAACAGACTAGCCTGTCTACCGGACTCATTTACTGACCAATTACAATCAGCGAACCAGGTTTATATGTGCAGTCCTGTATTAATATGCAGGGGTTTATATATTGCGGCTGTCAGAAGAAAACCTCATATCTCTGAAATGGTAACTTTACAAGAGAAGGAAAAAACATACTTTACTTTTAATGTAAGTCAACGGAACCAGAATTTTTTTCCAAGTAATTTTGGGCCGTTTCTTTTGGTCCATTCATCATGAAATTTACAGACAATGTAAAGGAAAACAGGCATTTTCAAATTATGTCAAAAACTGAAAATCAGCAAAATGGAAATATAAGGTTTTTTCCAACAACCGTGATATATTAGCCACAATGCATTGGAATCACAATTGAAATATGTTTCCACTATTGAGTTTAAAGGCTCTTTGTATACCGTGATCCTCATATGTTTCATATCTAAATGCTCCGTTATCTTCATCACTACTTTCCAAAACCGCTGCAGCAGCTTCAGCAGCTGTAAACTCTCTGCACGCCATTTCACATAAGTCTCTCCGATGTGGACTGAATGAAGAATGAAGGGTTTCCGGCGTGATGGTCAGTCCTTAGTGATCTCCTGAGTGTCCATTGGTCAGTTTCACACAGACTGTAGACGGACACACCAATCCACCAGCTCCACACGGTGAGAGGCAGATGACGTGTATCTCAGCCCCTCTTCATAGGCTCATAACTCCGGATGTGAGTCTCGTATGATCTCATGATAAGATGGAATGGAAAGGGCGACTCTACAGATTCAGGAAGTGTTTGAACTGGATTTCTGAGCTGGATCATCACAAAGATACAGACACAGATACAATGAATTTCATGAGTTCATGCATGGGCGAGTCTGTGGACCCCAGAGGGTTATTAAAGCACCAAGACTTGTGCAAAAGCTGTGTCTCCTTTAACTCTACAATATGAAGATGGACAGCAAAAAAGCAATGAAGCAAGATTTGAGTGAAACACTCCAAACTATCAGATCAGCATTAAATGTCAGCATCAAAGATTTCTCTGTAAAGCCAGTCTGGAGTTCTCAGAAGTGATTTTATTAACGTGACCCTGAGAGTATCATACTGATGGAAACTCTACTTATTTGGCAACATTTTGCATTATTGGCTTGAATTTAAACCTCCCGACAGGCTGAGAAGACTTGCTGCATATTACCCTCAAATGCAAACCCAACACAAACACAAAAGTTCAACTGATATCAGTTCCATTCCCAACTGTTTCCACTTCGACTGTACTTTTTTGGTGTCATTTTTTTTATTCTGCTCTGAAGTTTTGGAAGCAAATGAATGCAGTTGTGAGGAGTAGCTCCTTCAACTTAGGAGTGCAGCAAAAATGAAAAGCATCTGGTCCTTTAAGGACCACAAAACAGTTGTTCATGCTTTATTTCCTCTCGTATTGACTATTGCAACTTGCTGTACTTGGGAATCTGTCAGTCAAAGCTTGTCACGTCTTCAGCTGGTCCAAAATGCAGCCGTGAGGCTCCTGAATGGTACCATGAAAAGGGAGAGCATCACCCCTGTACTTGCATCACTGCACTGCCTACCAGTAAAATATAGAATTGAGTTTTATTATTAATTTTTAAAGCTTACGCATGGCTTCGCTCTGACCTCCTCTGCAGTCCTCTAACCAGTTGCTCTTAGCCACTTCACGCTGAGGCTCAAAGGTAACTGGGCCTTTTCTGTTATCTGTAGCTGCCCCAAGACTCTGGAACAGTCTTCAGCTTTTCATAAAGGAATCCCCCACAACAGACGTTTAAGTCAAATTTAAAACCCCATTATTTTCTTTTCATAGTCTTTTTAATGACTTTGCATTCAGTATCTGTTCTGTCTTGGTTTGTTCTGTCTTGCCAGTGTAGCTTTTCTATTTTATTGTTTTTTATTTGTGTCCCGCCCTCCGCTGTGCCTGCTTCCAAAGACTCAACCTCCCGGAATTTCCTAGGAGATCACATGACTATTACACCACCACCATTAGCCAATCTCTGTTTACCATCATCTGAGCACTGATATGCCTCGCCTGTTCCTCGTAATGGTTGTTTGGTATAGACAGTATATAAGCCTGGGCTTTAGTTTAGCTATTTGTGAGGTGTTGCTTCTTTTATAGAGCTACTAAGTGTTTCTTCCTGTGGTCTTTGTTTTCTTGTGTATTGGACTCTCAGTTTGTCCCAGTTCAGGGGCTGCATCCTTCGAAGGATGCGGTCTACCGAGGCGGGTCCTTCAAAGGCTGCTTAGACCTGCAAAGGCTGAACCGAAATGAGATGGTCTGCTCTACGGTGGGTTTTCTGTTTGTGTCACAGCACCGCTGTTCCCACCACGATACATCACTCTTGTCAAGTTCTTTCAAAGTTCTTTACAGACAGAGCCAGAAACTTTGAAATTAGTTGTTTGTTTTTTCATTTATTAGAGCTGGAGATTGTTACCCTTGTATCGTTAGCTATTCGCCTCAGTTTAAACCCAATAGTTAAATTTATATATCTCTTCAGCCGCCGTTCGCTCCTCTGCTGATGCCGCCATGTTCTCAAATCCTCACCGGCACACAAATGAACCTCGGGATATGTTGGCTGGCGAAGGATGCACTCGTTGGATCCTTCGTTGCCATGGAAAAGAAGGACAAATTTCTCGGCCGCATATGAAGGAGCCTTCAAAATGGGACAGTCTAGTCGCACCGCTGTGACTCAATCAGCCTTCAAATGCAGCTTCCGAAGGACGCGGCCCCTGAATTGGGACACACTGTCTGTGTTTGAATATTCGACTTCACCTTTTTGTTTAGCCCCTTTGGATCTGGCTTGCCTGTTCTGTTATTGTTAAGTTTGTCTCCTTCTGTTTTTACATCATTCTAGATTTGACCTGTTTAATGACCACAAGTATCCATCACATTCCAAAAGGCTAAGACTCAAATTTCTGATTTTACCTGGAAGCGTCTGGCCAGTTTTTGTATGCATGTTATCTTCCTTGTTGAATGTATTGTGTAGTTCTGATTGGTTAGTAATGGTCATTTTAATTGATGTTATTGTGCAGCACTTTGGCCGACACTTTTTGTCTTTTAAATATGCTAA
The DNA here is from genome assembly GCF_904425465.1 of Colossoma macropomum. NCBI lineage: Eukaryota > Metazoa > Chordata > Actinopteri > Characiformes > Serrasalmidae > Colossoma > Colossoma macropomum. The sequence goes on from NW_023494789.1 coordinate 51,427,732, forward strand.
AGAAATAAAGGTGACTTGACTTTCTGAGAAGTCTTTCGTTTCTGTAAAATCTCACGGATTTGAATGTTCTGAACTCTGGAGATGTGCAGGCTTTATGGATCCAGTCCACCTCTCCTCGGACCATTTTCTGGAGGCTGCATCTAAAGTGTCCACACATCTTTTCATCTTTTTTGTGGTCATTCTGGTCTGTTTTGCTATTTTGCTCTTGGCCCCCAGCCACCTGCAGGGCTGTATCTGCAGTAACGGTGATGAGACGAGCTCCATCAGAGCACAGAGTTACAGTTCGCCTACCAACATGGAGACGTGATCTTCTTAATGATGCAATTGAATACTATGAATAGATGTTTCAACTAGTCAAATTTAAAAACCCATTATTTTCTCAAGCATTCAAGTCTTTCTAATGACTACGCATTCCGTATCTGTTCTGTCTTGCCAGTGTAGCTCTTCTGTTTTATTTTTGTTGTTTTTTTATTGATTTGTTTTTGTATGCATGTTATTTTCCTCAACGAATGTATTGTGTAGTTTTGATTTGTTAGTAATGGTCATTTTAATTGATGTTATTGTGCAGCACTTTGGCCAACACTTGTCTTAAATGCGCTAAAGAAATAAAGGTGACAACTTTCTGAGAAGTCCCTGTTAGCCTCTGTAAAATCTCAGAGATTTGAATGTTCTGAACTCTGGAGATGTGCAGGCTTTATGGATCCAGTCCACCTCTCCTCGTACCATTTTCTGGAGGGTGCATCTAAAGTGTCCACATATCTTTTCATCTTTTTTGTGGTCATTCTGGTCTGTTTTGTTGGTGTTTATCCACCTGCAGGGCTGTATCTGCAGTAACGGTGATGAGACGAGCTCCATCAGAGCACAGAGTTACAGTTCGCCTACCAACATGGAGACGTGATCTTCTTAATGATGCAATAGAATACCATGATTAGATGTTTCGACTAGTCAAATTTAAAAACCCATTATTTTCTCAGGCATTCGAGTTTTTTTAATGACTATGCATTCCGTATCTGTTCTGTCTTGCCAGTGTAGCTCTTCTGTTTTATTTCATTGTTTTCATTTGATTTGTTTTTGTATGCATGTTATTTTCCTCGTTGAATGTATTGTGTAGTTCTGATTGGTTAGTAATGGTTATTTTAATTGATGCAACACTTGCTGTCTTTTAAATGTGCTATAGACAAAAGGTGGCGACTTTTGAGAAGCCCTTACCTCATACTCCTCTTTAAACCCATAGCCCTGGCCACACTTCATCTGGGTGATATGCTGCAGAAGGTCAGCCACACGGATGGCTGGCTGGAACTGGCCTGCCTGGTAGGACATCTCCACTGACTCACACCCTCCATACGGATACGTCTGAATGGTCAGCGACGGCTGGGACATCTCGCTGTGACTGCCATCTACAGAAAAGAGATCAGGCATGTGTTAGCGTGGATCTGCTCCACACCCAGAATCAGCCTCGTACTTTTCTCAAACTGCACCGTGTTCGGAGATCGTCCACTGAAAATCTCTTTCAGCTTTGACTGCTGTCCAAAAAAACATCCCAAAGAGATCTAAAGTGCAGCAGACCCACCACGGCACAGCCAGCTTCGTCCATCTGCTGTTCAGCATTTGCAGACTCCTCTTTGGAACTCACAGTGAGAAGTTAAGCTCACTACACGCTTGGTTTGCTCTGGAAGCTGCTACCACACAGAGCTCTGGGAAGCTTCTTCCATTCATGGGTGATCATCTGCTCAGAACCCGGATTCACGCCGCTTCAGATTTAGAGGCCTTGCTGTGCAGAAAGCAGATCGACCCATACTGAGTGCTGCCCTCTATTACAGTCCTTGAGTTTTACATGCAATGTTATTGATGTAAAATCTTTAAAAAATAAGTTTTCTTTGGGGAATATTCTGCCTCACAGCACCCTGCATGTACCTCTGCATTCAATAGAGTTTAAAGATATGTTTTAGGCCAAAATCTATCATAAAACAGTGTCTCAGACATCATGCAGTGAATTCATAACCATTTCATATCATAACTTTCTGTGTGGGAGCTTTTAGTGGTGGGAAATGGAGCGTTTCACATCAAGCCACTTAATTAACCGCTTAATTATGCAGACGTGTTAAAAAAAAAAGGTCGAATTCTAATTTGGGTTCTAGGAATTAACTGGATATGTGTGAGGTACAAACTCTAAAGTGCTGTGTTTTGTGTAAAATTATAGTGCACTATTAGAAATAAAGGGTCTGTTCAGGGACATTTTTCGCTCATCAAGGTACAAACAGTGTAAACGTTCCCTCAAAGCTCCAACAGTGGTTTTAAGGTCTGATTGTGAACCTTAAATAAGTTTTTCCAGGTGAAAAGTTCGTATTTGTACCTTTCATAACCGAATGTTTTAAAACAGAACAGTAAAATAAAGTCCTGGAGACGAGACGGGGTGTGTGGAGTCAGTACAGCTTAGAACATATCATTTCAGTGGATTATGGTTCAGTTATGTTCCCTGAAAAAAGGTACTGAGATGGACCCTTGAGGGTTCCACCCCAGTGACAGTTTAGCACCTTTATTTCTGAGAGTGAATGTAACCACTGAAGTATACTGAAACAGATTTGAGCTATTAAGCTGATAAAGGGCATAAAATATATCAATATTGCATAATTATTTGAAATTTGAAAGACACTACATTTCACTGTAATGTCACGTGTTTTACCCCTATTTTATTATACACTTCTATAATCTATGAATACCTCAGCCAGTTTGCACTGAAGCTCTGTAGTTACTGAATAATAAGCCTTAGTATATAATAAAATGGGATTTTAAGGGGTTGAACAGGAATGTAAATAGAAAGCAAATAATACGGACACAGTCGAATGACTGTGAGATTCATTAGTATGTTTTATGGCTCAGATTCAGCGTCAGTTCTGAGTAATAAACATGTACAAACTGTATAAGACTGTCTTCAACTGTTTTGTACAGCCTTTTTACACAATATACCCCTCCGCTACTTTTACTTTTCTCCACTTACTTTTATCCATCAATCTGAAGAAATTTCACCATGCAAAGAACCATTTAAGCATGCAAATAGTTTTATAGAACTCATGGTTCTAAACAGAACCATTGCCTTAAAGAACTATCTTTTTTATGTACAAAAAATAATAGGAAAAAAAAAAACAGAAAAACCCTTTTTAGTGCTATTGCACGCTTTTCAAAAAGGTCCTATACAGAAGAATCATTTCTTCATGAGGGCATTTTTGCATATATTCTCAACCAAATGCATTCTGCGCCTTTAAAGGCACTTGCATACGACATGATATCCACATAATATATATATATATATATATATATATATATATATATATATATATATATATATATATACATATATATATATATATATATGTTCAGAACAATCTCGGTTCTCTCTACAATGAGGCTCTTTTGACTCAGAGTGCTATGTACAGAGATGATTCAGCCCTAAAGCTGAAAATTTGAATTTAACATTTCTTGTGAAAACATAGCTTTACTCATGTGGACGAATTGTTTTGATGCTTGAAATTGGTTTATCAAAGTCTCAGGATCACAATAGTAGCTGAATATATGAATAAAACAGCAGATGAATGTTCTCCACAGGGTTCCGGCGTGATGGTCAGTCCGTGACTTCCTGAGTATCCATTGGTCAGTTTCACACAGAATGTAGACGGACACACCAATCCACCAGTTCCACACGGTGAGAGGCAGATGACATGTATCTCAGCCCCTCTTCATAGGCTCATAACTCCGGATGTGAGTCTCGTATGATCTCGTGATGAGATGGAATGGAAAGGACAACTCTACAGATTCAGGAAGTGTTTGAACTGGATTTCTGAGCGGGATCATCACAAAGATATTAATAATAACTCAGAAAACCATCTAATTTGACGCGCCGGCGCGCTCGTCGACCCCAGAGAGTTAATCAGCTTCGGAAAGTCATTTCACACTCACGGTGATTCAGGCCATCTATATATTTCACAGCAACACATCCTCAGCGATGACTCCGCACGAGCGCTATAGGAGTCAGAGGGTTACAGAAGCGGCGGCGGCCGCATGGTGCATTACATTAGCGCATCTTGTTTGCCAATTTGCAACCCTCAGTCGCAACAAGGATGGAAACCCTAATTAGCATTTAGCATCCTGACAAGGGCCTGCTGGATTTGTGAACTTTCAGACGACATTCTTACTCATTAGCCGCGTCTGTCATTTTCCCACAGCTTCATTTGCTCATAATTATCCATGGGAGAGTGACAGGAGCGAGCGAGAGAGGGAGAAGGAGAGCAGGAGAGGAGAACCGGTTCCTCCGATGCACGCATTTAGATTGGGAGGTCACGGTGGCTCTGCTTTTCAGTGTCGGTTTATACAGAAGGAAGAGACTGGAGGAGTTTGAGGGCATGAGGGTCACCAGACACAAACAGAGGTGGAGGACAGAGATAGAGGAACCCTAGAGACTCCAAAGTGCCTCTCAATCTACCCCGCCCCTCCACTCTCCCTCTCTCCTCTCCACCCTTCGCTATCACTTCTTCCTTAATTCATTATTCATGCCTTTTTTAGTCTCGGTAGCAGGAGGCAGATCTCAAAGTGGCAGCCCGGAGGGCGTATTATGTTGGCGAAATGAACACACGGCACACAAGCGCCCTGAGAAATATCGAGCGGTTAGCGTTCCAGGCCGGAGAAGAAGGTCAGCTTTGCGTTTAGTGGAGAACAGAAAGTATTCAAGTTAAGTTATCCTCTAACTAATCAGCCCTGAACTCGCTGTTTAGAACAACGACATGCTGACTGTAACTATATTCCGCCTGCTATACATCGTTTCTCAGAGTCACTTGTTCTCAGAAATAGGAGGAGGAGCGCGTGAACTACCTCGCTCGTTAGCTCCCAACTGTCTGAAGCACTGTACCGCACTAACGAGCCAATTAACTCCTCAAAGTCTCTGCTTCGTCAAAAGTTTAAGGACAATGTGCCACCAACACTTTCTAATACAGTCCCCTATACAGAACCATTTTCTTTACTAAAGAACCCTTGGGGAACTTTTTTTTCAGTGGACCATGAACACTCAAAAACCACTCGCATGCCTAAATGGTTCTTTGCATGGTGAAATGATTGATGGAGAATGTGTTGCATATGGTTCTAAACAGCACCTTTTTCAAAAGTTCTTCACACACTTTTAAAAAAGATGGTTCTTTAGTAAAGACAGTGGTTCTAAACAGATCCATGAACACCCAAAGAACTATTTGCATGCTTAAGTGACTGCATGGTGAAATGGTTCTTTAGGCTGATGGAGAAGGTGTTCTATGCGGTTCTTTACAGCACCTTTTTGAAAAAGGATTCTTCACACTCTCTTATAAAAGGATTCTTCAGTAAAGATAATGGTTCTATGAACCATGAACACTTAAAGAACCCTCTGCATGGGGAAATGGTTCTTCAGATAGATGGAGAATGTGCTGTGGATGGTTCTATGTAGAACTGTTTTGAAAAGGGTTCTACATAGCACCATTAAAGGTTCTTCTATTGTTACAAGCCTGACATTGTAAAAATAGAAGAACTCTTTTTGTTGCTATATATAATCCTTTTCAAAAAGGTTCTATATAGAACTGTAAACAACACATTCTCCATCAATCTGAAGAACCACGCAAAGGGTTCTTTAAGTGTTCATGGTTCTATTTAGGACCACTGTCTTTCCTACAGAACTGTGTTTTTTTAAGTTTAAAACTTACCTAGGAGTTAATCTCACACTAATCTAGTTTATCTAGAACTTTAGGGATTATAAAAGAATACATTATCCACCTTGTCTTGTTCCAAAACAGTTTAAAAGCTCAGAATAACTAAATTAACAATCAGTTTTATAAACAAAAAACATAGAATTAAACATAATAAACTGTTCACTAAAAGCTTTTTTGCTTTACTCAATATTTGAAGAACTCTATGAAACAAGAAATGAATAAGAAGGTAAATAATAAACTGTAATTATTACTTATTAGTTTTGAAAATTTACGTATTATGGACACATCTAACACTTTTTCATTTATATGTAAAGTTTTCTACTGTATAGATGATCTGAGATCTGTAAAGTTATTCAGGCCAAGCAAATTATTATTATTTTATACCTTTATCTGCAACAAAGTAGGTTTTACACTGTTTAAAAACCTTGAACTTGATCTGTAATTCCAAACTTTTGAACAGTAAGAAAGGCAAGTAAGACAAAAAAGAAAGGCTTTGTTAACAAAGAACACCTTTTAACTAATTAGCTTATTATATCTGAGTTAATGAGGTATAATTAGACTAATCATGCATCAGTGCTGGATGAATGTGACAATCGGTTCTTTGCATGGTGAAATGATTGATGGAGTATGTGTTGAATATGGTATTTGACTATGAATATGGTATTTTGAATATGTATTATGGTTCTATAAAGGAATCATTATCTTGGTTGGGATTATTATATATATTTCTATGTAAGAAAATTGGTTTTATGCTGTTGAAAACCTTGAACCTGATCAGTCATTCCAAACTTTTGAAGAGGAAGAAAGGCAAATAAGCCAAAAAAGGAAAGACTTTGTTAACAAAGAACACCTATTTACTAATTAACTTATTATATTCGAGTTAATTATGCATAATTAGATTAATCATGCATCAGTGCTGGCGGAATCTGACAAAACCCAGGGCTATGAAAACTGGTGAAATATGCCATTCCCATATTTCCCATATCAACCACCAAGGATTTCCAATGTGTACTGTATAACATTAACGCAGCGAGCGATGCAGCGAGAGATCGATATATAGGGAAGGAGAACCAGAGAGAAAAATCCAGCACTAATGTTCCAGGCCTTAAAAATAGTCCCAAATTGAAACGTTCTGCTCACAGGGATAATTTTCTCATTTCGGAGCTGCGGCGTTCTATAATAACCCTTCATCTGAGCGCAGCTCGTGCGTAAGCGTCGCGTGAGGTGCGTTCTAATGATTACCACTAAAATCGCATTAAGCTCAATTATTGGCACAGTTACATTATTGCGAAACAATGCGGCGCCTCGCCATTAACAATAATTACCCCGCCAGCTAAAATACAGGCGGCAGCTCCTTTCAAGATAATGACATTTTAAATTACTTTCAAATGTGCCATGTTACAGTGACTAAATATAACTTTAAGAGATCTCCGAGAGAAGTTGCACGTAGAATTAAAGGGATGAGAAAAGTGTGAGGTTTTAACTGGCGCTGGAAGAACCTGCAGCGTTCTAAATCACTCAGCAGTTTCACCCTGTAGTGCTTTTAATAATATCCTTTAACAACACAAATTACAGAAGTCATGTCCATAATCATGCTTCCTGTTCAATATTATTCAAATAAATTTCATTGATATAGCTCTTATGGGTGTCTCTAAAAGGGAAAGCAACAAAAAACAGGGGCTACCGCTGAGAAGAACCAAGACTCAACAGGAAAAGCTCCCAAAGAACAGGGAAAAGAACCATTAACAGGAACCAAGACTCAAAAGGAGAACCTCCATAAGAGTATGAGGAAGAACCACTGAGAGGAACCAAGACTCAAAAGGAGGAACGTTCAAAAAGCATGAGGAAGAACCACTGAGAGGAACCAAGACTCAAAAGGAGGAACGTTCAAAAAGCATGAGGAAGAACCACTGAGAGGAACCAAGACTCAAAAGGAAGGACATTCAAAAGGCATTAGGAAGAACCACTGAGAGGAACCAAGACTCAAAAGGAGAAACTTCCTAAAAGCATGAGGAAGAACCACTGAGAGGAACCAAGACTCAAAAGGAGAAACTCCCAAAAATCATTAAGGAAGAACCACTGAGAGGAACCAAGACTAGAGTACCCACGCACCTCTGAGTGACACCAAATAGTGGAGCCGGACTAAAAATTCCAGCACGTCTCTTAAAAGTGCAGTTCTCATAAAGAAAAACAGAACCTTGAATACGGTCTGCTCAGGTCGTCCTGGACTGAGGCTGGAGTTGGAGGACTGTCCTGTTTGCCTTTGGTGGTAAAAGGAGGCCGGGTGGTCCCATGGTGGGCTATCTGTTTCCACCCTGCAGAAAGCGATCAATCCTCCCATCAAACAGCCCTCCGCTCTTTCTGCTTCTGTCTGCTTTTTGGCAAATTATCCTTATGACTCTCGTTCTGCTGTTCTATTTACACGTAATGATGAATTACATATTTATGGCCAATTTAATTATGAACTTGAGTTACATAATATATGAGAACTGATTTACATTCTGTATTACAGTTTGTTTTGATGTCAAGCGGCGATGAAAGCAAGGCAGAAAAGCAAAGAATGAGCGTTTCTGTTCTTACCTAAGAACAAATCCCAAATAGAGAACATTGTTGAATGACAGAATTTTCGTGAAAACTGCGCAAGTGGGGTTTAAGAAGAATTTTTTTCTTAAGAACGGTTGGCAAACGAGGCCCAGTGTTTTTTACCACCACAACACATAAAATAACTTCAAATTCAATTTATGATAAAATATCTTCTCGTCTACTAACGAACACGACGCTAGTCTGGATTGAAAGTGTAGAATCTGCCAATTTCTCTGCCACAATGTGTGATGTCATGCCAGCTTTTGTCACATGCTAAATTTTGCTAAGTATACTACAGTTAGCCATCTTGAAATCAAAGACTGTCATATATCTGTCATGACAATTAAGTCTTAGAACCCTAGGATAATATGGTGGAACTGTTTTGGTATTGTGGTCAATTACAATTATAAAGTGTTTATTCATGTGAAACCCATATGCCATATGTTGTCATTGTAAGGCTACTCAGATATGTCATTGTTTGACATGCAAATGCTCAGAGAATTTTCATATCTTTGTTCAAAAATTCACAGAGTGCATAGCTTGTATATTTTTGCTCTGCAGATCCTGAAAAGAAGAATCAGCTCAGATACCTTTTCAGGCATTGTTTGTCTGGAGTGTCTGTGAGCTGAAAATGCGAGAATGTTGATGGTGATTCATTGTATTGCTTATACTGCCTGTCGGAAATATGGGATTTATAAGATGGATGCACATGAACGGCACCACAATTTCGCATTTACTAATGGGAAACTAGGATTTTTCAGTGACCCTGAGTTTCAGAGTTGGGGGCATGTCAACAAAAGTGCAATGATAGCTGCTGATAAACTGGCTGTATTTCCGTTATTCATCAGCCACAACCTTAACACTGCAGGACAAAACCATCCACACATGGAAACACAGGTATGAGCACATTATGTGAAACATCTAACTGCAGAAAAACATTAATATTCTCATAAGCAGCCTCTGCTCGTTTGAGTAACGCAAATTCATAGTTAACCAAAAACATTATTTCCAGTGTATACATCTAATTTCCAACCTAAACCACTTAAACACAAATTAAGCCATACTTACGAACTTCTACGTCGTAAGTAGGAACTTCCGAGGAGGACTTAAAGGCAGCTTTATTATTGAGCAAAAATAAATGATTAGCATAAGGCAGCCATGTTTGTTATTGATTTTCTGTCTTCTTGGATTCATGCTGAGTGCTAAAACTCTGACACACAGCAAGACAGGCTTTATTTTTAACTTCAAACTGAGTTGCATGTTTACTATCGTGGGTGATCTGATGTGTGAATCCCGTCTCCCTTTGTTTATGATATGAAGGCTAAAAGCAGAGGTATAATAGAACAGTGGCGAGTGGGTTTTTGGAGTGATTTTGGAGCTGGATTGCTGGCTGATGGATGGTCACAGGTGGATGAAATCACTCTGGTTAGTAAAGACAGAGTCCGCTGAGTGCTGTGATGTGTGAATCATGTCACTGGTTTAACCCTTTGTTGCAAAGGCTAAAAGCAGAGCACCAATATCAGGATTTTGGTTTGTTTTTCGAGCCAGATTACTCACTGATACTGATGTCATAGCTCAATGACGTAATGATAGTTAGTGAGGCCGGGTCTGCTGAGTGGTCTGATATGTTTTTCAAGTCTGTAGCTTAAACCGTTCTGAAGTTGTGAAGGCCAGAATGCAGCTATGCCTACAAAATGCATTAATTGTATTGAGACCCTGTTATATTTCTGGACATGACAGCGCATGACATCTGCCACGATGATGTTATGTAAATGTTATGTAGCCATGTTTTAAGCAAAGTGTAGGTTGTGCTAAGATGGCATAAGCTAGTTAGGAAGCTAATGTTAATGCTATTAGCATTAACGAGTCTGTAGACTTCTTTCAGAACTAACTTCAGGCTTTCATTATTTTTGGTCTGTTTTAACGCTCTGGTGTCCACAAACTCACCTGCTCATCATATTCTCTGTTTCTATATCTGTGTCTGTATCTTTGTGGTGATCCAGCTCAGAAATCCAGTTCAAACACTTCCTGAATCTGTAGAGTCGCCCTTTCCATTCCATCTTATCTCGAGATCATACGAGACTCACATCCGGAGTTATGAGCCTATGAAGAGGGGCTGAGATACACGTCATCTACCTCTCACCATGTGGAACTGGTGGATTGGTGTGTCCGTCTACATTCTGTGTGAAACTGACCAATGGACACTCAGGAAATCACTAAGGACTGACCATCACGCCGAAACCCTTCATTCTTCATTCAGTCCACATCGGAGACTCATGTGAAATGGCGTGCAGAGAGTTTACAGCTGCTGAAGCTGCTGCAGCGGTTTTGGAAAGTAGTGATGAAGATAACGGAGCGTTTAGATATGAAACATATGAGGATCATGATATATGAAGAGACTTTAGAGGAGAGTTTAAGAAGAGATGAACAAATCGAGACCCCAGAGGGTTAAACATTAGGATTATAAAAAGCTACAAATTCCTTTCTCCTGGAATAAAACGTATTTAAGGTACACAGTTGGACCTCAAAAACACATTTTTTTATATTGTTTGTACCTTGATGAACAAAGAATGTACCAGCACAGCACATTTTTTTCTGACAGTGTATAGTAAACAAATGCTGAACGTGCGGCCCTCCCTAAATCGTCTCTGCCGAGCTTTTAGCTGGAGGGAAAATGAATAAAGACAAATGTTTAGCAGCAAATAAACAGGAGGTGAGTGTTGACGCTGTGTGATAGGATGCGTAAGCTGTCTACACAGCTCTTCTGACAGCCAGAAAAGGAAAAAAATGAATACAAAAAGAAAAAATGGCTGTACTTTTACATCTCGGCATTAAAACGAACGACTTCGTTTTCTGTTTTTTCAGCTCACGCGGAATAAATCAATAAATCCTTGCACTGCATGACAGACAGGCATCTGCATTCCTCCACCTCTTTATTTTCTCTACCTTTCGCCATCCTTCCACCTTTTATCTCTCGATTTTTTCACATTACGCCTCTCTGTGGGCTCAGTAGGAGCGTGTCAGGCTGGGAACGAATAGGCCGAGCTAAATTATTGAGTGTGAAAGGGAATGATTATGGCATGTACCACAGCCAATTTACACGTCTCAGGGTACAAATTTACAGCTCAAATCAATAAATACCTCCAACTCTCGCTGAGTCGGCAGCAGCGCAGTCTCAACGACGTTGCTGTTTTTCTTCCGTCGATCCGGCCCTCTTTCAACTTTTTCTCACTCTCTTTTCTTTCTCATTTCTATTGTGAGCTTTGCTCTCTCTATTTTCTCTCTCAGGTTGGCTCTGGACGGTGGGTGGGGGTAAATGGACAGTGATTTACTCAGTCAACAGCTTCCTGATCTCCACTTCTTCCCGCACAGCGTGGCGCAGTCTCAGATGATTGACATCCCGCTCCACCAGCGCTGGCTTATGTATCAAACCCGGCTGAAAGGAGTGCTCTGGAACCCCCCGCTAAGATATATCTGGGTTTGGAGACTCCTGCTTCGGAGACTTTTTCAGTGGCGGCTTTTGAAATTGGGTTTTTTTCCCCGACTGGCTGAGATATAAATCGAAATCGTATTTCAAAACCTGACAAGTTGGCTCAAAGAGGAGCAGCTCACAGCAGCAGGAACGTGCACAATAGACACATCAAAGCTGGAAAAAAAGTGATTGATTGTCAGCAGTCTTAACAAATATAACCAAAGGCAGCCTCTGTGGCACCGAAGACGGCCAAATGGAATGACTCGGCACACAGAGCTGCTTCCGAGAGGTCAGAGCAGTTAACTTTAGCCTGTCCAGAACATTAAATAAACTCCAGGAATTCATTCAGTTCGGTTTTCGGGTGATCCGTGCTCTGTGACTCAAATTTCAAGTAATCTCAATTGAAACTGAACTGACCCTATCGCTGAAAGCTGGGTCCATCATTTCCCACTTGTCAGATTATCCTATCGGACTGTCTGTGAATGTGAAGCACCGGCTGCTAACGGGCTGCCCATCTCACTAAAACAAATCCAGCGCACATCAGTGTTTTCTGATCAGGATGCAACTAAAGAGCAGCGTCCGCTGTGCAAAACGTGCCTCGCAATATGCGCTCAGAATGTGTCTGAAATGAACACTCAGTTAACAAAGGCTAAAGCTAATCAAGTTAACTGCATTTAGGAGTGATTACGAACTACTAAAGGGCTCAGCAAAAAAAATAATGGAGCCAAATTCAGTAACGAAGAGTTCAGACTTAACAAGTTAAACTCCTCTTACAAGGATGTAATTCTGTTCCATCTCAACAAACAGAATTAAGCCCTACTGGAGCTGGATTAGTTAGATTAGTTAGATAAAGGATCTGTGTAATTTCTCCAAATTACCCCCAATAGCCCGGATCAAAACATCATCGCACGGACGTTTATATCAGGCACCACACTGCCGAACAATAACAACATGCTGTGCAGCTGAATGGCAAATATGTCCATAAAAAGAAGACACCGGACAACAGACATCTCATTTCAGTGTGTTATCACTATCGGTGAGCTGAAGGGGAATTTGGACTACTTAACCTATTTGTCCTAGCTAGGTATGTTCTCTCACTGGTCAACGAAGTACTTTTGTAAGTCACTCTGGATACGAGCGTCTGCTAAATGGTATAAATGTAAATGTGAATGTATATGTACATGCAAACACACTTAAATAATATGCTATAATTCAGAGTTCATGGTTCCATCGATGACGGCAAGCCGTCTTGTCCCAGATGCAGCAAAACAAACACAAACCATGATACTACCACCACCATGTTTCATAGATGGGATATGGTTTTTATGCTGGAATGCAGTGCTTTTCTTTTTTAACACTTCTCATTTAAACCAAAAAGATCTTGTTTGGTCTCATCTGTCTACAAAACATTGCTCCCATAGCCTTATTCCGGCTTGTGCATGTGATTTTTGGCAAACTGCAGACAGGCAGCAATGTTCTTTTTGGAGAGCAGCAGCTTCTCCTTGCAACCCTGCCATGAACACCACTGTTGTTTATTGTTCTCCTGATGGTGAACATTAACATCAGCCACTGTGATTCAGGCCTTTAGTTGCTTAGAATTAAATCTAATTATCTGCTAATCCTAAAGGTTCACATACTTTTGCTTCGTCAATAAATAAATGACCAAGTCTAATATTTTTGTGTCATTTGTTTAATTTGGTTCTCTTTATCTACTATTAGCACTTGTGTGAAAATCTGATGATGTTTTAGGTCAAATTTATGCAGAAATAAAGATAAAACATGTTCATAAACACACACACACACACACACACACACACATATATATATATATATATATATATATATATATCCCTGCTGTCGGAAGAAAACCTCGGATCTACACTTTTGTCGTTTTCCTGTTTTTGATATTACATAAAATTGGCTGCTAGTCTTTACACTGTGTCTAAGTAAAGTAATGTAAAGTAGGTAAAGTTACCATTTTGGACATACAAGGTTTCGTTCTGACAGCAGCGATATATATATATATATATTTATATTCTGTTGGTCTCTGACTTTTGCACAGTACTGTACACCTGCTTCGTATAAACCGCAGGGCAGTCAGCGTCCTCTCTGCACCTGAACCTACTTCAAAAGGCTGTTCGGTTTACTCGTGTACGTGTGTGAGTGACAGATCAAAAATAGAAACCCTTTTTCCTGCTTGCATTTCTTTACATAAGTACTAACCTTTGAGCTCGGCAGCGAAGTGGTCAGCCTGCCTTCGTCTGTAAATCTGTATGTGTCCACATATACATATGTATGTGTACGTTTGTTTAAGGCTGCAACAAGAAATGGACGTGACATTTCAATCTTTGTGATGTGAGGGGATGAAGCTGAGCACCTCCTCCCTGAACACCATCACAAAAATACATTATTCAAATCTGAGAATTAGCATTCAAAAGCTAAACGAGCACAGATATGATTTATTTTCTCAGCTTTAGCCTCGGACGTTCAGAGACGGGCCCGCGATCGGCTTCCGAGGCACGTCTGTCCCTCCACCCCGTCCCTCTCTCCGTCTCTCGAGCGTTACTTTCGCTCAGACTCAATGACACCCTGCTCATGGGTAATGACTAGCATTGTTTAGGTGAAGCTGCTACCAGCCTGTCAACCTCTCAAGGGTCTAGATCATCACACAGCACAAACCACATGTGTCAGAACCACCGGACTGAAGGTGGGGGCAGATGTTTGGAACAACAGCGGCCACGAACACAGACCTGACTGGAGAAATGAGGTGGAAACAGTGGTGGAAGTTTCCTTACAGCATATTTAACCCAACAGAAGTTCCACGCAGCGTTGCGTAGCATCATGGAGCAACATGTAGTCTCACGTAGCAGAGGCAGTACCAAGTGCAGCCATACCTGACAGAACATGTAGCAGTGAGAGCTCCAACAAACGTCAAAGTCAGGTTCATTCTCACACTCTAATCATACATTCTTAAGAAAAGCTGGTTCTTCAAGGGTTCACTAGTAAAGACCAGGGTTCTTTATAGAGCCATCACACTCAAAGAGCCCTTCAGTCTGATGGAGAATGGAGAATGGGCTGTGGATTGATGGACAATGTGTTGTAGATGGTTCTATATAGAACCTTATCGAAAAGGATTCAATAAAGCACCAAAAATGGGTTCCACTATTGTTACAAGTCAAAGAACGCTTTTTGGTACTATATAGAAACATACACTTTTATTAAGAAGGGTTCTTAACGTCCATATATGGCATTCTTTGATGGAGAATGTGCTGTAGATGGTTTTATTTAGAACTTTATTGAAAAGGGTTCCATATGGTGCCAAAATAGAACCCTTTTGGCTAAGAGTGGCTCTATATAGAACCTTTTTGGAAAGGGTTTTAAATAGCCCCAAAAAAGATTACGCTTTTTGTTACATCGCATTCTCCATCAATCTGAAGAACCATTTCACCACGCAAAGAACCGTTTAAGCATCCAAATGCTTCTTTGAGTGTTTGTGATTCTACACAGAACCATTGTCTTTACTAAAGAACCCTTGAGGAACCATCTTTTTGAAGAGTGCAGGAATTGAATGAATTAAACTTTGTATAGAGCCATATACAACACATTATCCAACAATCTGAATAAGGATTTCACCATGGAAAGAACCATTTAGGCATATATGGAACAGATGGTTCTAAACAGAACCATTCCCTTTACTAGAGAACCCTTGAGGAACCATATTTTTTAAGAGTGCAAGTTTGATTAAGTTTGGAGCTTTAATTTCATGAGAAATTGAGGAGAGAACGTTAAAAAAGTTAAACCAACTTAAACGTAATATCCATAACGCAAAAAGGTACTACTTTTTCTGGCGGAAGAACTTTACAGCACATTTTATACAGTGTTAGGGGATTTGTTGCTTTAGTTTTTAATTCTTTTTGCAGAACCATTGTATAAAAGCAGGTCGTGTGTTATGGTGAATAACCTCACAGCTGTGATGATGCTGCACTCACCTTGAGCTCGTACCTGGGACCGAATCACAGCCGTGATGTTATTTGTGATAACGCACTCCTATCCTGTTCTATTGCTTTAGAAATGTGCTGCTATCACAAAAAATATGATTTGGTCATCATAACTAACTGTTGTCTAATAATTTGCTGTTAACTATTGGAAACAATGCTGCTGCTAAATGACTCTAGTTGTACACTGACATTTTTTCCAGTTTAGCTCATCATATCAAGCTGAGAAATCATGCAGCAATTTTAAACTGCTTTGATGCTTTGTCACATGTTGATTTCAATTAAAGGCAAGCGTAATTCATTACGTATGTAACTATGTAACTAAAATGAAAATTATACAGCAAGTCAACAATAAAACCTCTCCACTTCTGCAGATTTAACCATGTTAGTCAATTCACCCAGCAGTTTTCTTTTAAAACTTTCTTCTGAAAGGCCATTGTCCACTCAGTGCCTGATTTTGAACTAGTTTACATGTAATGTTGGTGAATTACCATGGAAACTAGCCTAAAAACATTTCTGCTCCACTCATTTCCTCCATAGGAATTGATGAAGTGGTGCTTACCTATAGATGTGGTTGCAGGAACCGGGTCCTTGGACACTGTGAGGGTTTACAAAAGAAGGCAGAGAAAAAAAAAACATTAATCAATCTGCATTGTGCCAAAACATTCGGGGAAATAAAGGCGGTCACTGAAGGAGAGTTCGGTACCTGAGTAGTAAGAGTTGAGGAGCGATTTACTTTGCAGCGTCTTGCCCTGGACGGAGAAGGAGCAGGGAGACGAGGAGGCTGCAGGAGAAAGAACGACACAAAGATTGTTTATCAGCTGTGAGCATCTAAATGATCTTCAGACGCTCACAGATTAATAAAGAGTTCTGTAGTGAAGGCAATGGTTCTATTAAGATCCAACTGTTCTATATATATATAACCATTTGCATGCTTAAGTGGTTCTTAAGTGGTGCATGGTGACTTGGTTCTTCAGATTCACTGAGAATGTGTTGTGTGCAGTTCTATATAGAACCTTTTTGAAAAGCACCAAAGCACGGCTGTTACAAGCTTGACTATTGCAGAACCCAACAAAGAACCAAAATAAGAGCCATTTCACCAGGCAACCATTTAAGCATGCAGACGGTTCTTTGAGTGTTCATGGCTTAATATAAAATTACTGTCGTTACTAAAGAACTCTTGAAGAACCTTTTTTTTAAGTGTGTAGAACCGTGCAAAAGTCAGAGACCCCTCATTTATTTAATTAACTCCCAGTCAAAACAGCCATTAAAGTACATTATTCATTTTTCAGCAGAAAACATGTCTAATAGAAAATGACTGAATATGATATCCGTATTGAGTTTGTCCACTCTTTGCATGTATTAGTGATTGTGCAGTTCGCAACACGACTGTTACCTGACCGCACATTCTTCCTGTTCATATTCAATTATATACAATTACTGTTAGATGACCATTTGTTTTTCTCATAGGAGTGAATGGGGTGCAAAATGTCACATCTCATTTATGTCATTAGGAACATCCTATTAACCATGTGATGACCCACAGCAACCACCTAGCCACACCCTAGCAACCACCTGGGATGCCATAGCAACCACCCAGTAACACCCTAACAACCACCACCAACACCCTAGCAACCACCTGACCACCTGGGATGCCCTAGTATCCACCCAGTAACACCCTAACAACCAACGACAACACCCTAGCAACCACCTGGAAACTGCTTAAGCAGATGCACTTTTCTAGTTGCAGCTTCCATTCTGTTCAGGAGACTCACTTTCAGCTCCTCAAAGAATCTGCAGACACACCTCCAAAGTTCAGTCTTAGAAGCTGGTTGATCATTTTCTGAAGTAATCAAACACATTCAGTGGTGTTGAGGTCTGGACTCTGGGGTGGTCAGTCCATCGTTCAGCTTCTTTGTTTGATGTGTCCGTCTCCTTTTCTCAGTGAGGTTCTTCTTGACAGCTACACATCCTTTCAGACCCACAGCGCTGAGTCGTCTTCTCACAGTGGAAGGATGGACAGAAACACCTGTGGATGTTTTCAGATCGGAAGCAGCTTGATTTTCTCCTCTCTCTCAGAGATGAAAGCTTTAAGTGCTGCTTATCTGATGGGGGCAGTTTTGGGGTCGACCAGCTCTTCCAGGTCGTTGTTAGGAGCCACATTTTCTCTGTAGCTTTTAATCAGTTTTTGAAACTTCAGTTTTGGAAACTTCTGTTTTCCTTTGACTGTCTCCTTCTGTATGCAGTTAATATCGTATATCTAATCTCAGAAATTAATATGTTGTACTGAATGTCCATTTTGGCTGGAAATTGAATAAATGAAGGTCTCTGACTTCTGCACAGTACTACACACCTATGCACACATCTATTATGAACTACAGTATGGAAAACATTAGACAATGTGACAATAATGTAAAACAGTGGTACCACTGGATTTCTTGGGGTTAGTGATCAAACATGAGCTTCATTTAAAGGTTGGCACTGTGTTTAACTGAAAAAAGTGCTGCACAGCTGTAGACTGACTAAACTCCCCTCAACAGCCTCCTCTGTCACTCGAATCCACAAGGTGTATAATGAGAATGACAGGCTACAATCATAGAGGAGTTAAACCACTGACTGCATATGGATTATTCTACTGGGTCAGCTGAACTCAGCTCACACAGAAAAAAAAAATAAATAAAAATGAGGTATTCAGATCTCAGATATTTGCATGATTGTGTTCTGAACTAGTCAAACCCAAGGCCTTACTAGAGATAGTAATAAACTAAATATATACAAAATCATCACTTATAGGCTACTTTCTATTAGAAGGTGTCTGTCCCGAACCCTAACCTCTAAATTTAGACTTGTAAAAATAATATATATATTTTTTGTGTTGTTTTAAAAGATATTTTTGATTTCTTTTAAAGTTGAAAGATTTAGATTTATCGTCAGATAAGATATAAAAAAAAAACAAACAAAAAAACAAAAAACAGTGGCCCACGTTTTCATGTCACTAACAAATCACAAAAGAGTTTCAGTCTGTGGGCGGAGCCTGGTTTTAGCCACGCCCCTGCACTTTAGCGCAGGAAGTGAGGCTGCATCCCTGTCCCTCATGGCCACATGGTGAGCAGTCAGATCCCATTGTTTTGAAGTAAATGTGTCTGAAAATCAGTGTGGAACATTAAGAATCGTCATATTTTCTGCAGTTCAGAACTTTTTAGTGTTTTAATGAAAAATATGATGATTTTCTGTGTGAACAGCTGTTTAAAGCTGTGTTTGCTGGTCATGTTCTGGCTGAGTTTCTGAGCTCAAAATGAGCTAAAATTGTCACAGAAACAGTCACTACTGACACATTTGGTACAGTTTGGGTAGAGTAATGATTGTTATGGTAGAGAAAATTATCCAATCCAAATTTATTTCAATAAAATAAACATAATTAAGGGATAGGGTCACTCAGGGTGAAATGATTTTAACCAAAGGCACTAAAAACCATATAAACCTTGTTTGTTATGTCAGCTTATTATGCCATTATCTTTTTACTGGTTATTTGCTGGTGCATTTTGTCAGTTTCAACCTCACAAACCTCCAAAATATTAAATATTCTGATACAAACAGTATCGTGTATCATGAAACTGTATCGTGATGTTTTTTGCCATTTTGCCCACCCACAGCTAAAACTGATTCACACTTATAATGATGCACTTCTAGGCTATTTCAGTCAGCTAATTCCACATGATTCACTGATTTTAAGCACCGAAAACTGTATTTGATTGTTGACGAATATTTTCAGCACACGCAAATGTTCCTCCACCAGTGTTTATCTGACACACAGCTCACACAAACCCTCGGTATCTGCAAGACTGTGAATCAGCCGAAGCACCAAGCACGACCCACAGAGTCAAAACACACTGACTCATAAGGAAACTAAACCTGGCTCTTATTGACGTGTGCAGAGCCGTCGTCGTGTCCTGCTCTCCACTGAGACGCGCTCGCCCTCTGCTTCTGCAGCACTGGATCTGGGGTACTTTACATTTTAATGACCAACAGCACAATCTACACAGGACCTCTCCCTGCGCGACCCTCCGCGTCTGACGTGGGATGGTATATGCTAATGCTAAAGCGTGCGGCTCTCCGCTATCTGTTAAACAAAAACTGCTTCCGCAGCAAAAGCTCCAATCAGCGGGTCGGCCGGGTTCATCTGAGAGTGTGTGAGTGTTGAAACAGAGAACGATCTCGCTGCAGGTGTCTCTGTGTTCATTTAGATGGTAATAGCCTTCCAGTGCTGAAGTTGCGGGTTCTGCGCAACAATCAGGCATAAATCTGTATCTGACAGAAGTTCCAGCACATCTCAAACCACGACACGCTTACAAAACATGAAAATGCCGTGGCTGATAAGTCAGACTGGTGGGCTGTGCACATACTTAGCATTAAACTCTGAAAATCTGCGGTTTCCACTGCTCACTCACTGAATAACTCACTTTAAAGAACTTAAAAGGGAAATTCCACTGATTTTTTCAATTTCTGCATAATTAAATGACTAAGATATAAACAGAGTGGTTCAGAGTGGTTTGGTGTGAAACGCTCTGTTATAGAGAAACTTACTGAGTAAAGCTGTTCACAGTGGTGGTGATAGGAACCAGACGACCACCTCTAAAAGCTCCCTCACAGAAAGTTACTACATGAAATGGTTATGAATTCACTGCCTACTAAGGTTTCGAGGTAAAGACTGGCTTAAAATATACATTTTCCTAATCCGTTTATGGTGGAGGGATACATGCAGGGCGCTGTGAGGCAAAATAGTCCCCAAAGAAAACTTATGATTTCAGATTTTCCACTATTTTCCATCATCAACATTCCATATAAACTCAGAAGACTCGTGTAGGTTCACTGGTGGTTCTGGATAGTAAATAAAATGTCTATATTTGTGTTGTAGTCATGGCGACCCCTGGTTCCTATCACCACTGTAAAGACATCTGAACCACTTCACACCAAACCACTCTGAATGACTTTATGTACTTATCAATGACTAAATCATACAGAGATTTTGAAAAATCCATGGAATTCCCCTTTAAAGCGGTTCTTTTATTGCGTTGCTTCAAAAAACCCATTTAAGAGTGCAACACAGACTGAGAAATGCTTTACTAAAACACAGAAAAAATGTTATTTAGTGAGTGAAGTCATCTTATATATAGTGTAAATATCTAATATTACTCATTTTGAGACTGTTGTAAGAATATTATAGTATTTCTCAACTTATTTCTACTTTTTTCCACCTGATTTAAGTAATTTTGTCTTATAACAGTGTCGCATTAGGGCAGATCATTTTACTTGTTTTAAGAAACAGTGCAAACAAGCAAAAGTACACCGCAAAAATGGTATATTGTCCAGTAAAATTATATTAAACACAGTCAATAAATCTTATATTGCTCATGTTGTAACTGCTGTAAGCTTAATTTAACATAATTTCACTTATTTCTAGACATTTTTACTTCTTTTAAGTAATTTATTAAGTAAAATAATCTCACTATATTGGCAGATAATTTTACTTGTTTTTAGAAATAATTTTGTTTAATAAAATTACTCAAAACAAGTAAAAATTGTATAGAAGTAAGCAAGATTATCTTACAATAAGTGCACAACCATCTCAAAATGGGAAATATTAGACAGATCGACTAGATTTAAGATGATTTTACTTGAATAGATACCATATTTTCAGTGTACAGTATCAAAGGCATAAGAAACTTTTGCTGGATAAAAATACTGAAAACAAGTCTAGAAGTAGTCTAGAAAGCTAGAAATAAGTTGATTAGTCTTATTACCAATCTCAAACTTAGTTCTATTAGATATTTTGACTAGATTTGCAGTGATTTTACTCACAAATATATACTTTTTTGCAGTGAGGCTGTGTATAGAAAGCGAAGCTGGCAGTGTTTGGTTTGTGTATGGCTGATTCTGTGTTAAACTCCACATTCTGCTGATGTTCCTTCCTAAGGAAGTGCTGAAGGTGCACTGCGCAGTCCTGGTCCAGTGATGAGCTACAGCGTTTTAGCAGCATGTTCTCTGCAGCAGCGTCAAATCTCAGGCCATTAACGGAGACGGCACTGAACACAGTGCCACCCAGAAGAAAGCCATTCTACAGTGGGAAATAAATAAATAAAACCGCACAAATAAACAAACAACTGCTGCCTAATCACTGTGGTAAACCCAAAAATTCACATAATGTGATTATTGAGTATTATCATGTCGCCCTTTTCTCTCTCTGCATCTCGCTCTTTCAGGCTCGCTCTCTTTTCTCGGACTGACCAGCCCCATTCAAATGAGTCCATTCACAAAGGCCACGGTGACATTTTGTGCAGAAAGAGACTCAGAAAGACCCTTCCTAATTACAGCCCCGTGCGCAGCAGGCCAGCGGCACTTAAGACAGAGAAAAGAGGGGAGCAAAAAACCCACCGGCCAGCCTAAATGCCACTCGCGCTCCTTTTCTTCACCCAGTCCTTGGAAAGAAGTCGATGCGAACGGCCTCTTGATACGTAGAGTGCTTCCGTTTTGTTTGGGCAAAAAGCGGCTCTCTGAAACGGTCAATACGAAGGCGAACGCGGTGGAGACGGACAGACGGAGAAAAGGACAGTAATGCGAATCTCAGAAAAGAGAGGAGAGGGTAAAAAATTACAGGTGGCTGACCCCTCTCGGAGGCCGAGGCTGATGAGAGTGGCGTTCGTTCGAGGCATTTATAACGGCGGTGGGACGAACGGGCTGTTAAAACAGAGCGGAGCACTCCGGCTCTCCGACAGGTCACTGCATTCGGAGGCCTGAAGCTATTACCTGACCTCTGAAGAGGTGGCAGAGGCGAGATCATTAGATCTGAGTGGAGGAGGCGCATTAAAGCAGCCGTTTCTTGGAAAGCCTGAATTTTCCTGGCTTTTTTTCTTTTTTCAAAACAGTTTGTTGCACCATATTTTCAAATGTCCATAAAGTCCTTATAGTCCATGTATGAGCATTAAGCAGCTAAAAAACAGGCTATTTTGGTATCAACACGGTTGGGAGGCTACAATGTTCTAGCAAAGGAGGCTAACATGATCAGACAGATTTCTTTTCTATTTCCTTTTGGTGTAAACCAACTAAGAAAACATGCTAATGTGTTAACCCTCTGGGGTCCACAAACTCATCAAATTCTCTGTATCTGTATCTGTGTCTGTATATTTGTGATGATCCAGCTCAGAAATCCAGTTCAAACACTTCCTGAATCTGTAGAGTCGCCCTTTCCATTCCATCTTATCACGAGATCATACGAGACTCACATCCGGAGTTATGAGCCTATGAAGAGGGGCTGAGATACACGTCATCTGCCTCTCACCGTGTGGAACTGGTGGATTGGTGTGTCTGTCTACGTTCTGTGTGAAACTGACCGATGGACACTCAGGAAATCACTAAGCACTGACCATCACGCCAGAAACCCTTCATTCTTCATTCAGTCCACATTGGAGACTCGTGTGAAATGGCGTGCAGAGAGTTTACAGCTGCTGAAGCTGCTGCAGCGGTTTTGGAAAGTAGTGATGAAGATAACAGAGCATTTAGATATGAAACATATGAGGATCATGTTTATATGAAGAGACTTTAAAGGAGAGTTTAGAAAGATGTGCACAAATTGAGAAAATGACCTCAGACCACAGAGAGATAAAACATTTTAAAAAACAGGTGTCAGAAACAACGTTACCGAATCCGTTGAGGTCCTGGTTACTGGTGGAGAAAGGGTCGTCCTTGTGCAGGGTGCTGACTTTGCCGGTGCTTTTGTCCGCCGTGCCGACCGGCCCCATCTCTCTCTGAGTGCTGCTGCTGGCGGTCTCCTTCTGTTTCTTAGCCAGTTTCCTTCAAAAATCACCCACAAGAGAAGAAGTTCACACATCCAGTCCACAACACAGAGAACAGAGAGTACACGAGTGTCTAAAAAGACTGGAGAACCATTAATGTTCACTATCTGTCCAAAAGTGTCTCAGTATAATCTCCATAGAAAAGCACTGACCGATAGAAGGGGACGCTCTGGAGCAGCTGCACATGTGAAGCAGTGGAACTATGTTCTCTGGAGTGATGGAGCTCCATCCAGTACCTTTGGGATGATTATTGATCCAGAACTGACCATCCAACATCAGTACCTGACCTCACTAATGCTCAATCAAATCCTCACAGCAATGTTCTAACATCAGTACCTGACCTACATCCTTAAAAAGATGGTTCTGCAAGGGCTCTTTAGTAAAGAAAGTAGTTCTATATAGAACTATGTACACTCAAAGAACCCTTTCCATGATTAAAGGGTTCTTTGCATGGTGAAATGGTTCTTTAGATTGATGGAGAATGTAATGTAGATGGTTATAAATAGAACCTTTTTGAAAAATGTTCTTCTATTGCACCATGTCAGGCTTGTAAAAATAGAAAAACCCTTTTTGATGCAATATAGAACCTTTTCCAGAAAGATTCTATATAGAACCCTCTACAGTACATTCTCTGAAGAATGCTTTCACCATGAAAACCATTTAAGCATGCAAAAGGTTTTTCTTTACTAAAGAACCCTTCAGGAACCATCTTTTCTAGGTGTAGGGGTGAGCTGTATGACAATTTTTTATCGTTATTGTGATCAGTTGTTGAAATACGCTTCTCGGGGCTTATCATGGATATCGTCAGCACTTAAAGAACTCTAACCAAACTCATGTTTCATTACATAGAGAGTGTAAGTGTCCTGCTTAACGGGCAAACACTGAATAAACATCACTGTACTTATAGATGATGACAGTATTTTTTTAATTGAGATAGTGGACCTTTTTTATTATTAAGCCTCAGAAAAACGAAACATTGTGATGTCGCTGTTGTTGGAACAATGTGTCATATCTCCATTTTTTCAGTTTTAGACATGATTTGAAAATGCCTGTAAAGAGCAAAAACGACAAAAATAGAGACAAAAGGTTTTGTTCCGACAGCAGTGATATCACAATGTTTCGTTTTTTTGAGGCTTAATAATAAAAAAGTGCAATCTCAATTAAAAAAAAAAGTCAAAATGATGAATGGACCATAAGAAACGACCCAAAATGACTAGGAAAAACGTCTGGTTCCATTGGCTTACATTAAAATTAAAGTATGTTTTTTCCTTCTCCTGTAAAGTTACCATTTTGGAGATAAAAGGTTTTATTCCAACAGTAGCGATATGTAAATGAGCTCTGTTCTTATTGGCTGCTCTTTATTGCTTCTCATTCAAAAAAACAGTCCTGGCTGAAACACTCCTTATAACGTCAGTGGGAGTGAGCGGAGCTAATATTTGCCATGTTGCTCACCCCCAAACCTAACCTCACTAATGCTCTTGTGGATGCTGAACACAATCAAATCCTCACAGCAGGGCTCCTGAGTGGCGCAACCATCTAACTGTCAGCCCTATTATCAGGAGATCGCAAGTGGCCTCACTCTCTCTGGGTGGGTAGGATGCACCACCCCCCATCACCCCATCACAGTGCTAGCTGGCGCAGGCATCTATTAGCTTACTGCAAAAATTATCAACAACAGAAATGATCTTAAATCTAATCCAAATACCTAATATTTCTCATTTTGAGACGGTTGTACAAATATTATAAGATTGTAAAACTTATTTGTAGACATTTTTGCTTGTTTAAAGTAATTTTATTAAATAAAATTATCTCACTGTACTGGCAGATAATTTTCGAGCATATTTCCTAAAATAAGCAGAATTATCTGCAAATATAGTGAGATAATTTTACTTATTAAAATGACTTTAAACAAGCAAAAATGTCTAGAAATAAGTTAAATCATCTTATTATAAGCTAACAACAATATAATTAGGAATATTAGAAATTTAGACTAAATTCAAGACCATTTTACTTGCCAATAAACCATCTTTTGCAGTGCATCCAGTGTAAAGCCTTCCCAGAAGAGTAGAGGCTGTTACTGCAACAAAGGCCCCATTAATTAACTCCCTTCATTTCAGAGGAAACTCTGGAGTCTCCAGACTTTTGGACAGATAGTGTATATTTTAGATTGATTTCATGCCGGTTTACTCATCCAAGCTTGTCAGGGTCTGTAGAGGTAAGAAGATTTCTATAACAATGTTTTTTTTCCATTAACATCATGGCCAGACCAAACTTCGCTGTACGTTTTGGCCGAGTCCAGTCTGATCACAACACAGATCAATCAACATGCTGAAACTCTGCAGGCAAAGTCGAGTAATAAATCTGACTACTGTATAACAGATGCTAAAATAAGGCCGTGCTGACGGACGTTTGACTGAGTGGTGATCTCAAACGAAGTGCTGAAAAATGAGCTACACTTCAGTTTGGAATTAAAGTTTGCTGCTGAGATCAGTCATGGCAATGTGAGTAAGTAAACACGCCTCTGTGAGGTTAACAGATGAATACAGACAGTAGTATAAAAACACAGCATGCATTTCTAAAGTAACAAAGCACAACAAACATAAACACAGACATAAACAAGCCAAACACAACGACAACAGGGTTAACAGCTGGAGAAAAAGAAGCAGGATCTTTGTAAATGTTTTCTTTTTGTCCACTTGCTGATCACTGCAAAATAATGGTTTACTGTAAAACTGTCTTAAATCTAGGCTAAATATCTAGCATCCCTAATTTTAAGATTGTTGTAACCTTATAAGATTATTTAACTTATTTCTAGACATTTTTACATTTTGAGTAATTTTATTAAGTAAAATTCTCTCACTATAGTGGCAGATAATCTGACTTATTTTAAGAAATGTGCTTGAAACCAGCAAAATTATGATACGATAATGATAAAATTACTTCAAATAACTGAAAAACATCTAGAAATAAATTTTATAATCTTACAGTGTTCATACAACCATCTCAGAATGAGGAACATCACAAATTCAGACTAGATTTAAGATGATTTCTCTTGTTAAGATTTCATTTTTTGCAGTGATCCTGGGACAAACTGGATATTAATGAATGTTTGGTTGTAAAATCTGCAGTGATGTATTATTAAATAAGCCAGAAGTATTTCTCATGTGTAAGAGGAACATCACTCTGATTTTAAATGTCCAACTTTGCCAGGTGGAACAAAGCGCAAGCATGTCCTGTTTGTTCGTGTAGAAACATTTCATACATATGTTCAGTCTGTATATCGCTTTAATTTGACCTTTTCCATCAAACAGTGCACTTCTGTTTTTTAACCATCATTTTTATGCATCAAACTGTCCAGCAATACAGTGAATGTGTTTACATGCACTTGATAATCAGATCATAATCGGATTTCTGCAGTTATCTGATTATTCAAATGGTCAAATAATCACCATACTCTGATCTAGAAATCCGATTAAGAAATCCGATAAAGAGGCTGGATTTCAGCTCAGTAATCAGATTTCTCAGTGCATGTAAACTCATTCTGATTTCTTTCAGATCTCTCAGTCTGCGCATGAGCGAGATCAGATGGTGGATGTTGCGAGACACAGCATAACACTGTTAGAGCGGCGCTGAAACCAAACACGAAACAAAGGATTTAAATATTCTTCATCTTCTAGATGTCATATTTTCAAGTGGCGCGATGTTTTAAAAAAAGCCGCTGTATGAATTTTTTACATTATGTTTACGTCACGTCTTATTCTGTGAGTTTACTGGCTGGTTGCAAATCAGAAATCTGATTATTGTCTGATTCATGTAGACTTGGAGTTTTCCCGTTATCTGATTACTCAAGTACATGTAAACATGTTGATCAGATTACTGACAAAATCTGAGTTTGTGCAGTTATCGGATTATTAAGTGCATGTAAACACAGTCAGTGGTGCAGTGCACCGTTAGAAAGCTCGTAATCTCAGGATTCAATTCCCACAAACCGTTTTATGATCCACTATTCACAGCAGTTACGATTGACTTCGATTGAGTCAACAGGGTGTTCCTAATGGACTTGTATCAACATGACATAAATGATTTGCACAAACTTTTGCACCCCATTCATTCCTATGAGAAAACAATTGTCATCAATTGTCATTCAATAATAATTGAATATAACTGAACATGAACCAAGAATAATAATATACTGTTGGATAATAATAGTATCAGTAATAAATGTAGAGTGGACACACTGATATCATATTTAAATGTTTTCTATCAGACCTATGTTTTCTGCTGAAAAAATAATACATTGATACTTAATGGCTGATTCGACTGGAAATTAAATAATTAAATTGTTGTCTCTGAGTTTCACCTGTTCTATATTAACTTAATATTATTGGAGTTGCTCTAAATGTTCCTCTTATCAGTGATAAGCTCATCCTCCAGGTTTAAAGGCCCGAGGCAGTGTCAGTGTTTATTACAGACTCTCTTCACTGCTGGTATTAACATCAGTCATTCCAATAAAATAAGTTTGCTCTCACTTCAGCAGATCCCTTCAGTGACCTCGCCACATCCTCTCCACACTCACGGCACAAACAGCAACCGAGAAAATAAGACTTCATCTTCTTAAGCTCTCCTTGGCCTGGCGAGAGGAGGCACTTTGGAAATAATATTATAATATTACTGTCCTGCTCTCCTCTGAAAGCAGAGCAGCCTTTCAGACTGGCGATGTTTCTGTCTGAGTTTGTAAGTGAACATATTACTGTGGGTCAGTGCAGGTGACGGTCAACAGGGGGAATAAACATCACTCATAAAGCAGTAATAAGTGAGACGGCTCCTCTTTAAACCCCAAAATCAGGTGCCGTCTGGATATGTTGCCTATAAAGTGCTGATGCTGAGAATGATTTCGTGCACATAAGTGTACTTGAGAAGGTTTAAAGGATAACTTCACCGATTTTAGCAAATTTCTACAACGAAAGAGAGATAGAGAGAAAGAAAGAAGAGAGAAATGCATGTGCATATACAGAGAGAGAGAGAGAGAGAGAGAGAGAGAGAGAGAGGGGGGAATGGTGAAAATGAGAGAGGGACAGAAAGAAAAAAGAAAAAGAAAGAAGAACAAGAAATAAATAAAACATGGGAGAGGAGAAAGATAAAGAAAAGATAAAGAAATATAGAATATAAAAAAGTGAGAGAGAGAGGAGAAAGAAACAAGAGAACAATACATAAGCAAACATATATATATATATATATATATATAAAATGTGACATACAATTTTTACATTTCTTAATATTTGGTGGGGTGTCCCTCTGCTGCTTTAATTACAGTGTGCACTGGAGCTGCATGAACTCCACAAGTTTGTGCAAAAGCCTCTGATAAGCAGATCAAATCTGTCCGAGCGTCGTCTGAACACGAGCTTCACTGGAAGAGATCAGACTAAAGACAATCTGACCCTTCAGTACAAAGACTTTAAAGGGGAATTCCACCAATCTTTCAAAATTTCTGCATGATTAACTTGCTAAGATGTAAACGAAGTCATTCAGAGTGGTTTGGTGTGAAACGCTCTGTTCTAGAGAAACTGAGTCAGAATTGTTCACAGTGGTGGTGATAGGAACCAGACGTCCACCTCTAAAAGCTCCCTCACAGAAACCATAAATGGTTATGAATTCACTGCCTGATGTCTGAGACACTGTTTTATGATGGTTTTGTGAAGATTATGGACTAAAAATGTATTTTAAATTCTGGTGTGAGTCAAAGAAAACTTATTTCAGATTTTCCACTATTTTCCATCATCAACATTCCAGATAAAACTCAGGAAACACATGTAGGTTCACTGGTGGTTCTGGATAGTAAAAGGCCTGTATTTTGGTTCTAATCACTACCCAGTGGTCATTACTCAGTACACAGTAATCTGTGACCTGGCCTTACATTCATTCATAC
The DNA here is from genome assembly GCF_904425465.1 of Colossoma macropomum. NCBI lineage: Eukaryota > Metazoa > Chordata > Actinopteri > Characiformes > Serrasalmidae > Colossoma > Colossoma macropomum. The sequence goes on from NW_023494789.1 coordinate 51,457,281, forward strand.
AAATGTTCTAAATTGATTCCTCCTGTAAAGATAAAGATAGAACCGGGTTTAATATACATAATAATGGACAGTCTTAACTCTCTAACCAATCAGCTTGCAGCGCTCCTCAGAACCGCAATGTCACTGGAACCTTTTTTGCTACAGCACCTCTCCGTGATAAGATCCACTCAGTGTGCAGTAATGGACCTCGTTTTGAGTGACAAATTCGCCGCATATCGCCAGCGCTAATGAAGTAGAGATAATCCCAATTTAATGAATGTCAAAGCAGCACTTCATTAATACGAGGTTACACTGCAGCGGCTCGGACAGACCGACCATCACACACCGGCTCTAATCACACCTACTGCTAATTACAGAGAGGGGGGGGGGAAGGTAGCGAGCAAGAAAGAAAGGTGGCAAGTGAAAGAGAGAGACAGAGGGGGAGAGAGAGAGAGACAGAGAATGCAGAAAAGAGAGAGAATAAAAAACTATGGAAAATTCAGACCAACACACGAAATTTACCCCAAAAAAAATTCAACCCAATTAATCCCATTTTTTTAGAGCAATTATGAATCCCTTTAGGAGAGGGGCACACAGCGCCCCCCTCGTTGCTAAATATGTAATAACATGTCACCGCCTAAGAGACAGTGACACCCCTACCCTCCATACCCCCACTCTACTGACCCCCACCCTCCATACCCTCACTCTACTGATCTCCACCCTCAATACTCTCACTCTACTGACCCCTACCCTCCATACTACTGACACCTACCCTCCATACCCCCACTCTACTGATCTCCACCCTCAATATCCCCACTCTACTGACCCCTACCCTCCATAACCCCACTCTACTGAGCCCCTACCCTCCATATCCCCACTCTACTGACCCCTACCCTCCATACTACTGACCCCTACCCTCAATACCCCCACTCTACTGATCTCCACCCTCAATACCCTCACTCTACTGACCCCTACCCTTCATACCCCCACTCTACTGACCCCTACTCTCCATACCCCACTCTACTGACCCCCACCCTCCATACCCCCACTCTACTGACCCCTACCCTCCATACTACTGACCCCTACCCTTCATACCCCCACTCTACTGACCCCTACCCTCCATAACCCCACTCTACTGACCCCCATCCTCCGTGCCCCCACTCTACTGACCCCCACCCTCCGTACTCCCACTCTACTGACCCCCACCCTCCATACCCCCACTCTACTGACCCCCACCCTCCGTGCCCCCACTCTACTGACCCCCACCCTCCGTACTCCCACTCTACTGACCCCCACCCTCCATACCCCCACTCTACTGACCCCCACCCTCCATACTCTCACTCTACTGATCTCCACCCTCCATACCCCCACTCTACTGACCCCTACCCTCCATACCCCACTCTACTGACCCCCACCCTCCATACCCCACTCTACTGACCTCCTACCCTCAATACCCTCACTCTACTGACCCCCACCCTCCAAACCCCCACTCTACTGACCCCTACCCTCCATACCCCCACTCTACTGATCTCCACGCTCCATACCTCGACTCTACTGACCCCTACTCTCCATACTCCCACTCTACTGACCCCTACTCTCCATACTCCCACTCTACTGACCCCTACTCTCCATACTCCCACTCTACTGACCCCCACCCTCCATACCCCCACTCTACTGACCCATACCCTCCATACCCCCACTCTACTGACCCCCTACCCTCCATATCCCCACAAAGGAAGAGAGAGAGAGAGAGAGAGAGAGAGAGAGAGAGAGAAAGAGAGAAAGAGAGAAAGGGAGAGAGAGAGAGAGAAAGGGAGAGAGAGAGAGAGAGAGAGAGAGAGAGAGAGAGAAAGAGAGAGAAAGAGAGAAAGAGAGAGAGAGAGAGAGAGGAGAGAGAGAGAGAGAGAAAGAGAGAGAGAGAGAAAGAGAGAGAAAGAGAGAGAAAGAGAGAGAGAGAGAGAGAGAGAGAGAGAGAGAGAAAGAGAGAGAGAGAGAGAGAAAGAGAGAGAGAGAGAAAGAGAAAGAGAGAAAGAGAGAGAGAGAGAGAGAGAGGTCCTTTCTCAGAGCAGAATAAAGTCTCCGCTTGGTTGCTTTCATCCTTCATTCATGCGTGAAACTCGTGGCGTGTTCGTTAATGAAGATATCAGACTCGTATTAGCTAAAGGTCGATCAGACCGGCGGAAAATAACGAGTGTGTCGTGAAAAAAATGATCAGTGAACAGTGATTGGTGAACATCACAGCAGTGCCAATCAACATGATCCATCCTCTCACCTTCAGGCTGGTCACACACGCTGAAACACTCAACTTTAGCTGCTTCAAACCTACATGGAACTAAGTTTCACCTGATTTGTAATCAGTTTAACGTCTTGCAACTCATCTGAAACTCAACCGGAGCACCTGCCCCAACTTTGTGGCACGGGTTTCTTGAAACAATCAGGATTAATTCTGTCACAGTTATCACTGCATTTTAAACAATGCTTATTGAGGCTTTATTACACTTGTTATTTGTTCAGTAAACTCATATAAAAGGGTTTTGCTATTGTTACAATTTCAAGCTTGCAACAATAGAAGAATGCTTACAAGTGCTGTATAGAACCATGTTCAAAATGGCAAAAAGGTTCTACAGAGAACCATATACAACACATTCTCCATCAATCTGAAGAACTATGGAGAGGTTAATCTTAAAAGTGTATAATACATATGATAAAGTCATATGGTATATATATATATATACACACACACACACACTATCATATGTAATACACAGCAGTCAATGAATAATAAGAAGCGTGTGTGTGTGTGTGTGTGTACTGTGTATATACACACACACACTTACTTAAGGGACTGTAAAAGAAAGCAGAACCCACTCCTCTTTAGAATATGACACAAATCTTGAAATATTTGCATTTACTGACCTAATAAGCTAATATATTAAGCTTGAGAAGTCACTTGATGCTATATAGAACTTTCAAGTATAAAATATTGTTATTACACGCTAATAAGATGCAAATTCAGGTGATCACATCACGCTCAATAATTTGAAATCTTAATAAAGTGCTTATTTGTGTTATTACAACCTCTAGCAATTCTGTGTTTTTCACAAATCTCCAGTTCAACACTAATGAAGGTTATAAAGAATAATGCTTGATGCAGAGTGAATAAAGTGTTTGTGTCTAATTTGGGATTTATTGAACAAATAACAAGCCCTTAATAAACACCCAGTGTGTGTTGCTTAAAATAAAGTGTTACTCTGTCACTCTGTACGGCTCTGCTCTCTCTCTCTCTCCCTCTCTCTCTCACACACACAAACACACTCCATCTCTGATGGAGAGAATGAGGGATAACAGCATACGGTCCCAAAGAAAAAAAGAAACTCTAATATCTGTGTGCAAGATGAGGAATCTGGCTCATTTGCAGTATCGTCTTTAATAAAGGCGCGCTGGCGACGTAAATCTTAATTACATTAAGTTTATCTGCAGCCTCCCAGTGGAGCGAGATGAACACGTCTGAGTCTGAATGTCATCTGCTTTATATGAGGCATCACCAAACTGACGGCTCAGAACGGAGAAATTAAATCCAGTTGAGTAAACACGACTTTTAGAGGCAATAAACTTTAAAAAATCAACAAAAATAATGCACTGAAATAACCTGTGTATGGTGTAAAAATAAACACACTGGCTGGGTGACACACATCGTCTACACTCATACACAGTAAGGGCTGCACAGACGAGTCGACTTCACTGCTCAGTGACGACGCTTTAATCTTGAAGTCAACGAGTCGCTGATCACGTGATTATGACACTAACAACAAGGACGCCTCAGAGAAGCCCAGCAGATAAGGAGGCTGGTGATTTAGGGGTCTGTATCTCTGGTTCCCTGAAGGCTAGCAATGCAATCCAGGGCTCGTTGGAAAGGGCAGGTCACGATCTGCTGACCTATGGAGTTTGGCTTCATTTTTACATTTCTACGCCGATCTACAGCAGAGCACGAGTGGAGTCGCAGACGTTTCCTGTCCTCACTCAAAGTGTTTCTGTAATCACTCCGTTCCCGCTCCACACCAGGTTTTCTATTTTTCACTCCTTCACTCACACATCAGAGAATACACTCCGCTTTGTGTCCACTCCCGCTCCATATGATCCTATGATTCTTATGATCTTTATTTTATGCCCTGAACGTATCGACATGACAACACACACTTCATTTCAGGAATTGTAGAAATTATGATTATGAAATGAAAAATTAGTTAAACATTCTGTGCTACACAGGATTTTTTTCAGAAGGTTTAGGCTTGAAGTGACGGCCCAATCACAAGACAAACTGTGTGCGATATCTGTAGTGCTTTGTTGCTGTTGTGCGTGAGCTCTAGCAGTCATGCTGCCACATCTCTCATCATGCAGAGGCAGTCAGCGTCTGTGTTTACATGCAAAGATTTTTGCCAATCTGATTGAATACATTCCGAATACAGATTAAGACTGAGGTGTTTATTCTCACTCTACTCAACAATCTGATGAAAATCTTCATTTACATGCTCACTACAAGTAATCCGATCCAAAATTACCACTTAAAAGTACCGCTTAGTGTAGACGTTACCATGAGAACGAGCATCACAGGAGTCCAGTCAGAGTGAGACGAGCAGCAGTGAGCAGTGCTTGTGTTTTTAATTGCTTTAAAATGATGTCAGTCTCAGGAAAACGTCCTTCACATGTCCTTATTAAAGAAGGCCGAGAGGAAGACGTCGTGTTCTGAGACACATAAGCTGGACGTCCGTCCCACCGCCGTCTTTTAAAGATCAGAGCATAAACTTCGTCTCCTCTGCAGACCAGTTTCTGCTCCGCCATGTTGAACGGTATAAACTCTCACTATGACGTGACGAACATGATCAGAACGGACTTAAACTTTCCGATAGGGAATGTAATTGGATACAGGCGTTTACACGGATATTATTCTTCTATTTAATGGATTATTAACAGGATTACCCACCTCGATCAGTCAGATAGAAACTGTATACCGAATGGCGTTTATATGGACGTATTCTATTCCGATTGAGCTGTTAGTCGGATTATTAACTGATTATTAGGCTGCATGTAAAGGTGGCTAATGTGGAGCAATTTTTGAGGAGGAGAGAACACTGACGCGCCGATTTTCTGAAGAAACGTTCTGCACTCTGACCAAAATCATGCTGCTCCGCTGCCCTCTCTGCTCCCACTCTGCACCACTCACACCCTCTGATCTACAGTGCTTCATAGATCAGATACTGAACTGTATCTCTGGTTTCCTGAAGGCTAGAAATGAGATCCAGGGCTCGTCGGACAATTAATCAACATCAACTCGACTTTCATCAAATTATTTCAGATTTTTCCATCAACATCCCATATAAACTCAGAAGACTCGTGTAGGTTCACTGGTGGTTCTGGATAGTAAATAAAATGTCTATATTTGTGTTGTAGTCATGGCGACCCCTGGTTCCTATCACCACCACTGTAAAGACATCTGTACCAAAAAACTGTTGTTTTTTTTTTTACACTTTGATGATTTAATTGAGCATAAAATTGGAAAAATGAGTGGAATTTCCATTTTAATGGAGCAGCTCCACATGATCCTAAGGTCACCATGCCCAATGCCAAGCATGGGCTAGAGGGGTATAAAGCCCCCCAGCACTGGGCTGTGGAGCAGTGGAACTGTGTTCTCTGGAGTGATGGAGCTCCATCCAATACCTTTGGGATGATTATTGATCCAGAACGGACCATCCAACATCAGTACCTGACCTCACTAATGCACAATCAAATCCTCACAGCAATGTTCCAACATCTAGAAGCCTTTCCAGAAGAGTAGAGGCTGTTACCCGCAGCAAAGGCCTCATTAATACCCTTCATTACAGAAGAAACTCTTTTGACTTTTGGACAGTATGGTATGGATAGAACCTGTCATGCACTAGGAAACAGCATAATATGCTGCCTGGAACATCAGAGCACCGAACTGCATTATTTCTGGCTGTTGTGGCGAGCCGGCCCGCAGGCCTCTCTGATGAGAGACCGGCCGATTCTGACTTTCATCTATATTTCAACACCAGCAGACGCAAAGAGCAGGAAAAAAACAGAGCAGCTGACGCTCTTAAATCCTGTAACATACGAGGCAAACATCCTGGGGCTACACTCAAACGTATCCAACTGTCTGAGGCTGTACAGTCCTCAGGCAGGAGTAATAGCCGAGCACAGATTGCATAGATTAAACGGAAAACGGCACAGTTTTAGGAAGTTTGAGATCCAAAAGGGATTTGGGGTGTAGTGAGGAGTTATGCGGTCAAGCAACTCCTGGAACGCCGTGGAGAATTCAGAACTCGAGGCTCAGAGCTCGATTAGCTTGGTCTCGTTTCTACCATTAGAGTTTCGAAGATGTTAGCATTAGCGTAGCTCGTGGGCTGAAGGCTTTCTGCTGTGCTTGCTAGTAATGGGAGTGTTAAAAACAAAAACTGAGATGTATGAACATGGAAGGAGGTGATCCACTGACTGGAGACACAGTTCTAGTCTGGATTGCACCAGTTTTGCATAAGTTTTTAGGCCTTAAGTCTTTAGCTAACATTGCTTTGTGTCAAACTATCCTAAATTGGGTTGTATCACTCATCTGTTAGTAATGTCTTAGCTAATAACTACTAATTAAGGCATGCAAAGTGACAAACAGTAAACACTGTCAGCTAAAGATGACAACAACCAATCAATAAACACACAGCCATGGAAACGCAAAGCTGATCTTATGTGTTCTATAGAAAAAATATCCAAGTTTCCACAAATTAATTGCATAAAACTAAAAAAATAGATATTTCCAAGTATTAACCAGGTCACTGTGAGGTACTCCAAAGTATTACATAATTATTTTGGGAAATGTGATGGTAAGATCCAAGACAGCTGAGCTAAACTGCACTTAACTGCCCAACAGGTTCTAGATATTGATATTGAGCCGAAAAAGATAACTATTTAAAGAAATAAGGTGGTACAAACAAACTTGCACTAATGCCAGTAAACTGGACATACCTACAAGTAGCAGGTAGTTATATAGGTTAAAATTGTGAGTCTTATGTAGTATTTACTTGTTTATTACCTATAAAAGAAATCTGGGTTATTAAACAGGTTTTACTGGGTTCTATACGTTTTTTCCTGCCTAAACACAAAAAACTTACATTGACATTTATTGTACGTTTGTATTCACCACTTTGTTTCTCCAAATAATTATCCATTTATAAAATATTTTAATATGTAATGTGTCTGCCTTAAATCTAGAACCTATAACACAACCTACAAAATGTAAATAAAAACAGAATGCAATGATGTGCAAATCATTTAAGCCCTACATTTATCTGAAAATAGTGTTCTTGTTACGAGATCACGTCTGGCCCCAAGAGACTATACCTCCTCTGAAACTGCTGCTGTGCTGACGCTTTTTTCCGCCATGGCAAAGTTTAGCAATACCTACCGCATGTTAAATTAGCAAGGCTGTATTTTTAAACGTGTAATTAATTTTACAAACACAGATTAAGTCTCAGACCTAATGTAACGTTCAGTGCCTGCAGTGTGTTTTACTTTGCTTTTATTGAACCTGAGCCTGCTGGAAATCTTCCTGAGCTCTCATTGGTGACTATATTTCTAAATTGAAATTAGAATAGAGTATCTTAGCAATCAGAGATAAGTGGAAGATCATTAACATGTCTCAGTGCACTGCAAAAAACGGTATCGTGCCAAGTAAAATTATCTTAAATGTAGTAAATAAATCTAATATTTCTCCTGTTGAGGTTGTTAAGCGTAATTTACGAGTATTTAACTAATTTCTAGACATGTTTTTACTTGTTTTCAGTAATTTTATTAAGTAAAATTATCTGGCACTATAGTGAGATCATTTTACTTGACAAAATGACCTAAAACAAGTGAAAACATGTCTAGAAATAAGCTAGATAATCTTATAATAAGTGCACAATTATCTCAAAACGAGAAATATTGGATATATTGACTACATTTAAGATAATTTCACTTGACAAGACACCATTTTTTTGCAGCGTGGGATTTGAGGGAAGCATATAAAGTCAACAAAAATGGGGAACAATCACTGACAAAGCTAGTTTTAGCAACATGCTACTTACAGATAGTAAGAGTAGGAATACGCATTTCTTCTGAAGCATCAAGACAAAGCAGTGGGACAGAAAAGAAAAAAGAAACAGCCCCAAAAAAGAACAAACGCATTGATTAGTGATCGGCAAAATCAAACAAAGACAGGTAAGAGGACAATGGAGAAGACTCGGGGGTGCTAAGACTTACTACAGCATTCTTTCAAACATGTTTTAGAGCTGCTTCTTCTCTGGACACTGACTTAGCCTAGCCTGTAAAACAGCATGCGCTTCGGGGAATACTTCACCGCTAACACTGCTAACATTGCTAATAATGAACGAGCCCAGTTAGCGTTATGCAAATGAGGTCATTCTAACTGGTCCCGATCACATTTCCTTTACTGCTGGCTGAAGTGGACGTTTTTATGTGGAGTTTTCTTTGCATCAGTGTTCAGAAAATTAGCCCATTAGTGCTTTATGTGGGCCATTACTGCGTCTAGGCCTGGATCAGTAAATCTGGGGTTTTACTGCAGCGCTATATTGTTAAAAATGGTGCATATGCTGTCTTATCCAATCAGGCCGTGGAACCCTTAGCGGCTATTAAAAACGACTAGCAAACAATAAATCAACACAAAGAAGTGAAACAGCACATCTGGCTCTCGTTCAAGCCTGAAAGTGATGGTGGAGGATGAACATGGAGGAGGAAGATTTGTGTGAGTGTTTGTGCATTAAGATACGGGAGGCTAACAGGCCATGGTGCTATTCGGCTTCGGGACAAATAGAAGACAGAGAGAAACAGAGAGACAGAGAAGCTGAGAGAGTGCAGGTCGGGGGGGGGGGGTCAAAAGGGGCGTCACCCTCTCAACATCTTTCTCGGTTCCTCGGTTTTGGACATGAATTAGTACATTTGCGGATGACACTTTATTCTGAGTGGCACAAACACTCAACGGACTCTCAGTAACATGTCAAATACATACAGGGGTTAGGATTAGGTTTTGGGTTGAGGTTAAGGTTAAGGTTAGGGTTAGGATTAGGTTTAGGCTTAGGCCCAACCACTGACAATACATCTACTGAATGTAAGTAATGTATCAACAGAACATCTCCAAGATATTTACTTCAGTGTATTCAGATGCTTCACTACTGATACTTCACTGATATGTTGTTGATGTGTTACTGATAGTCTGTTAAGAGTTTATAAATGATCTATTAAGGACCACTCAAAATAAAGTATTACCCATTTGCTTTTACTCGTGCCATTACAAACAGCTCCACCAGTGATGTTATACTGTTATATATCAGTAAAGACCACACCCTCCTTGATGTTGATTGGATAAAATATCTTGGTGGATGCACCACTTAATTTGACTGTAGTACTCAAGTCCAGTCTTAGTCTCGAGACTGGTCTTGACCTCACTGGGACTCGGTCTCAGGGTAAGGTGGAAATTGTTGTTGAGACCAGCCGAGTCTGATGCCTCCATCTGAGGTAACTAGAAGCTGAATTATTATTGAATATCAATAAAACCGGAATAAACCGCCTTTTATCTGAGTACTAAAAGTACTAGAAGCAGCCGGAGCTGCAAGACAAACGACAATAAGTTTGAATAGCCATTTAAAATGAGTAATAACAAAGACAACGTTCTTTATTCTGTCATCTGTTGTGCGCATATGACACTGTAATCAATCATTTGTTTAGGTTTTTCATATTTATACACTCTCAGAAATAAAGGTTCTAAACTGTCACTGGGTCAGTTCCCCTCCTGTCACTGGGGTGAAACCCTCAAGGCTCCATCTCAGTACCTTTAGTCAGGGAACATAACTGAACCATAATCCACTGAAATGATATGTTCTAAGCTGTACTGACTCCACACACCCCGTCTCGTCTCCAGGCTTTTATTTTACTGTTCTGTTTAAAACATTCGGTTATGAAAAGGTACAAATATGAACTTTTCACCTGGAAAAACTTATTTAAGGTTCACAATCAGACCTTAAAACCACTGTTGGAGCTTCATGGCAGACTGCATTGCCTATTAGACACATTCGTTTATGTGTTTCTTATGTGGTTCTCATTTTCCAACTGCTGACATGAGCCGCCCTGATGACGCCAACACACCTGCATTTCTACGAACCGGTTGCTTCCAGAGGAACAATGTAACCGAGGCACAGTGGAATAAAGTGCAGTAGATAGACACAATAATAAAACCTACACTGCAAAAATTTGTGCCTTGTCAAGTGAAATGATCTTAAATCTAGTCGATATATATAATATTCCCCATTTTGAGGTGGGTGTGCACATATAAGATTATGTGTCTTATTTCTAGACATTTTTTTTACTTGTTTTATGTAATTTTATCAAGTAAAACGATCTCACTATCGTGGTAGATAATTTTTCTGGATTCAAGCACATTTCTTACAACAAGCACAGTTATCTGCCTTTATAAAATAAAATAAAATCACTTAAAGCAACTAAAAAATGTTTGGAAATAAAACTAATAATCTTAAATTAAGCTTATAACAATCTCAACAGGAGAAATATTGGATTTATTGACTAGATTTAAGATAATATTACTTGAAAATATACCATGTTTTTGCAGTGCAGATGGTCTCAATTAATGGAGACACCCACTGTCTCTCGACACCAGTACAGAAACGCATTTGCAAAGTCAAATGCTAATGTAATGTTTTCTGCTTGGTATCTAAGGACAGTGGTATATATGGAAAAGGCCACTGCAGAGGTGGTGCATGAACTCTGCTGTAGGAGATCTAACAGCCTGCAGAGCTTCACTTCACATAAACACATTAGATCCAGCTCAGTGAGATGCTCAGCAGTTCCTATGGAGAAAATCCAAATGAGCTTCAGACGTGAAACTCTGCACTGTTAAAAGTTCATCTCCGCAAATGATCTTAAATCTGTTTGATATGTCTAATATTTCTCATTCTGATGTGTTTGTAAGCCTGTTGATAATTTAACTTATTTCTAGAAGGTTTCACTTGTTTTTAATTGTTTTTTCTTCTTTCAACAAGCAAAATCTTCTGCCAACAAGACGGTTTCGAAACCACTTAAAACAAGGCAAAATGGCTATAAACAAGTTAAACTGTCTTGTAATATTGTAGCGTTTATTGCTATGAAAGGACACACAGCTTATGCACAAGTTGCTGTGCTTTACTAACGAGCTGTTGTTGGTCACATCTATGCAAGATTTTGCTCTAAACCTGATTTTGTCTTATAATAAGTGTCTTTATATAAAATCTCAACAAATATTTCACTGCTGTCGGAACAAAACCTTGTATCTCCATTTTTGATGTTTTGCATTTTTGACATAATTTGAAAATGCCTGTCGTCCTTTATATTGTATGTAAATTTCATGATGAATGGACCAAAATAAATGACCCAAAATGACTTGGAAAAAATTCTGCTTCCATTGATTTGCATTAAAAGTAAAGTGTGTTTTTTCCTTCTCCTGTAAAGTTACCATTTTGGAGATTTTGGAGATGTGATTTGATTTGGAGATATGATTGAATATGCTACAATATTCATACAACAATCTTAAGAAATGAGAAATATTACATATACTGACTTTGGATGTTCGGATGTTTGGACTGACTTTCAGACGTTTTAACTTTTCTAAGATATCTTTTTGTTGTTGTTTGTTTGCAGGTTGGTACCACCAGTGAACCTACTTCTGAGTGTTACCATGTAATTTTGCTGAAGGTGAAATAGTGATAAATCTGTAAATGTAAGTCTTGAAACTATCATAAAACAGAGTCTCAGTCATCAGGCAGTGAATTCATAACCATAACTTTCTGTGAGGGAGCTTTTAGAGGTGGACGTCTGGTTCCTATCACCACCACTGTGAACAGTTCTGACTCAGTAAGTTTCTCTAGAACTGAACGTTTCTGAACGACTATTACACTGCAAAAAATGGCATTTGGCAATTGAAATGATCTTAAATCTAGTGTAAATGTGTAATATTTCTCAAGTTGAGATTGTTGAAAGTTAATGATGAGACTTAACGTGTCACAGGACACTTTTTACTAATTTTAAGTCATTTTATTGAGCAAAAAGGTCAGATAATTTTGCTTTATTCAGGCAGATTTCTTAAAACAAGCAAAATTTTCTGCCAATATAGTTAATATAGATAAACCTATGTGTTAAATTAATGTAAAACATACAATTACTTTAAAAATGTCCGAAAATGAGTGCAAAACCTATAATAAGCTTACAACAACCTCAACATGAAAAATATTAGATATAATGGCTAAATTCAATGTAACATTTTTTGCAGCATAACCATTTAATTATGCAGACATTTTGCATGAAAGTTTGTGAACCTTTTAGAATTTTCTATATTTCTGATTTTCACAAGTCCTAAAAGTAGATAAAGAGAACCAAATTTTAAAAATGAAACAAAAATATTCGACTTGGTCATTTATTTATGTAGAAATATAGAAAACTAAAGGGTTCACAAACGTTCAAGCACCACTGTAATTAGCAGGGCTGACTTTGGGAGCCAGCCTACAGCCAGGTAGCTCGATCATAACACTAAAAGTTTGCTAAAGGCCTGCGCCGTTTGTGATAAACATCTCTCTGAGCATAATTTATGCATCCGAGTTATGACTTGGCCCACACAGCCGCTAAGCGAAGCCGTGCAGTCAGTTTACTCCTCTAAGCTATAAGCTCCAGCTTTAATACAGACTCCAAACTTGATCCAATAAACAGTCATTAGCCTTCGCCTTGTTTTGTGGCCAAAGTCATAAAGCCAGACTTGGATTTAGGCTTGTCTGGTAAACAGGGTAAGCGAAGAGCTGCGAGAGCTAAAAAGAGAAAAGCTGCGCTTTGCAGTCGGCGGATGAAGCGGCGCCCGCGCCAGGCCGGGGTGTCCATCTCACGCCAATTCATCTCAATGGCCCTTTAAAGAGCCCTGCTGACATTGTTCTTATGATATTAATAAAGGAGAGTGCAGTGGGGAGAGCATGGGCACGAGGAGGCATCCATAAATATTAATAGAGTAAGGAGCTGACAGCCTCGTAAGAGCCTCTATATATATGTCAGTTGTTGTCATGACAAGCTTATGTAGGTGTCATGTAGCCTTATGATCAGAACCCTACAGTAAAGTGTTACCGGTATTTTTTATTTTCATTTTTTATTATTTTGCTCTTTTAGACCTTTTACACTTTTTAAGCTATTAAATAAAAAAAGTTCTGAATGTAAAATTAAATTTCACTTCTATTTTACTGTACACTCTCTTGCAGCGTTCTTTAGTTTAAAGAAAAAGGTTCTATTACTAACCAAGGACAGTCAGAACCTCTTGCATGATTAAAGGGTTCTTTGCATCATGAAAGGGTTCTTAAGAATGTGCTGTATATGTATGTGTATGTATAGGGTTCTATATATGTATGTATATGTATAGGGTTCTATATAGCAACCAAAAGGGTTCCTCTGTTGTTATGATGTGTTGTAACAGTAAAAGAACCCTTTCGCATGCTATATAGAACCCTTTTCAAAAAAGTTCTGTACAGAACCATTTACAGCACATTCTCCATCAATCCGAACAACGCTTTTATGATGCAGAGAACCATTTAATCATGCAAAGGGTTCTTTGAGTGTTCATGGTTCTATATAGAACCATTTTCTTTACTAAAGAACCCTTTAAGTGTGTGCAGTGAAGTATTACCATTATTTTTTTATCTGAATTTTATTTTAGACATTTTAGACTTTTTGTTTATTGTTTTTATGTCTTTTATTTTTTAATTGAAATACTATTTTATTTCCTTTTTACTGTATATTTGAATTTATACAGCATGTCTTACATGACCCCAGTGTAAATATGGCCTTGATTTTAATGGGTCACCCCATCCCTCTATAAATAAACAGATCACACTGAAGTGCTCAATAATCAGCCATTTTTGTTATTATTATTGTTAAGATTATTATGATTTCACAGTGAATTGGCCAGCAGAAAAAATCCACAAATCTCTTCAAAATTAAATGAAAAACGTTTTTGTCCTTCTGACCGTTTCAGAGCTACAACAGCGATGATTCAGACTGTCTCCAGACATGCTCGACAGAGTGTTTGTGTTTGTGCGATTTGCTCCATGCACACCTTCACACACTCCACCAGATGTGAGGAGATAAAAGCAAAGAGGCTGCAGCACTCGCCATTTCACACCTTTCACCCAGCACAAGGTCACACTCGTTTACTCGTATCACACCATCCTCAGAACATCTCACCGCTCATCCATTACCGACCATCCATTATTTATCTGCCGAAGCCCTGCGGTGGAGCTCGGCCTGCGTCGCTGCTCCACAAGGGCAAAAACACACACCTGATGCGACGCTGCAATAGCCGGTCCTGCATGGACAGCACGGGCCGCGCTGCTGCTGCTGCTGCGCGTTTAATGGTCTGGGACCGAGTGGGAACCAAATGGACACTTAGAGCGGACGGCAGCCCCTCTCATCCTGCAGTAATGCTGACCGAGGGAGGAATAACCTCGCCCGCATATGCATATGAATACACGCTAACGATCAGAGACGTTTACATCGAGCCTCACATAATGAAGGTGTGTATATTTTGGGTAACGATGCGCCTGCTGTCAGAAAATATTAGTAACGGTTTATAATAATCAGCCCTGATGAACAGCAACATGATCAATATGTAGTAGTTTGCAGCATCATTTGACTCATCAGCCATTAAATTATTTTGATTTGATCAATTATAGTTTGTTTATAATATTAAGCATATTTTAATTAGTTGCATAAAACATTTAATTTCATTATGAATTAATTCTATGGTTCTATGTGGCGCCAAAATGGGTTCTTTTATTGTTACACTGTCAAGCCTTTAGGCTTATGCAATAGCAGAACACTTTTTGGTGCTACACTATTAAAAATGATGGTTCTTTAAGGTTTATTTAATAAAAAACATGGTTCTATTTAGAACCACGAACACTCAAAGCACCGTTTGCATTAGAGCGTTCTTCTCATTGTGAAATGCAGATTGATGGAGAATGTGCTGTAGATGGTTCTAAATAGAACCTTTCTGAAAAGGGCTCTATACAGCACCAAAAAGGGTTCTTCTATTGTTATGTTGTCAAGCTTGTAGGCCTATACAATAGCAGAACCCTTTTTGGTGCTACACTCTTTGGTAAAGAGAATGGGTTCTATGTAGAACCATCAACAGTCAAAAAAACGTGCATGATTAGAGGGTTCTTCTCATTGTGAAACACTTCTTCAGATTGATGGAGAACGTGCTGTAGATGGTTCTAAACAGAACCTTTCTGAAAATGGTTCTATATAGCACCAAAAAGGTTCTTTTACTGTTATGTTGTCAAGCTTGCAGGCCTATACAATAGCAGAACTACTATTATTCTATATATATTCTATTATTACAATGTAAAGCTTGTAATAATAGAAGAACGCTTTTGGTGCTATATAGAACCCTGTTCAAATCGGTTCTATATAGAACTATTTCCATCAATCTGAAGAAAAGTTTTACCATGCAAAATACTTTGCCTTTGCCTTTACTAAAGAGCTCTTGAAGAACCTTTTTAAGTGTGTACTGAGTAATTAGTGGTTATTTACCATCTTGCTACTTTGTGATGCATAAACTATTCCTTGATCCTTAGTTAACCATTATTAAGTTTTTAATAAACATTAATAGGAGCCCTTTTATAAAGTTGTGACTATTCAACGTGTTTATAAAGATATATAATATTACTTATTACTGTTATCTTTTAGAAAAAGCATTTAACTTAAATCGTATAAATGTAAATACATAATAGTTCAAACAGCAGGACTTATTGACTCAAGTACCAATAATATACTTTCATATAATATAATCAGCCACTATTAATAAACTATTAACAATCACGGTTCTATTTATCACAAAGTGTAACCAAAACATCGTGCAGAAATCAGATACCCTGTGGTTTCGTCTGTGAGCTCGCGACAGCCCTCATATTCAGCAGTGCTTTGTTATTTTAAGGTGGTTAATATCTGAGACAACACGCTCTCTGCCTCCTCCTATTTACTCTGACTGAAGTACATCAGAGATAATAGAGTGGGATTTGGGCAGCCCTCCTTAAATAAAAGGCGGCGCAGAGGTGTCAGGGGTGCAGTTTGTTGATATAATGTGTGTAGGTGAGGATATATTGAGAAGCCGCTATTGACTCTCGGGTTCGGCGGATATTAAAAGGGCTTTGTTCTGGAGCGATCGCGCATGCGGCGCCGCGCCGTAATAAACGGAAAAGGTCGTAATTAAAAACGGCTGATGCAAGTCAGGTCTCGCTGCTGTACGCGTTCGGAAGCCAGCGGCAGACGAAAAGCGAGATTCTGATTGTGACTTTCAGTGGTTTATCATAACAGTATGCTAACACTGCTAACAGTGAATGCAAACTAGTCTGGCTTAGGTAGCATTTTGTAAGTGAACCTCATGATCCTTCCTGATCGATCCAGGCCTGACGTCATGTTTTTCCACACCAGTGGATGCATCTGAGTTATCTACACGCCGGTTTGCTAACACTGCTAAAAATGAATGGAAACTAGCCTGTTAGCTTTTTGCAATAGAACCTCATTTTGAGTTTGTGTAACACTTTACTTGAGCTACGCTACACAACACTGACTTTAGCATGACATAAACATGCTGTCGTAAGTTGTTGTGACAGATTATGTCCAGTAATATAATAGTGTCATGTTAGCATTACCGCTAATTGTCATGACATACAGTGCGCAAAAGTTTTAGGCACTTAAGCAAACCGTTTATCTTGACAACAATTGTTTTGAATGCAAGAAAAAACACCATATATCACTAGAAAAGATACAAATAAACAAATACAGTGCATCTGAGTTATCTACACACCAGTTTGCTAACACTCTAATGGAAACTAGCCTGTTAGCTTTTTGCTTCAGAACCTCATCTTGAGTTTGTGGTAACAGTACTTGAGCTACGCTACACAACACTGACTTTAGCATGACATAAACATGCTGTACTGAGCTGTTGTGACAGATTATGTCCAGTAAAATAATAGTGTCATGTTAGCATTACCGCTAATTTCCATGACATACAGTGCGCAAAAGTTTTAGGCACTTAAACAAACCATTTATCTTGACAACAATCGTTTTCATGCATGTAGAAACACCACATATAATTAGAACAGACACAAATCAACAAATACAGTGGATGCATCTGAGTTATCTACAGGCCGGTTTGCTAACACTGCTAATAATGAATGGAAACTAGCCTGTTAGCTTTTTTGCATCAGAACTTCACCTTAAGTTTATGATAACACTTTACTTGAACCACACTACGCAACACTGACTTTAGCATGACATAAACATGCTGTCGTAAGTTGTTGTGACAGATTATGTCCAGTAATCTAACAGTGTTATGTTAGCATTACTGCTAAGTTCCTTGACATACAGTGCGCAAAAGTCTTAGGCACTTAAGCAAACCGTTTATCTTGACAACAATTGTTTTGAATGAAAGTAAAAAATGCCATATATCATTAGAATTATTAGATTCTATATCATTAGAATAGATACAAACAAGCATAAATACAGTGCATCTGAGTTATTTACAGGCTGGTTTGCTATCGTTGCTAATAATGAATGGAAACCAGCATGTTAGGTTTTTGGTAGTACTTTACTTGAATCACACAACATAACACTGACTTAATCACGCAAACATGTCACAGCAGATGATACATGTCATCCTGAGCTGTTACCACACGCTTTGTCCGGTAATATAACAGTGTCATGTTGGCATTATTGCTAATTGTCATGACATGCAGTAGTGTGCGCTTAAGCAAACCATTTATCTGGGCAACATTTTTTATGCAAGTAAAAACACAATATATGATTAAAATGTATGCAAACAAGCATAAATACAGTAAAAACAAAGATTTCATATTCTGAAAAAAGTAGTCGATATTTTGTGAGCTTGAAGAACAAAGCTCTAGATTTCTTCCTGATGCCTCCAGCCATCTCATAGATTTGTTAAATTCCACTTGATTTAACAAAAGAAAGTATTGATTAGATAAACCAAATGTAAAATGAATACTTATCCCATTAATGTTATTTTTACTTATTCTAATATTTGCATTTTTCTTCACTTTGATGCCCAGATAAACAGCTTTAATTGTAATTTTCTCAGGTGCCTAAAACTTCTGCACAGCAACGTATGTCGCAATGTCTGATGTCATGACGACCAACTACAGCGCGCATAACAAAAATTAACATTTGACACAATCTGTCCTGACAGCATATGACATTATCCAGTGTCAGTGTTATGCAGCAAAGTTCAAATACGAGTTTTCTATGCATGTCTGACGTTACATCAGTGGGTGAATCTGGATTACCAACATACCAGTTTACTAATATTACTGGCAAATAATAAAAGCAATAAGGTAGCAACGTGTATATATATATATATATATATATATATATATATATATATATATATTTATTTATTTATTATTAATATTATGCGTATATTATTATAAAACTCATTTATAGATGTTTTTACTTGTATTAAGTACTTTTATTATGCAAAATTATCTCACTAACCCTAGCAGATCATTTCTGAATTTATCCATTTATTCTTATTTGCCAATATAGTGAGATCATTTCACTTCACAAGCATGAAACTTCTAGAAATAAGCTAAATAATCTTAAAATATCCCTGCAACCATCCCAAAATGAGAAATGTATGTTTGGGCTAGATTTAAGATGATTTCACTTGCTAAGGTAAAAATTTTTTGCAGTGTACTTTTTTACTGATTTTACTCAGATTAGCTGTGTTACTTTTATGAGGGAGTATCAATAAATGACTGTCATGGTTGTAAAAGTAGAGGCATTCAGATTTCAACAGTGATCAAATGAAATTTCTGCAAATAATAAGCACTGAGAGCAGTAAAGATGTATGTGTGGTTGCTTTAGGGTGCATTTTTTGGGCCTTTTTCTATATTTTAAAGCCTGTATTAGCCCTGCACCATTAAGTATTTTCATTTTAGCCAGCCTGTTGGCTCTTTTGGCTGCTTTGGGACGCGTGTCCCTAAAACACAAACAATATTAGTAGGCTTCTATTGTTTCTTAAACTTAAAAACCCATTAACATTATAATGTCCCCCACACTGTGCATTGAATCTCAGTGTGTACACTGACTCTGGGTGACACAATCGGTTTCAGCGCCACATATTTTCAGTCTGATTGGTCATTGCTCAGCTCATTTGCATAAAGTTAATCCAAATGCAGAGCGAGCATGCGTTTTGGTGTCAGTGATATGTGTATACTGTCGTTCTGTTTGATGTAAATCATCCGGAATACATTTGTCGCATCATTTTTTGCACGACTTCACATATACGCTGCTTAAAATTCCAGCAGTGCAAGCTTAAAACTGCCTACCGTATGATCTGCCAACCTCCCTTTCTGACTCCCACCAGATACAAGAACTTCTGACCATCATTGTCTTCAATAACGTGCAAATCTGAGGCTGGATTTCACAATATTATAAATAATACAGAATCTGGACACCTCCCAGCGCGCTAAATCCTCCACATACGGTTCCTGTGTAGGAGGCTCGGCGTGGGAGTCGTTCCCTGTGCACCATTGCGGACAAAACATATTAGCTTAACGGCTTAGCGGGCCACTCGACAAAGGGTTGTGACATTTTTACAGGGAAATAATTACTGGCTGGCCTGATTTGTGGTGTAAAGTGGTTTCTGAAGTCCTTCATGGGGGAACGAGTGCATGAAGAGCCCTTCTCACAGTCACTCTGGCATCCTGGGACTCACTATGCTAATGCTACTTATGAAAAGGTGGTCCGGGCTACAGGACCCCGCTCGTGGACTCGTTTACATTTCTTCCCCAGCATACATCACTGCAGACAACCTTACATTTATCAATGACCATCCACGTGACTCCAAAATTAAAAAAAAATCAATCATGGATAGGAACACTGGTACCACTCACATGAAACAAAGATGTGGTGCTTAAAAGGGCCCATATCCTACATTTGTATGGACATTTGTGACTGACATATGCAAATGAGTTCTCTTCTGATTGGCTGCCCCCATTAAAAGGGTTGTCCAGGCTGAAACACTCCTTATAACCTCAACTTGAGTAGGCAGGGCTACACTGCTGAATGCTGAATAAGCAAATTGGGTTTTGTGACTTCAGAAAAACAGTGAATTCGAAACAGACTATTTTGCAGCTTCATTTAAAAATACAGACAGTACTAACTGGAGACTGGCACATTTTAAAACTTTAATAATGTCTATATCTTTTCTTAATTAAGGAAAACGTTGTTTTTCCATGATACGGGCCCTTTAAAACTCCAACAGCTACCATATGTTACCACTAGTGTGGACAAATACAACTCAGAAGTGATCACTAAAGAGAACAACTCCATGCATGTGCCAAAAATGCGAATGATAAATGATAAACCAGACACAAATGAGGATAAACAAATCAGTAAAGTGTGGTAGAAACGGGCTGAGGATGCGTAGCTAGAAATAAACATACAATACCCCACACTCAGAGTTCTCCAGGTGTGGATTTCTCTAGCGGACGCAGCCCAGAGGAGAAGAAATAAGAGACAAAGTATAATGAGACTGGAGGTTTAGGATAAACACGCGCACAATCACCCCTTAAACAAACATTCACCACCATCAGCTCATCCCCGCTCATCAGTCTAGCAGGTAGTGTCTGGCCGCTTCAGTGTGGTCTGCTGCTGTACAATGAGTGCGTATGTAGATTAAGGTGAACGTGACCCCCGCTGGATTTTCACCTTTAGCTGGAATGGAGAAGCTGAGTGAGTGGGTGAGTGTTGGAATGGAAATGAGTTCTGCGTTACCTAGGCCTCACTTCTGCCACTTTTGCTGCTGAGTCGACTCTAAACTTCGGTGCCAGTGAAGAGATCTTCCACCGAAACCTCCAAAAGCCACCAAAAGTTTGGAAAGAGGTTGGTAAACTTGGTAAGAGGAAGCCATAGTAGTTGGTACACACTTGAAAAAGATGGCTCTTCAAGGGTTCTTTAGTAAAGCTGGTGGTTCTGTTCAGAACCATGAGTTCTATATAGAACCATTTCATGCTTAAATGGTTCTGCATGGTGAAATATTCTTCAGATTGATGGAGAATGTGTTGCGTATGGTTCTATATAGGAACTTCTACTGTTAAAAGCTTGACATTATAACAAAGGCAGAACCATTTTTGGTGCTGTATAGAACCATTTTCAAAAAAGGTTCTATATAGAACCATACAAAAACATTCTCCACTGCAAAAAATGTTATCTCGTCAGGTAATATTATCTTAAACCAAGTCAATTAATCTAACAATCCCGTTGAGATTTTTTAAAAAGCAAATTTAAATATTATTTAACTTATTTCAAAACATTTTTTACTTGTTTTGAGTGATTTTATTAAGTAAATTTATCTCACTATATTGGCAGATAATATTGCTTGTTTTAAGAAATTATCTGCCGCTATAGTGAGATCATTTTACTTAATAATATTATCTAAAATATGTCT
The DNA here is from genome assembly GCF_904425465.1 of Colossoma macropomum. Lineage (NCBI taxonomy): Eukaryota > Metazoa > Chordata > Actinopteri > Characiformes > Serrasalmidae > Colossoma > Colossoma macropomum. The sequence goes on from NW_023494789.1 coordinate 51,478,873, forward strand.
AAAAATAAGATAGATAGTCTTGCAATAAGTGCACAAGCATCTCAAAATGGGAAATATTAGATATATTGACTAGATTTAAGATAATTTCACTTGCAATTAACCATCTAAGCATGAAACGGTTCTACAAAGAGGTCATGGTTCTAAATAGAACCATTGCCTTTACTAAAAACACAATGAAGGACCGTCTTTATCAAGTGTGTACAGTAAAGTGAGTAATACTGCTGCTCTTTATGAACAAGACTGGGAGTTCGATTCCCCGCTCAGGCAGGTGCACCACACTGCACCAATAAGGCTGGCTTTACACTGTGAAACTTTCATGCAACTTCAGCTGCTTGAAACTCACATGATACTCAATCTCATTTCGAGTTGCATAATGTAAAATGTCCTGCAACCCATTTTAAACTTTGCAACAATTGCAATAAGTTCCACGAAATCGAATCGAGAAGCATTTCTTGGAGCTAATGTTTCTGTAAATGGCTGCTTGTGCCGGTCTTTATTCTTCTCCTTATTGTCCTACTAGAGGTTGCACAGACTACTTGACTTTCCTGCTCGGCGAGGACACGATGTCGACTGTATCTTCAGGGTCTGTATCTCTTGTTCCCTGAAGGCTAGTAATAAGGTCCAGGGCTCGTTGGAAAAAGGGCATCACGCTCTACTGACCTGAGGAGTTTGGCTTCAGTCTAACATTTCTCCACCTGATCTACAGAGCTTCAAAGATCAGATATTGACCGTTGTGATGTCCAGTTTCTCAAAGACCACAATAAAGTCCTGTGTGGTTGGAGATTCAGCATAACGTCCTATAATCCTATAATATATAAAATAATTTCCGAGTAAACGACTGCCCACCTGCCGGACGGACACTGATGGATGATTGTCTGCGGAGCTCTCCTGCTATCCGCTTCAGACCAGTTGCCCACGCCCCAGTCGCCGCCACTTGCCCAGCTACCGCCACTTGACTTGGACTAGCTGCCCACTCCCACTCTACACTGAAGTTTTCATGGACTCCTAACTACTACTACTACTACTACTACTACTACTATTAATATTAGTAGTATAATAATTTTGTAGGTAGTTTGACCAGAGGAGGATGGGTCCCCCCATGTGAGCCTTGGTTCCTCCCAAGGTTTCTTCCTCAGCTCTGAGGGAGTTTTTCCTGGCTTGCCCACTTGGAGGATTTACATTTCATGTTAAAACTTTGTCTTTAATGGATTTCTGTGAAGCTGCTTTGTGACAACATCAGTCGTAAAAAGCGCTATACAAATAAATTTGACTTGACTTGACTTAATCCTGTAAAGCTTGAAGTCGGTTACTCTTATTTTTAATGAGTTATGATGATCTAAGTTTTTCTGGCTCTCCGGACCTCCCTGCAGGCGGGTGTCTCAGCAAGGCCGTCTAGGGTGCACCTAAGTTCATATCTCTGATTCCCTGAAGGGTAGCAATGCGACTCAGGGCTCGCTGGAAAGGATACTCTACTACTGGCTTCATCACAGATTTTTAAAGTCACTTGTTGCACAGCATTCCCTACATACATAACTGTCTACTGTACAAAATCTGAAGTCCAGCAACCCCTACAATCTACATAGATTCCTTACTAATTGTCTCCAAAGGATGTCAATAATTACAGAAGAGGAGACTGAGATGTGCTCCTTGATTAACTTGCAGTGCTTCTAGGACCAAACGGGCAAGAAATATAACAGTAACTACTATTTAAATGTGAATTTTCAAGACTTAACACACACAGTACTGATTAAAAAGTCAAATATACAGTAAATGAACCATAAATAGACAGATCAAATACAGATAATTCATTTAGATGTGGAATAAAAGAACAACAATGACAACCAGCATGGTTATACAAGGACAATAACAATGCAGCAAATATGTAAATAACACCTCACGGATGACTTTATATAGCAAGAACGATACACGCTGCTAATTTGGCTAACTGGTTGAGTAATCGAAAGCATTGCATGCAACTATTTTTGAACTGCCTTGTGTCTTTGTCAAGTTGCATGGAAATTATGTTGTGAAAAATTAGTTGTAATTTGGAGAAAGTTTCACCGTGTAAAGCCAGGCTAACGCTACATTCACTGCCACTAAGTTTAATAAAAATAACTGCCGCATAATCATGTTAAACAAATCCAGAATCTATTATAATAGGCACAGTCAGTTTTATGTAGCTCTAATCTGGTGTGGCCACGTGCTGTATTCAACGTGAAGGGCAATTCCACCCATTTTTTCAAAATTTCTGTTTAATACGTTAAAAAACATTGACAATGACATTTAAAACAAAGTCATTCAGAGTGGTTTGGTGAGAAATGGTTTTCTGCCAAGAAACATGTTGACTTAGTACAGTTTCTTTACAGTGGAAGTGATAGGGAACCAGGAGTAAAGATGCTGTAACACAAATGTAGCCAATTTACTATCCAAAACCACCAGACCTAAACTGTAAAATAGTGGTAAATTTGAGGTTTTCTTTTGCGTTATTATAATGTGACGGGCTTAGAAATGTGTTTTAAGCAAAAATCTTTTCATAACTGTGATAAAACAGTGTCTCAGTCATCAGGCAGTGAATTCATAACCATTTCATGTAGGAACTTTCTGTGAGGAGCTTTTAGAGGTGGACGTCTGGTTCCTATCACCACCACTGTGAACAGTTCTGACTCGGTAAGTTTCTCTAGAACAGAGCGTTTCACACCAAACTACTCTGAACAACTCTGATTACATCTAAACCACTTAGTTATGCAGAAAATTTGAATTTTAAGGTCAGTGCTTTAGATTTAACCAACAGTGTGTAGATTGATCTAATGTCAGTAATACTACAATATCATTTACTAGTAGGAAAGTAGTACTTTATTACTGTTTCTAGATATTACCAGAGTAAGAGTAATTATTAATTACAATCTAACTAAATTAAACTGAAATGACTAAAGGTTCTAGATATCACCCGAGTTAGTCTAATTATCATTTGCAGTCTATCTAAATTAAACTGAACTGAAACTGACTAACTGAACTAATTGAACTGAACTGACTAACAGGTTCTAGATATTAAACTGATAAAGTACATAGTAAATTAGTAATTGAAGATACAAGGTGGTCAATATAAACACACTCCCACTAAAGTTCACTGTAATGTTAGATGGAACGTAAATCAGAAACTCCTCCAAGCAGTGAGTGAGTTATGCCGTAAAATGACGACACAAAATACAAAGTTTTCCATTGAGAAATTCCCATTTGGTCGGACATTCCACCTTGTAAAACGTCAGTATTCAGAAAGGTATCAGGGAACACAAGGTCAGATAGCTCAAATTCAATAAACAGTGACTTCTCCAATACCTCGAAAGAACAGGAGGGTTATCGCAATTGAGGCTGTTAATAATTTAGTTTATGTCGTCCTCGAGTCAGTAAAAGGTCTCTCTGCCATTCTGACGGTGCCTGGGGGCACTTTTTATTAGCAAGAAGAAAGAAACATCAATTTGCCATTAAGCCCAGTCCGTCCACTTCATCCATCCTTGTATTATTAATTTCAAAAATGAAGCTCCAACCTTCATAAAACATGTTACACTGTCTGTAAAAGATTAAATGCACAGTTTACGACATCCTAACCTGTTTTTACTCCTCATAAATAACTCACAGCGGCCGAGAGTTGTGCAAAACTCTACAATTTGCGAAACATCAGTACCCAGCTTAACCGTCTGTGTCGCCAGATGAAATATAGATGATCCGAAAAAAGCTGGATGTTCCAGGGATCTTGTAGTCTTAAGTTGTTTTGGCTGTCTATGTTCCTTGAGCTCGGGCTGCAGCCTTCAGGCTGTGCTGAACTACAATCGGTTCAACAAGGCTGGTGGAAACTTTCAGAAGAATTTCCTGAGGAGCTCTGGAGCTCCGGCTGAATAGAGTTGATACTGTGGTATGTATTGAGTGTGACTTGGCTCTCGGTTTACTTTTTCTATGAATACTGACTGCTGGCCTCAATTTACATGCAACCCCTGACACTGCAGCCTCCCACGCGCTGTCTGCCTCAACACAGAGAAAATGTTCTGTTTTAATTAATTACAATGTCAGCCTCACTCCGGAGGAAGGTTCTGCTTACCTCCACCAGCAGCAAGAAGAGGAGCGCCACCATATTTGTGGCTGACCTCCTGTTTTTGGAGCTTTGGATGCTGAGATCTAGCATTACATGCGAGCTCATGGCAATGATGCGAGCACAGACGACAGGAGAAGATAAGATGGGATAAAATGAGCCCTTTCTCTTCCAAACCATGGCAATTCAATATTATTGATCGCACAGAAAGCTGTAACCACCGTTCTATTCCTGCCTGTGAGTCATATGCATAGACTATGTGCATCTCACCCCACGTTAGGTCACGATATTTCCATCTCACTCCTTCTGACAGGTTGGTAAGTAAATAAATAAGTGAATAAATAAAGCTTTTGGACCTTGGGTAACACTTCGGTATTGAGGTCACTAGTAAAGCTCTATTTAGCTTTCTCAGACCTGTAGTTGTTTATTAACTGGCTGCTAATTACCACATTAGGAAGGGTAATTTAAGCATTTTCAGTGCACTTTTATTTTTGTGTATATAGTGCTGTAGTACTTGAGTCAAAACCACAAATTACTGGTCTCAGTCTTGTCTTGGAGTAAAGAGCACTCTTGCTTGAGACCAGTCAAACTGTTAAGATAAACGCATTTAAAACCCGTAGCAGCGACAGCATTAAGTGCAGCACATTCCTCTGAACTTAAGTTTTAAACTTCAAGTCTATTTTGTGCCACTTGCCTTTAGAATTGTGTAAAATTGACATATAACACAAATAAAATATCAATTCTTTCTTTTACAGTCCTCTACGATCTAAGTAATAACCAGGCAGGTGTGCAGTACAAACTCCAAAGTACTAGATAATTATTTTGGGTAATATGATGGTAAGTTCTGAGACAGTTTAACTAAGCTACATTGGAATGCCAAGCAAGTTTTAGATATTACATGTCTAAGTGTCTCCAAAGTATTGTGTAATTATTAATTGCAGTCTAACTAAATTAAACTGAAACGACTAACAGGTTCTAGATATTACCTGAGTAAGAATAATTATTAATTACAATCTAACTAAATTAAACTAAAATGACTAAAAGGTTCAAGATATTACCCAAGTAAGCATAATTACCAACTGCAGTCTAACTAAAACTGAAAATTAAAGGACACAATAAATTAGTAATTCGAGTAACAAGGTGGTGAATATAAACATACTCCCACTAAAGTTCACTGTAATGTTAGATGTTTAAGTAGGAACATAAATCAGAAACTCCTCCAACTAGCGAGTGAGTTATGTCATAAAATGATGACACAAAATACAGTTTTCTGAAGTAAACAGTGAAACCAAAGTAAGAGTCACTGTTTTCTTTCAGAGCCCAGATTCAGCTTCAGTTACAGGTTAGTGCTGGGCGATATGCCAATATATGTCATTATCATGATAAATTATGTCACAATATAATACAATATGCTTTTCTGAGCATATTGTGTTTATCGTCAGTGCTTGTAGACACTGACCAACTGCATGTTTCATTATGAAAGAGAGATGTTTTTAATGTAGCACTACTTGTTCTTTTTCTATGTTCCAACTGATCAAATGTCTGAAAAAAAAAATAGTGTCATATCATGTATCATGAAAAATTCTTGGAGTATTGCAATAGTATATTTTTGCCATATCACCCTGCCATTACAGGTAATAAACAGGTACACGCTATATAATATGACTACCCAGTACATTTTTCCCCAAAACAGTTACACAACACCACACACTTACCAAGTTAATATCTAGAACCTGTTAGCCTTCCAGTGCAATTTACTTAGACTGCCTTGGGATATACCACTGAATAATTATACAGCACTTTAAAGTTTGTACCTCACACTTACACAGTTGATACTAGCATGCAAGGTGCTAATTAATCTCTTGGACCCCCTGAATGTCTCAAAGTTAAAATTCTGGGGGTTTCTGAAAATAACCTTATAATGACATTATGGTGTCAGAAAATAGACGCTCAAATCCAGATTCAGTGAAGCTCATTGTTTATCTGCTTCCCCCACAATCAGTCTTTGGTGTTCTTAACTAACTAGAGCTGCAGCACTGCTCTGCCTCAGGGTGGCGCTGTAGCAGACTGTTGGTCCTTCATAGCCTAGAAACTGTAACTCTGCCCGGATTCCTCTGAAAAACTTTACAATGAGCTGCAGCAGATCTGTAAATCTGAAAACTCGCCCAGTTTCCCAAGAGTTTGGAGTGAAGAGTGACTGTTCCTCATTTCTCACACTGAAGACAGAAGAGGAGACGAGGAAGATCTCAGTTACTGTGAGGAAGAGCGCAGAACCGCACTAGAACAGAGACTCTACAGAAGAGGAGACGAGGAAGATCTCAGTTACTGTGAGGAAGAGCGCAGAACCGCACTAGAACAGAGACTCTACAGAAGAGGAGACGAGGAAGATCTCAGTTACTGTGAGGAAGAGCGCAGAACCGCACTAGAACAGAGACTCTACAGAAGAGGAGACGAGGAAGATCTCAGTTACTGTGAGGAAGAGCGCAGAACCGCACTAGAACAGAGACTTTACAGATGAAATTTTTTTGCTGCCAATGAAGCAAAATGGTGAGTGACTGAGCAGCCAGACAACACGGGACCCTCGAATACCAGGGAGCATTTCGTACACTGTTTGTTTTCACTCAAAATGCTTAATTCACTCTAGTTATTGCTTAACAATGTAGTATTGAGAAGCCAGTTAAGAGACACTTGTCTTGATAAGGCGTAATAAGGGCTTTACAACGGCATTACAACACCAACCTATACTGAAGTATCACCAACCTTCCCATTTCCTCATTCCTTAGCAGCTGCAAGGCTACTTATCCAATTAATCAATAAAATGACCACTGTAGTGTTGGCCTCCTCCCTCCATCCTCCTAGCAGTGTGACTCAGATTGGTATAGTGGGATGACAGCAGGTGTTATGTGGGTGAAATGTTCAGACCAGTAGAGCTCAAAGTGCTGCATGAATAGACTCAGAAAAACAACCTTTCAGCCCAATATGGGGCTTTTTTCTATGAAACCAGTTTGATAAGTGATGTACGTGTATCTAGAACGCGTGCTGGGTGGTGGCGAGACCATGAGAGGAACCGGTGAGTTTCTTTTTTTTTCAGTCAGAATGAGTATGGGCTGGAGTGAGGGAATGAGGGCAGAGTGAGAGAGTGGGTGGGGTGGGGTAGGTGGAGTGGAGTTAGGGGGCTGGGGAGGTGGGTTAATGGAGTGGGGCAGTTGGTGAAAGACAGTGATGCAATGAAGGGAAGCCAGTGTGCATGTTTCACCAAAAGACACCAAAGCTGGATGTGTCAGAAAAGCATTGAGAACTGCTAAGCTAACTGCTAACACCCACCCGCCCAAACCTAGCGTGTCCATATATCATGTTTAAGACCATTTTTATGTTTACCTAATATGTAAAAAAGACTAATGTCACTGCATTTGCATACTAAGCTGCCTCTGCAAATAATGGGTAGAACATGGGTTCTCAGTCCTGGTCCTGGAGAACCCCAGGGCTGCACATTTTGACACTTCACATGCATAACATGCCTGAGTCATTGACCTAATAGATCTCTGATGTCATGCTGTAGTTCACCATTAGCACAGTAGCCTCGGTTCAAAGCCATGAATCTCTCATTTATATTTACAGCTTCATGCATCACTTAAAACATATTGAAAACAGTTATTCGAAAATATTAAACAGCAGTATACATGTTTAATGTAACTACTATAATGTTTCATTACTATAATGTTTAATTGCTACAAGGTTTAATTATCATTTTAAAGGGGAATTCCACTTTTTTGTCAACATTTTTTGCATAATTCCATTGTTGCAATATATAAGAAGCCAATCAGAGTGGTTTGATGTAAAATGGCTCGTTGTAGAGAAAGTTTGAGATTCAAGTTTCTTTACAGTGGTGGTGATAGGAACCAGGGGTCATCATGGATAGTCATTTTATTTACTATCCAAAAACACCAGTGAACCTACACGAGTCTTCTGAGTTTTATGTGGAATGTGCCTCACAACACCTTCTGTTTATCCCTCCACCATGAATGGATTCAAATAAGTGGATTAACAAGATAGTTTAGGCCAAAACTCAGGCAGTGAATTCATAACCATTTCATGCAGTAACTTTCTGTGAGGGAGCTTTTAGAGGTGGATGTCTGGTTCCTATCACCACCACTGTGAACAGTTCTGACTCAGTAAGTGTCTCTAGAACGGAGCGTTTCACACCAAACCACTCTGAACGACTCTTACACTGCAAAAAATGACATCTTAGCAATTAAAATGATATTAAATCTAGTTGATTTATTACTCAAGTTGAGCTAATTATGACATTTAACCTATCACAAGACACTTTTACTTACTTTATTTTATCAAGCAAACTGATTGGATAATTTTGCTTTATCCAAGCTTATTTCCCCAAAAAAAAGCAAAATTATCTGCCAATATAGTGAAATAAATGTACTTAAAACGCACAACTACTTAAAAATGTCTGAAAACTGTTTTTCATCTTAATTATACATTAATTATGTAGAAATTTAAAAATTTTTGAAAATTGGTGGAGTTCCCCTTTAAGACTGCCCTCAAAATTCAGAGGATCCAGTATTATTTGGATATAATATGTATGCAAACACTGTGTTTATCACAGCGTCTAATGGGTGCAGTTTTAGAAAATACCATTATTTTTAACAGAGAGACGAACAGCTTAGTTCCTTATTCTCTAGAACCAGGACTGAGAAGCTCTGCTGTAGAACATCAGTGGTACAGCTGTAGGTTCAGAGGAACACAGGTGCGTGTATGGATTTGGTACCTGCGTTTGAAGGTGAGGACCACACCCAGGAGGATGATGATGAACATGAGGATGCCAGCAATGACCCCGGCCATCTTTACCGTGCTGTCCACCTGCTTCTCAGGTTCCACAGCATTGGAGTTCTGGGTGGACGCACCTGCAAGAGCAAATGATACATCACAGAAGAGAGAGAGAGAGAGAGAGAGAGAGAGAGAGAGAGAGAGAGAGAGAGAGAGAGAGAGAGGCGTTTAACTGGAACAGGAGCTGCCCAGAAAACCGCACACACAAACACAAGCATGCATCCATTCCAGCTTCACCTACTTCACTGTGCCAAAGTCAGAGACCACCTTGGCTTATTTAATTTCCAGTCTGAATGACCATCAGTGCAAGTTATTCATTTTTCAGGAGATAACTCTACTTGTGTAAGGAAGGAGAAAGTCAAAGGGGAAAAAACAGAGGTTTCCAAAACTGATTAAAAGCTGCAGAGAAAGTGTGTCTCCTAACAACCACCTGGAAGAGCTGGTCGACCCCAAAACTGCCCCCATCAGATAAACAGCACTTTTCTCTCAGCTTTCATCTCTGAGAGAGAGGAGAAAATCAAGCTGCTTCAGATCTGAAAACATCCACAGGTGTTTCTGTCCATCCTTCCACTGTGAGAAGACGACTCAGCGCTGTGGGTCTGAAAGGATGTGTAGCTGATCAAGAAGAACCTCACTGAGAAAAGGAGACGGACACATCAAACAAAGAAGCTGAACGATGGACTGACCACCCCAGAGTCCAGACCTCAACACCACTGAATGTGTTTGATTACTTCAGAAAATGATCAACCAGCTTCTAAGACTGAACTTTGGAGGTGTGTCTGCAGATTCTTTGAGGAGCTGAAAGTGAGTCTCCTGAACAGAATGGAAGCTGGAATAAAGGGAGAGAGTGACTCACTGAGACTGAACAGCTGAGAGTAGATTTAGCTGCTGAGGCTTCTGTGGGATTTTCTGTTCAATTTTCACTTTTTAATTTCACTGAAAAATGAATAACTTGAACTTAAAGTTTGCTTTGACTTGTAATGAAATAAATGAAGGTCTCTGACTTCTGCACAGTGCTGTGTAACCAAACTCCAAAGACATACATGAACTTCAATCAGACATAACCATCCACAGACATACAGAAGTGCACACAGGACTGCGGTCATTACTGTGTAGTGGGTCATGGCTAAGGACGTGTGATTAAATGTACGATGACGACCACCATGCAGAGGGAAACACGTACAATCCAACAAGAACTTCCAGGAACATTACAGCTTTTCAGATGAAACTGGAACTGTATGTAAGTGAGAATATTAGTGAGGTAAAAGCTGAAGAGAAGGATGAGGGTGAAAGAGTCATGCGGGGTAGATTGTCACAAATAGTATGTGTGTATATCATCATTATATTTACAATATCTGCAATATTTCTAAGGGTCACTCCAGCCTAAAGTTAATATGTTTTATATAATATTGTGTTTACTGCGATTAAAGGAAACACAGCTAATGCACAATTTGTTGTGTTTTGCACTCTTTCGCACCCAAGCTCACACTCTCTAGCTCTTCCTGTTGTATAGGCATAAACCCAGAGCAAAGCAGCAAACCCCACCTTCACAATAAGAGTCCTTATAGAACAAAACTAGTGAATAACTTTAGTAGAACTAACACTCTAACATTAACCTGATAAACTTTATGGGCATGCTACAATATATAATATTTGTCATGTCATGTAATTTTCAAGCAATAGAACACAGAGGGAGTGTGTTATCGCAAAATAACATCACGGCTGTGATTTGGTCGCCGTGGATCATCACAGCCGTGATGTTATTGGCGATAACACACTCCTCGAGTGTTCTATTGCTTTAATACAACAGTTAAATAAATAAAGTAATAAATTAATAAACTGGGCCGTGAACGCGGCGTTTAATATGTTTTAATGTTCGCAGTTCCTTCACCAAATTATAGTTCCTTAACGAGCAGCTTCTTGCTACGTCAGAGTAACGAGCTCCGCCCACTCGCTGCACAGCCGGCAGTTCATTCTCCAGCTCCACACAGACCAACTGACAGTTTGGGAATTTAGTGTCGTCTCATCTTCAGAGTCAGACCAAATCGGCTGTCGGTCAAACGTGATCTTAAAAGTGTCCATTTTCTGTTTGTGGCAAAGTAAGAAGTAAAAACGTTCGTATGTCTTGAGCGTCTCCTACAGCGGTCAAAGTCGTTGCTTAGCAACGGCGTCTCAGTGGAGTGATACAGTGTTTGTGAAAAAACCTGTGATGTTTTGGCAGAATAATAGCACGGTTAGAACGCTTCTCAACCAATCAGCTTGCATGGCCGGAACTAACTGTTGTATAATTGTAGATATACAAAATAAAGCCTTCTTTCACTTCCTACTTTAAGAACAGAACTTTTTCTGTCAAATTAGGAAATTTCTCATCACCATCTGTGGCCCTCAACAGTGGCGTTCCTCAAGGCTCAATTTTAGGTCCTCTTTAATTTTCCCTGTATATGCCTCTCCTGGGCTCCGTCTTTCATAAAAAAACATAACATCTTAGCATTGTTATGCTGACGATACAGTTTTATTGACTTCTGAAGCTTGTGGGCTACTCTTAGGAGACACTTGAAATGCTATGAAGATATACAGAACTGGATGGAACAATTTTCTTCAACTGAATGGTAGTAAGAAGTTTCTTGGACTCTTCCCTGAATTTTGACAAATAAATGCTGTTGTGAAGGCCAGCTTCCTTCAACTTTAAACCACTGCCAAGTTAAAACCAGCTCTCTCACTTTGTGTTCTGCTGTAACTCCCTTTATATGCAGGTTTTGCAATTAAATTTATCTTGGTTGCAGTTTCTGCAAACTCTAGCTGCCAAGTTCCTGACTGGAAATAAAAAGAGAGATCATATCTCTCCGGGTCTTGTTGCTCCACTGGTTACTGATGAAGTTCAGAGTACACAGGGAGCTTCTTCTGAGTGTCTTCAATGCTTCACAAGCACGCACACCTAATATGACTGACCTCATATTATTAGTTTATTATCTGACTTCCCTGGTTAAAAGGAAATGGAGATTGTGCCTTTTCCATGGATGCTACTAAACTGTGGGATAGTCTCCCACTTTTCATTAGGTCTTCCTAACACGTCTTTGAGTACAACTGAAACGTCTTCATGCACAAAAAGAACTCCTCCCAGTACAACTGAAACTCCTCCTAGTACAACCAGAACTCCTCCCGGTACAACCAAAACCCCTCCCAGTACAACTGAAACTCCTCCTAGTACAACCAGATCTCTTCCCAGTACAACAGAAACTCCTCCCAGTACAACCAAAACCCCTCCCAGTACAACTGAAACACCTCCCAGTACAACTGAAACCCCTCCCAGTACAACTGAAACTCCTCCCAGTACAACTGAAATGTCTTCCTGTACAACCAGAACTCCTCCCAGTACAACCAGAACTCTTCCCAGTACAACCAAAACCCCTCCCAGTACAACTGAAACTCCTCCTAGTACAACCAGATCTCTTCCCAGTACAACCAAAACCCCTCCCAGTACAACTGAAACTCCTCACAGTACAACTGAAACTCCTCCCAGTACAACTGAAATGTCTTCCTGTACAACTGAAATTCCTCCCAGTACAACTGAAACGTCTTCCTGTACAACTGAAACTCCTCCTCGTACAACTAGAACTCTTCCCAGTACAACCAAAACCCCTCCCAGTACAACTGAAACTCCTCCTAGTACAACCAGAACTCTTCCCAGTACAACCAAAACCCCTCCCAGTACAACTGAAACTCCTCCCAGTACAACTGAAACGTCTTCCTGTACAACTGAAACTCCTCCTCGTACAACTAGAACTCTTCCCAGTACAACCAAAACCCCTCCCAGTACAACTGAAACTCCTCCCAGTACAACCAGAACTCTTCTCAGTACAACAAAACCCCTCCCAGTACAACTGAAACTCATCCCAGTACAACTGAAACTCCTCCCAGTACAACTACATCTCCTCCCAGTACAACCAGAGCTCCTCCCAGTACAACCAAAACCCCTCCCAGTACAACTGAAACTCCTCCCAGTACAATTGACACGTCTTCCTGCACAAAAAGAACTCCTCCCAGTACAACCAGAACTCCTCCCAGTACAACTGAAACTCCTCCCAGTGCAACCAAAACCCCTCCCAGTACAACTGAAACTCCTCCCAGTACAACCAGATCTCTTCCCAGTACAACAGAAACTCCTCCCAGTACAACCAAAACCCCTCCCAGTACAACTGAAACTCCTCCCAGTACAACTGAAACTCCTACTAGTACAACCAGATCTCTTCCCAGTACAACCAAAACCCCTCCCAGTACAACTGAAACTCCTCACAGTACAACTGAAACTCCTCCCAGTACAACTGAAATGTCTTCCTGTACAACTGAAACTCCTCCTTGTACAACTAGAACTCTTCCCAGTACAACCAAAACCCCTCCCAGTACAACTGAAACTCCTCCTCGTACAACTGAAATATCTTCCTGTACAACTGAAACGTCTTCCTGTACAACTGAAACTCCTCCTCGTACAACTAGAACTCTTCCCAGTACAACCAAAACCCCTCCCAGTACAACTAAAACTCCTCCTAGTACAACCAGAACTCTTCCCAGTACAACAAAACCCCTCCCAGTACAACTGAAACTCATCCCAGTACAACTGAAACTCCTCCCAGTACAACTACATTTCCTCCCAGTACAACTGAAACGTCTTCCTGTACAACCAGAACTCCTCCCGGTACAATCAAAAAGCCCTCCCAGTACAACTGAAACACCTTCCAGTACATAACTCCCCCCCATGCAGTACATCACGTGATCCATGTCTGTAAGGAAGATAATCATGGGGGACTCACATTGTTGGGGACGAACGAAATGCTTAATAGCGACTTGGACAAACACTACAGTGCAGAACAAACTGCAGATGAAGAGGCTGAACGGATGAACAGTTGGTGACTGGCTGCTGCATAACGGGCAGGTTTTGCGTATCCGTTCCGTGTATCAGGATACAATTCTAGATGCATGAAGTGACCAGGTGTGTAAACGGGGTCTTTTTTTTAGCCTGAGAAGAGAAGCCAAACTGATGTAAGGTATCTAGACCTTGCTAACTTTAGCTTTTAGCTGGTTGTCTTCTTCTAACAAGTTATTAGTATTTGAAGACAACTGTAATGCTAATGACATTCAGCTTCCTAGCAGTAATGAGAGCTAACTGCCTTCCATCTGAGCTCAACAGCTAATGAAAAATCTCACCCCAAAGCCGTTGTAATTAGTCTTTAAACTGGATAATCTCACTAGAGACCATGTCGGCACAGCTGCAAGTGGTGAATCGGCAAGTTTACAACAGACGTAGTGATACTTACATTTTTCATTTTGGCCAGAGTGTCACTTTAAGTGCCTAATTGGAGCCACTGACTCACATTTCATATTTACAATTACATCTACAGTATTGGCCTCCCTGTATTTTACATTACATTGTATTATTGCTAAGACGTCTCATTTACAGGCAAGGCGACTATCAAAACAATGTCATGTTCATAGCCAGAAGCTTCTTAACAAACAACTAATATACCCTCATCTGGTGTCACTCTACTGTGAAATTGTCTTTATTTCTGAGAATGAGCTGCTGATGTCATGCTAATTACAAAATCCAGGGTTAGAATGGTAATCGGTCAAACATATTGAGCCATATAACCTGAACAAATCCTGATAAAACAGGGACAAAGCTGAGAAATAAGAATCAGGGCGAGGAACATTCCTTTAGCGGATCACATTGCCTGAAAGGAATTCAAAATCCTTGAGTTGCGCAGCCACGCTAGCATCTTTTGAGCTTCCCGAACAATTACTGTAGCATTCTGCCTTCCCACTCCTGAGAGAATCCTTAAACACGTGTTTCTGCCAGAAAGGTTGAAGAGCCTTGATGTACAATGGCACATTAAAACATTGATCTCTCAACGTGGGTGACTTGCTTTCATCTGGGGCCAAGCTTTTTTGCCAGTATACAAAGATTGAGGTAAAAATCTTTCTTTTTACAACATAAACAGATTAAAAAGTCTGTCTGCCTTGCTGTTTTCTGAAAGTACCTACGTATATAGTGAGCAATGAGTCCTTGGCGCGCAGACAGAGTCCATCGTGGTAACTGACAAGAAGAGAATTGAGATACATTTCTTGCTAGCAATCCAAGTCTGCTGCTGCCAGCGTCTACATCTAACTGTAATAACCTCGTGACTTTTATTTTCCACTTATTTCTGCATCAGCGTCTTCTGCAAACTTCCCCAGGGTTTAGGAAAGCTATATATTGAGCACACTCAATTTCAGTCTCTATTAGTGAATATTCATACCACAGACGGGTGACGAGTTAAAGGAAAAGCAACAATAATGTCTCTATAAAGTTTTGAGCCACCAGAACTGCTTCAATACACATTGGCAGAGATTCTACAAGCCTTCAACATTTTCTCACTACAAACTCCAGCATGCATTATCCAAATGATTCATATATCATCTTAACCACACGACAGACATACAAAATAAAGCCTTAGATTTGTTCACCTCCTACGTTAAGGACAGAACCTTTCAAATTAGGAAATTTCTAATCACCATCTGTGTCTCTCAACAGTTGCACTCCTCAACAGTGGCGTTCCTCAAGGCTCAATTTTAGGCCCTTTTCTATTTTCTCTGTATTTGCTCCCTCTGGGCTCCATCTTCCAAAAAAATATCTCATCATTGTTATGTTGCTGATACAGTTTTACCGACATCTGAAGGAACACAATTTTCTTCAACTGAATTGTAATAAGAGGTTATTTTGTCTCCGTTAGTGAACATTCATACTACAGATTCACTACTACAAGGAAAACGCAACATAATGTTTCTATAAAGTTTTGAGCCACCAGAACTGCTTCAATCCATCTTGGCAGGGATTCTACAAGTCTCTGGAATGAAACTGGAGGGTTGGAATGCCACTCTTCCAAAAGATAAAACAGTTTAAATTCTTCCTGCAACTTACATACAGTGCAAAACATGCTAACCACAGTCCTTTACCTGAATGGCTTTCCGTAATCATTTATCTCCCACTTTGTAATTAGAAAATATTAGTCTACGTTGCTACTGAGGGAGACATATGTAGAAGGAACAGCTGCTCTCTTGGGGTAATGACAGTCTTTGGCCTAGGATTAGCCAAAAGCGTATCACCCCTGCTGCACCAGTGTTTTCTTATATATTGCCAGTGGTGCTGCATCAGACAACACCATGGTCCTGGACTATAACCTGTGAACTTTTGCCCCATTGTTGCCTAAAACATCATAGCCAAAGTAAAAGGGGGCACTGTTTCCACATACTTTGGGCTGCAGTCATGATCTTGGTTTCATCTGAAAGGAAACACTCAAGTTTTTCAGAATAACATTCATAGATCTCTAAACTGATCTCTGACTCTTGCCGTGTTATCAGACCACATGTTTTAGATTATGGTGCCTCTGTGGAGGCGGAGAGGCTCTGAAGGTGAGGACACACAGATTTGATGGCGTTTGATCATTCAGTGCTTCTATTGCAAATGAGACGATCAGAACTGCTGTGAATAACAGATCATAAAATGGTTTGGGGGAATCGAATCCTGAGATTTCAAGGTATCTAACAGTGTACTGCATCACCGTATTGCTGGACGATGCATAGAAAATGATGTCTAAAACCGGAAGTGAATGCTTCGATGAAAATACGCTGGTACTCGTACAGTGATCTAGAAAAGGTTAATTTACTTTTCAGTTATTAAAAACGGTTCGTATTAAAAGTAAAGGGTCATTTTCAAATAAGCCACTGTGTTCTTAAGCATTTAAAATGGTTTTATTAGAAAATGGATGCCATGTAAGAACTGTGAATGCTGCTACATATGTATTTAAAAAGTGGCATTATATAAATTACTAGATGTATATGCACCTATTGTTCTTTCAGACTTATTTCAGAGTTAGTTTTGGTACTGGTACTTTGTATCAGCAGATAATTGGGGATCAGGTTCCTTAGTTTTAATGACAGTGGTGAAGAATGTGGGCTAACACATTGTCTAAAGTCTTGCATAGGTGTTTAATTGTGTTGATATCGGGAGACTGTGCTGATTTGCAGTGACTCTTCCCTCTAAAGGAGCCAGTGGACCCCCTTACTGTAGGGGTCCAGCCTTCAGCCCTGTACTGTTCTCTTGGTGTACACTACACTTGCACTTTCCTGCTTGCGGAGAAGACGGGGAAGGATGACTCTTCTGACTGTATCACTTTTTCCCACCACTCTGTAGACCAGTGCTGATGGGTTTTACACCACTGGCCTCTCAGATGGTCATTAGTCTTTGTAATGAGGGGTTCATGCACTGGAGCTCTCCGTGAGGATTGCATTTGCTGACAGTCTGATCACGTCCTGCTTTGACGTTCTTAGTCCTTCTGCATTTCCTTCCGTATTTTCCTAATACACGAGCATCACCCACAATTTCCAGCCCTTTTTACTGATGTCCTCCCTACAGATCGAAAAGCAGAGGTCACTTTAGTCATTGTTCTTGTTGATACAATGGGGCCCAGTTGAGTAGTCTTGGTGACTGAAGCTCCCGCCACTCGTACAGTGATCTAGAAAAGGTTCATTTACTTCAGTTAAGCCACTGCGTCGTTAAGCATATAAAATGGTTTTATTAGAATATATATGCCATGTAAAAACTCTGAATGCTGCTTTTACTAAAATATTTAAGAAGTGGCATTGTATAAATTACCAGATTTAAATGCACCTATTGTTGTTCTCTCAGAAAGAGTTCTTTTCGGTACTGGTACTTCATATCAGCAGATAATTGGGATCATGTACCAGTAACAGAATAAATCCAATTACCAATGATTACCAATAATCAACCCTTCTTCCAAAGTCTTGCAGATCTTTCCTCTTGATCTTCCTGATCAAAAGTCATGCAACACACCTGTCTGGAAGCATTGGCACTCATTAATTCAGGTTTGTCCTTCGTCCCCACTCTGCTTAACCCCAAAGTTTGATCCAACGCTAAGAGAAACCATTTAGCGCACCAAGAAATGACCCAAAAGCTCCAATAAATCAAAACAAACCAGTCATCAATGTTTTGGCCTTTAGGGATTAGCATAGAACTGCCTATGCCCTGAACATCCCCCGTAAGATGTTGGAGGCTTTCAGAAAACATTAGTGGCTGCTTTAGAAGAAATGGAAGCAATCTCTGCTAACATCGCTCTGTTTGACTGGGAATATTTTTAGCTGGAAAGCATTACCGCTCTATCTACAGGTGCTAACAGGTGGATCTGTGTGCCAGAGGGGCAGAGAGAGAAATAGATGGAGATAGGCCATCACCTCCCGTCAGCGCTAACCCATCTCTCTCTGTCTGAATCTGATTGGGTTCAGTAGTTCACGCTGGCGAGTGTTCACCCACCGACACACATACACTCACTCGAAAGCCCATCTGGCTGTTTTAGCGTATTTTCTGATAGCAGGCTAACCCCACAATCTGACTGACTTAACACGATCCTGACCAATCATTTAGCTTATCTCCTCAACCTCTTCCACCACGGCACAATCGCTACTTATACAGAGCTTCACCCTGGCTTTATGGGGGCAAACAGATATGGCGGAAGATTTTTACCAACAGCTTTGAATTCTTCTACGGCTGTGCTGGTTTTTTGTATTTAATTATCTCCCTGGGCTCCTGCTCTTCTGTGGCACGCCATCCCGAAGCTGCTAGTACCGTATCTTAGGGGGCATTAGGGGTGCGCAATCGTAATTGGCAGAATTTTTGCTCCAAACCAGACTGTCAATCAGCCAATTTATTACTTTGATTTTGGCTGATCTGCATTGCAGTTTTATGAGGTGAATAATGCGAGGCAGGTAAGTGCACTCGCTCTGTGTTTGAGTGCTCTGAGTACAGCTGTACCCAAATTTTAGAGCATAATTTTATTTCACTCACTGAGGCTAAATAGCTAGTTACCTCATACTTTCATAGTGGCTCTTTATTTGAGTCAGGTTATTTATATTGGCACCTGATTTTGCATTTAGAAAATTAATTTTTATTATACTTCATGCTTTCTAATCAGTATTAAACTGAGAATCATTCTACAGAAACATCCATGTTTGTGTCCCTAGCGTTTACAGATATATTACACTTCAAAAACATGTTAGCATTACAATTTATTTATATTTTAAAATAAAACTAAGTTATTTTAACAATTACACCTTCTTGAGCCTCAATTTAGCAATATTGGTACTTAAATCAATCATACAGAATTCCAAGCACCACAGAAGAGCTTGTCCTCACAGTTATGTGTAAAGGCTGAGTAAAGTTTTTCTGCAATTTTAACTACAATAATCTATACATGACTGTGCAACACAAAAATTGAATGACAAAGTAAAAAAATGCCAAATAAATATTATAAAATATATAATGAAAGTCATTGTCCCCAGGAGTCGTGTCACTGGTGTTACTGCGTAACAAAAAATCTCTTATTCTGAAATAAAAGTCACACTGATGACATCACTCGACTTCCTTTTACCTGTTTTTTGAGGATCTATGAAGAAAAGCTCATGGTGAGTCCACTGTGTCTTTCAGTTATCAGAGATTTTCTCATTTAGCTCATGATTTCATATGAAGCTTTTAGCTGAAGTCACTGGTGTGACCGACTTTATTCTGAGGTAACTGAAAAAATAGAATACAAATGGATTAAATTACATATTTTAGTGGATATTCCATGATTGACAACGTGGTTTGATGTTCTGTAGCAGTTATTTTATAAAATACATTGTTCATTAAAAATGTCTCTGGTGTTTCCTTTATTATGTTGAACACCAACGAGGATCAGTAACACCAGTGATTCCTATGGAGAGACAGAAAAGTGGACGTTTCTGTAAAATGACCCATTTGTTCCAGTCTGCTGCACATACTTAACTGCGTGTATTGAATTGAGAGGCTCGTATTGAACTGTACGTTTTCTTATTACCTGAAGGAGGACAGTTCAGATTCGTGAGGTAAATTCCTCCCCAGGATTTTGTTCTTTTGTATTTAAACCTGAACCATCCACCTCTGATCTTCCTATTTCTACAGCGCACTCGTCCATAAAACAGCTCCTTCTTGAACAGCCTTTCTGTGCAGACATCTATTTTCCCGGTGTGGACAAAGATAGCTTATCATTCAGAAGCTTTCCAGGAACAGATAACCCTCCTTTTGAACACGACGAGGGAGAAGGGAGCTTGAGGAACACAAAAATATGTAATATCAATGTAACAATAAGTAAGAGCCTGTAATGCACGTCTGTATTCAGCCCCCATGCAAGGTTCCCTTCTAAAATCAAGGCAAATTGCTCCAGCCAAAACATTAAGCCCCGCTAAATTCCCGAACGGTCTCTTCCTCGCTATCTTTCCTTTTATCTCTCATTCTCCCCGAGGATGCTGATTGCTGTTAAACCCTGTTTTAACCAGGAGGATCACAGCGATCCGAGTGCAGTGCTCCCTTAAGACTCGAGTCATTTTTGTTCCTAATTCAGAAAGCATGATCTCTTATATTAAAAAAAAGAAAGAAAAAGAGCCAGCTCTAATCTCCCTGTGATTAAAACCACTCACCATACATTTTCTCACACCCACAGGCCTGGCTTGTTTGCCCAAAAAGAACATGTAAATCCATTTTATTTTTGGGCCGGGGTAAAATTAAGTATCAAAGAGGAATTATTACTAAAGCCTATGATATTAAAACATAATCCCTGCCGTATACGGGTGGGCAGGAGCTGGTGCACTGCCACCGCGATTGAGAGAGGGATCCTGACGTGCCGCGCGCGCACGACACAGGGCGCATTTTTGAATCGAACTTTATTTAAAGGATGGAGGATTATCTAAGGATGCCGGTGCGTATCGGCAGCGACATCTCTGGGAACCGGCGGAGCTCAAAGATGAGAGGCATTGTCTGTACGTAGACAGGATTAAAGCATTATAGTTGAGTGCCTCTAAAAGGATTATAATCTCAGATGGACTCGGATTAAGATTACTCATCCGGCAGTCATGTAAACAAGCTGCAATGTTAATGCTTTGGAGAACCTTTCGGGGGGCAAATGACGCTGCTCTATTGTGGGCAGGGTGCATTTTATGTATCTTCTAGTTTTAAATCCTTAATCTGATTGTCTTTCTGTTCTGAAATGGGCTCAAACTCATGTATTTGCACACAATAACTGGGACCATACAATTGTTTTCATCTACTGCATTTCAGGTGGGGGTGGGGATGCAAACAGTACTTGTCCAATCCAACTGCCAACCAATTTCAAGCTTCAGGACTGCATGCATAATGCAAAAGGAGCTACTTTTGGGCCAGAATTGACAAGAAAAGCAACCATAGCTCAGCCCTGAGCTGCAGAACTAAACACGATGAATATATCACACGTCACATGACATAATATTTTAGCAAGCATATCAAAATATGAACAAAAATGTCCAAATAGCAGCCTGCCAGAGTGTCATTTCAGCCCATTAAACATCCATAGCGCTCCATTAGTTGACTAAACGTGACTTTTCACCACCTGGCAGCAAACTGAACCGTTTTTTTTTTCACCACATACCAATTTGTAATTTCGGTCAGGGCAATTGAACATATTGTAAGTGGACAAGGAAGGAGATGGAGGGAGCAGCGAAGTGTATACTACATGCCTATTTTTAACCTCGCACAGCCCCTGTCCGCTGCCTCACTGGGCTTCAAAAGAACCCGCCTGCCCCCCCGCTGCCAAAGAACTCTAATGTGTCACGCCTAAATGGCTGCCTCCGATTGGCACTCGCTTCCGCGGTTATGAAGTGCCTGGAAAATATGGTGATGCCTCACATCAACAACTGCATTCCTGATCCTGCAGACCTCCTGTAGAGAGCTGTACAGAGCTGCAGATGATGCCATCTGTCTGTTCTTCCACACATTCACCTGGAAGGAGGTCAGGATGCTATTCAAAGACTGCACAACCTCCTCGTTCTGCTTTCATAAATTCATAACTCGAACTTGTTCTCAGAGAGAGACTCTGAACCACTGCTTATTGCCTGATATACTGTAAGATGACACTACACAGTAGGGTTGGGCGATGTCTACCTAACTGGCGATATCTACACACTAAAAAAAGATGGTTCTTCAGGGGTTCTTTATTAAAGAAAATGGCTCTATAAAGAACCATGAACACTCATAAAACCCTTTGCATGATTAAAGTAACCTTTGCATCATTAAATGGTTCTTTAGATTGATAGCGAATGTGTTTCATCTGGTTCTGTATAGAAGTTTTTGAAAAGCGTTCTACATAGCACCAAAAAAGGTTCTACTTTTGCGACAGGTTTGACATAGAGCCCTTTTCAAAAATGTCTATAAGGAACCATCTACAGCACATTCTCCATCAATCTGAAGAACCATTTCACCACGCAAAGAACATTTTAATCATGCAAAGTGTTCCTTGAGTGTTCATGACGCTATATAAAACCATTTTCTTTAACATAGAACCCTTGAAGAACCATCATTTTTAAGAGTGTACTGGGAAGCATTGCGATAGATGATAATATAGAGGGTGTAATTCATGTCCCTGCTGAAAAGAAAAGACCATTAGAACCATTAGGATTAAACCCTGATTGTTTTACTTTCTAACGGGAATTGGTTTAATAGTTATCATTAGAGACCACCAGTTTCCTGCAGGACACCTTTAGATCCCATTAGGAACCATCAGATGCATCTAGACACCTGTTAAACCATTACAGTCCCATCGGGAAAACACACAATATCATTGCTGACTATTGGACCAGCAGAAGCCAACAGAACCTTTTAATGGTTTCTATCCTCCCTACTCACCCAGTCTTTCCTTACTTTTTCCTCCACCTTATTTTTCACAGGATCACTGTGTTTCATGATTATGGCTGAAATATCTGGTTGGGGAACAGAAGAGTCGTTTATTATAATCCTACTACACATGAAACTCATGCTGGGTATTAAGTTACATTTACTCAAGTACATGTACTTCAGTGAAATAATGATGGATTTGTACTCTGCTGAGGATACGTACTATACGGATTACTTTTACTCAAGTATAATAGTGAGTACTGGAATCTACTTTTTACTCAGTTACATTTTAGCGGTTCATATTTATTTACTAATTCCTTTGTGTGTTTAATTTTATTCTGTTTTGTTGGTGACAGCATCTGTACTGTTTTGAGATTAGTAACACCTCTCACACTCACACATTCAGGTTATGAATCACTGAGCGTGACTACTTTTGCAAAAATCCTGTCTGAAATAATATGAAAACATTTGTTGTTTGTTTTGTGCCCAAGAGATTATGTTTGTTTCAGCTGCCCTGATAGTAAGAGGATAGTGGCCCACTGTTGGCCTGGCTAATGGCAAAGCTGGTGTCCACTGGAGTTTTGCTTAGTGTTTTCTGGCCGGCCCACCAGTGTTTAACCAGAGTATTAGACAAAATTCCACTGTTCATTTTCAACTAACAGCCCTACTTACTTATTTTTCCTTCCTTCTTTTCTTTAGTTATACTTTGTAAATTAGTTTAGTAAATAATTTTAATCCAGCTCAGTGTCAGCAACATTTTCTAAAAAATCATTTTATATCAGGCCTAATCATTATTTTTGTTTTCTCCGAGTTGTTTTTAATATTTGTCTTAGTTTATTTTCTAAAATAAAAGTCTCTGTGCATTTAAAATCTGTTTGAGGAGATTAAAAACTAGTTAGAGCTAGCATGCAGGACACTAATCTGGGTGGTGCGACGGTGGACCAGCAGTGGCAACCAGTCAGTGGGGTGCCACCTTATCAAGCCAGCGGACCAATATATGCTGCTATCTGGGTGGCTTTTTAAGAAACGGTCCTTGCTGTGGATAAAGCAGATGATTTTTTATTTTTTTTTACTATAGTAATAGATTTTAAAATGAGATTGAAAACCAATTGATATATCACCGCTGTTCTTTTTGTTTAACATTCAATTTTGTTTCAGTGTTATTCAGGTTACAAAAGTGATTGAGTCGACATTAGATTAGAATGTTAAATCAATGAAGTCAATTAAACATTGATTTAATATAAAGTCAGGGACTGGTTGCTGTCTAGGATGCCTGTGGTTTCCCCTAAATGCTTTCTTTCCTGGGCCAGGTTGACCCTTGGAACTCCAGCCAGCACATCGAGTGTGAAAGCACAGCATTACAGTCATTACCAAGAACTGTGAAGGTGCTCAGACCAATAACATCCTAGAACAGCTGTCGAAACATCAAATAAAGCCTGGGATCACAGTGTGACAGTGTAGCAGCACAAGGTTCAAGTTAAACAACAAGAGATCCAACAGCAGCAGCCACAGCTTCGACTCCTCGTTGCTATTCTCAGTCAGCAACTCTGGATTCTGTGGTAGTGGCTAGAATGAGTGGGCACTTTTACTTCGGTCTAGGTTGCAAGAAGAGCTGCTGACCATGTTGGCCTGCTGAGATGACTTTCTGTCCCTTGACGAGCTCATTTCCCTGTCCACTTGTTAACCGAGCAAAGCTACAAGCCAGAAGCCTCGGGATATTCATCTACAGCAGCCAGAACCCCCAGGACCTCAGAGACTGGTAAAGTCAGTTCTGAGGAGACGCAGAAGCATCTGAGAATCAGGCCACTGATGTGTGGATTGTGGAGCCTGCCCACTGTACCACTGCAGCCTGCCTTTGTGGTATTAATATCAAATTTGTTTCATGAGTGATCAGCAGCTTCAGGAGGCAGCTTCACTGATCTACACCTGGTCTGATCCCCTCAAATCCCTCTGAGACCCTCTTCTAGAACAAGCTCTGGACAGAAGCCTCCGATGCTTGGGGAGGATCAATGAACAAATATTACCAATCTAGAATCTCCTGACCTGAACAAGCAGCTCTTTTTACCATGGAGTTACCTAATCATCCCATCATGTTAATACTTCCATGGTTGGGCCAGTTGGGCCATGGCCTGCCATATGGGCCCAGCAATGTGCTCCTGGGTACTAGACCTTCAACAGTAAAGTATTCTGTGACCTTCACTGACCTGAAACAACAAAGTCCTTACTCTATAATATCCAGATCTGGGTCTGCAGCATCCCAGCATCCAGGTCTTTCATTCTATCAAGTTGGTTCTGACCCCTGGTGACCATAATATAAAGTGTCTCTTGTCTTCTGCTTGGGTCTCTCTGCAACTTAAGGGCTTGTTCATGATCTCTTTGATTGTACAGGGTCTCTTTCTTATCCATCACATATGTCAACATCAGAGAGCTGCCAGATGATGCTATCATGGCCCACGGAACTTCATTTACACAAAAAATGTGGAAGACAATCATGGAATGTTGGGCTGTCACCCCAAAACTTACACCTGGGTATCACCTCAAGTCAGGTGGAGATACTGGCCCAATCCTATTTCTTATCTTTAGCCCTACCCCTTTTTTTCGAGGGTCACCTTGTCTCTTGGAACTGAGTGACAAGGGGTAGTGGTTGAAATCTTTCCTCTGAAATGGGACCCTCAAATAAAAAGAGCATCACTTCATTAACAGCTACCAGCGCTGCTCTGTAGGCGACCCTGCCAGTCTGCAGTGACAGCAGAGGAGGGTAAAGTTCAGCTCCTCACTGCTGGGCTTTAGTTACATTTAGGGCATCATATGCCTTCAAGGAGGGGGGCAATTATTTATTATCACCCACCCCTAATTCTTCAGTGATATGAAGCTGAAGTCAGATATTCACCAGATTCTCTTTCGAATTTTCCTGTTCCACCTTAAATGGTGCAGCAGTTACATTCTGGCGCTTCAGGCATCAGAACTGCTGGACTATTTAAGGTGGAACAGGAAAGTTAGCTAGCTAGCTATTGAGACATTAACATACCATTAGCGATTGTTTATGCTTGTTATGAAGAAAACGACCATAATACACTGAAACGACATTAAACTAAGATAAAACAGTGATTATCATAATTTTTTAACAAATTTTAACAAAATTCTCACATTTGTGGGTTTCTTTGGTCTCTTGTTCAGCCGTCTCACTAGTTTTTCTTTTTTTCTCATAACTCTCTGTTTGGAGGGCCACGTAGCTCTAACACGTCGCCCTACCCCTCTATCTCAACAAGAATCGGGACACCCTACCCCTAAACATGAACACTCAAAACAGAGGCTTAGGGCTGAGTGGTAGGGGCGAGGTGTGATATGGAATTGGACCACTGAGTCAGGAGCTTTGGTGGGAGGCAGTCAGATTTATTAGAGCTTCTCTCCTGAGTGGAACGTGCCCAGAGCTCCTTTATCCACTCTTCCAGTATGATTCCAGCCTTCTCTCTTCCCTAGGATCCAAGTCACAATACAGTGAGGAAGTTTAGGCTTCCGTTCAAGTTCACCTGGGGAAGAGGAGACTGCAGAAGGCATAAGCACATTGTTGCCACAGAGAGGCTCCTGTATCAGCCTGAAAAGAAGGTGTGGCTCTCATTGGCTCCCATTAGAGATGGAGTCTTATTCACCTGGGAAGCAAAAAGACCCCAGGTGCCTTGCTGGCCTATGGAACCCTGTATTGATGATCCATCACCAGCAACCAGGTATGCCAGCTCTGCATCCCTGAGAATGTCACTAATTCTATGTTCTAGCACATCAGGGCCTGGTGGAGGGCTTCCATTCAGAAATCTGCCTCCCCCGATTACTATCATCTGCTACCTGTTAGAACTACAATCAGTTTGTTTGTGTATATTTGTGCTTCTTGATCCGTACGGTCATTTGAAGTTTCGGTTCATATGCATGAAGATTGAGATTCCGAAAATTCTGTTTTCTTATAATTCCCTGCTTTATGTTTGTGTGCAGAGGTACAGATGTTTTTGTGTTGTGTTTTAACGAGTATTAACTAAATTAACTAATCAATTTTACATTAAAATTGATAAAGGGGATGTTCAAACTGTCTATTTGTTCTATAAATATTTTCAAAATCAAAAGACAAGTAAAGCTGACTGCACTGAAGTTTAGATCTTACTGCAATTCAAAGATTTAACAGGATCAGCGAACTCCAAATTTCAAGGCAGCCAGTTTACTTACTTTTTTAAGGCAAGGCAAGTTTATTATATAGCACCTTTCATGCACTGCAGTAAATACATTTTCTGAACCTAAACACGACCCATAACATCTAACCACTCACTCATTCTCCATCACATACAAACCACACCTGTATCACAAAATAAAGCATTCACTCACGCAAAAAGACTCAAACATTTACACAGACAGAGGTTAGGCTGGCAGGGTGTGAGTGTATGAGTGGGGTCATGTAAGTGAAGCAATAACTTGCACAGGTACAGGTGGAGCATAGTGAGTAAGGCAACACGCATCACTTTTGGAAATTTTGCTCAGATACTTGTTAAACTGTGACCAGTTTTATCTACACAAGACCAAAAGACCTGCAGTACTGTGCAAAAGTCAGAGACCACCCTTCATTTATTACATTCCAGATAAAACAGCAATCAAGTAATCAAACACATTCAGTGGTGTTGAGGTCTGGACTCTGGGGTGGTCAGTCCATCGTTCAGCTTCTTTGTTTGATGTGTCCGTCTCCTTTTCTCAGTGAGGTTCTTCTTGATCAGCTACACATCCTTTCAGACCCACAGCGCTGAGTCGTCTTCTCACAGTGGAAGGATGGACAGAAACACCTGTGGATGTTTTCAGATCTGAAGCAGCTTGATTTTCTCCTCTCTCTCAGAGATGAAAGCTTTAATTGCTGTTTATCTGATGGGGGCAGTTTTGGGGTCGACCAGCTCTTCCAGGTGGTTGTTAGGAGCCCCATTTTAATTTTACCCGATTTTCTCCCCAATTTAGTCGTCTCCAATTCCACCCACTAGTTAGGACTCCCCCAATCACACGATGCTATCAACGCTAGGAGGGTGAAGGCTAACACAGGCTTCCTCCGAGACCTGTGAAACCAGCCACCGCTTCTTTTCGAACTGCCGCTCACGCAACGTCACTGGACAGCTGAACGCGCTCGGAGGAAAGCGCCAACCGCCAGATCTGTTACGTCAGCTAACAGACGCCTGCGCTGACTAGCATCGCGCTGAGTGATGGGGGGAGAAGGAGGGGCCATCCCACCCACCCAGAGAGAGCGAGGCCATTTGTGCTCTCTCGGACTCCCGGCTACGGACGGCTGTAGCATCACCATGGATCGAACTCGCGATCTCCTGATGATAGGGACAACGCTTAGACGGTTGCGCCACTCGGGAGCCCAGGAGCCCCATTTTAATGAACTTTTCCTTCATTATGCAAGTGGGTTCTTATATCTAACCTCACGAATACATCTCCTCCAAAAAACTAATATCTTGTGCTTAATGGTTGTTTCAAATGTAGTTATATTATAACTGAAGTTTAAAGAGATAAACATGCCTGAAACCCCTCCTTCACCCAATCCAACACCCTATAAATTCATATCTTCACCCTCTGTTCATGTGACGAAGGGTTTGCATTCCCACCGCCACCCACCTCCTTCCTGTTCCTCAGTCCTACAACACTATTAGGGGGTCCGGCCGTCTAGCTACTGGCAGAAGCTACCCAGAACTCCAGCGCAAGTTCTCCGAGTTCTCCCCCCTCCCCAATCAGTCTTCCCTCATACTACCACCACCATGTTGAAGCAGGGTCTGAACTCACAAACTAGAAATTCAATAATGAAGAGGGGGTCTCTGACTTTTGCACAGTACTGTAGGTCACTACAGAACAAAGTATAAGATAAGATTTCACTTTTTAATGTGAATTAACACTGTAGGCCTCTTTTCCTTTGTTTGTTTGAATTGTTCAGAAATTTGTTTTCATGTCGCTTTCAGCATCTTCTCATCGTAAAATTGTGCTTCTCTAATTTGAAATTCATTGATTTGCTGCTAAAACAACAGGGCTAGAAGGAACCTTTCATGTCTATTGTTGTTTTACGCAAGTTTAACAAAGCCATGAGCAAAACCACAGAAGATGTCAGGGTTTGTTTTCTCAAGAAATGATCTTTCCAAACTGCAGAGAGACTGAGATGTGTAAGGGGGGAACCATACATCTTAAGGGTACCAGAGAACATCAGTGTGAATGAGGTCAATGACAACCAGCTACATTTCATTTTTTGTGGTCTAGACATGCAAACCGATGCATTAAGATGTAGACCAAGAAAAGCAGAATGAACAAAACGAAAAATAAAAAAAAGAAGAGGTGGGAAGGAGAGAGTGTGGATGAAAAGAATCAAGAAGAAAGAAAAAAGTTTGACCATGGTATAATATTCACCTTCACTGGGAATGACAAGTATGTAGGGCGTGGTATTTTGTCCCCTACCTATTACCACTAAGACAAGGTTTTACGTTCCAGGTCGGCATGCATGAGAAAAGAAAGAAAGAAAAAATAGTCTAAAGAAATACGCCTTCAGCTCTCAGTGCCTGTAAGTTCTTCAGAACTTTGCTATACAGTGGAACATTCTGGATATATACATACGTACATGTTTACACAGAGTCTACGTGTAAAGGTAGTCATTTAAATGGCTATTCATTCCAGAAGGTTCTGGACAAAAACGGAACCAAGAAGGGAAAGAAATTCTGAGGTCTAATTTAGAGGAACATATTCTATTTTTCTTAAAGATTAATATTTGATGAATATGTAGAGGGAATTTACTTTGGGTAGGAAACCTTAGTAATATCTATTGACAATGAGTGGAAAATTAAATAACAGAAAATGAACAGAAAAGAAGAGAAATGTGTTTGAACTTTGTGGCAAAGACAGTATTTTTCATTTTCATCATTTTCATGCAAACCTAGATCCACAGTACTGTGTGAAAGTCAGAGACCCTTGAATTTCCAGTCAAAATGGCCATTATATGGAAGTTATTTATTTTTATTTTAGAAGTTATTTATTTTTATTTTAGAAGTTATTTATTTTTCAGCAGAAAATATATTTAACAGAGTAAAATCCAAACATAATATCAAAAAAATTCAGTGTTCAGTGAGTCACTCTCTCCCTTTATTCCAGCTTCCATTCTGTTCAGGAGTCTCTCTTTCAGCTCCTCAAAGAATCTGCAGACACACCTCCAAAGTTCAGTCTTAGAAGTTGGTTTAGCATTTTCTGCTTCTCATAATCTAATTAATTAACTTTCTTCTTTTTTGTTTATTCCCTTTTCTCAGTAAAGGCCTCTCCTCTCTCTCAAAGATAAAAGCTTTGAGTGCTGTTTATCTAATGGGGGCAGTTTTGGGGTCTATCAGCTCTTCCAGGTGGTTGTCAGGAGCCTCATTTTTCTGCAGCTTTTAATCAGTTTTTGAACTACAGTTTCCAGAAACCCCTGCGTTATGTGTAAGCATGTATCGTGTGTGTTTTTCTCTCTCCTTTCACAGGTGTACCTGCTTTGCCATCAGTCACGTGAGGAGGACCAGTGACCAATCAGAGGCCTGGCTGGTGTAGCCGGGGACAGAGCCAAAGCCCTAAAAGGAGGTATTTAAGGTGGCTGAAGGGAGAGGACTGATCACACGTGTGCTGTGTTTTAGTTTGTGTTTTTAATCTCGTGTGTTTGGAGTGTGATTTTGTTTTAGGTATTTTACCAGCACTTATTTTAACTTAGTTCTCAAGAATTTGTCTCGTGTGTTGGGGGAGTACGTTGGTTTTGGTATTTTACCTGCACATTTCTAACTTTACAAGAGATTGTTTGATTATATATTGTTATTATTTATTTATTCATAACCATTGCTTCACCTGCTTTTCCCTGTTTCTGTATTTTAATATTTTATACTAATGTTAAAACCTTATCCTCTGTTCATTTTGCTCTTGTGTTACTGTTTGCTATCCGGTGTGTTCCAGAGGAGGATGGGTTCCCCTTTTGAGTCCTGGTTCCTCTCAGTGTTTCTTCCTCTTGCTCTTAGGGAGTTTTTCCTGCCACTGTTGCCATTAGCGACACTCATGGGGGCTCAGACCCGGATTTTTCTGTTAAGCAGTTTTTTGACAACACATGTTGTAAAAAGTGCTACATAAATAAACCTTGACTTGACTATCTCTACTATCTGATTACAGGCCAGGGAAGTGTAGAGTAGCTGTTGTTTCCTTTGTAGGTTCAGAGTAGACAAGCATGGTTAGGTCCTGTTTTGTCCTTTTCTTTGGTCCAGTTTGATTCTTCAAGTGTGGTACTAGATATCATAGCGCAGCTTTTTATTGTGGCTTATTTGAATAAAATAACCTTAAAAGCTCTGTTGGACCTTCCTCAAGCTTTTACCGCGTCATCACCAGTTCAGTGTTTAATGCCACACGTTACTGACCCCACAGACACAACATGGGGTCATAATGTATGTCTTTGACTTTTCCTTCCTTATGCAAGTGGATTATCTTATATCTAATATACTAAAAATGAATAGCTTGTACTTAATGGCCATTTTGACTGGAAATCAGTTGAATGAAAGCTGGTCTGACTTCTGTACAGTACTGTATCAGCAGGTGACTACAGACCTTTTGATAAGTCTTCACAATTTGCTTCAGAGTTATGATGAGCTCAGTTTTAGTTATAACACACTTTCTCATTCTCAGTTAAGCCACAAAGTTGAAAGCATGTCTTTTCCAAACCAAAACACAACCAAAACAGGTTCCTTAGAGATCACAGGAAGAACCCAAATCAGAATGTACTGAAAGGGATGGAGAAACAAGAGAAAATGCATGCTAATTAGAACGAATGGATGACATGAACGGAAAGTGAATGGGTGCAAATCAAAAACAAACAGGTACGCTATCAGCTGGGCGCAAACATAAGCTTCCGGTTAAAATGGATTAGCAGCAAATTAAACAAAGAAAACATAAAAGCAAAGCAAATCATAACAAATTGTGGTGATTTTGTTTTATTTTTGATGCCCGTTAGGTAATGGAGTCTTTTAATATCACTGATCTGTAAAATGATGCTTAACAAAGTTAACAGAAAATGAACTATATTAAAAAAAACAGAAAAACAATTAACAGGAGGCTGATTTTCATGCAGATAAAACAAAGATCAAAGATGAGATTTAAGTTTCAATTCATTCCTTTGGGGCTGTTGCAGCCTTTGTGTTGTGATGAACGTGACTGACTGTGAACTTAGAACTTCTTTTTGAGCAAAATCCTCAGCTACACTCTTAAAGATGGTTCTTCAGTAAAGGCAGTGGTTCTATATAGAACCGTGAACACTCAAAGAAGCATTTGCTTGCTTAAATAGTTCTTCAGATTGATGGAGAATATATTGCATATGGTTCTACATAGCACCAAAAAGGGTTCTTCTATTGTATAAAAGCTTGACATCGTAACAATAGCAGAAGCTTTTTTGGTGCTATAAAAGGTTCTATATAGAACTATATACAACTCATTCTCCATCTCATTCTGAGTTGCAATCAGTCCAACTAAACTACACTGCCCAACATGTTCTAGATATTAACTGCGTTAGCAGTCCCACATGTTAATATTCAATATATATAATTATATACTTTCATGATTAAATGGTTCTTTGCATTGTGAAATGGTTCTTCAGATTGATTAAGAATGTGTTGTACATGGTTCTCTATAGAACCCTTTGATTTTTTATTTTTTTTTCTATTGTTTCTGTTGTTACAAGCTCATAACCACAGCAGAACCCATTTTGGTGCTATATAGAACTTTTTTCAAAAAGGTTCTATATAAAAACTGAACCCTTGAAGAACCAAAAAAGGGTTCTTCTATTGTTACAAGATTGTCTTTGTAACAACAGCAGAACCCTTTTTGGTGCTGTATACAACCATTTTCAAAAATGTTCTGTATAGAACCATATACGACACATTCTCCATCAATCTGAAGAACATTTCACCATGCAGAGAACCATTTAAGCATACAAATGCTTTTTTTGAGTGTTAATGGTACGATATAGAACCACTGTCTTTACTAAAGAACCCTTGAAGAACCATCTTTAGGAGTGTAGATGGTGCAAACAATTAATACATTACCAAAGCCATGCCCCTGTCCTATGGCATGGTGCTCCTTATTTAATATGACATGCTACATGACGGGCTCAAATAATCTGCAGCTAAATGTTCTACACCCACTTTCCCACCTGAACTCATCACATTAAAGGTTAACAAATCCATCATTTGTCTTCATAAAAACAGGTCAAAGTGTGGAGTGAGTGAAAAGAGGTCTCATACCTTTGGTAGCCAGTCGCACACAGTTGATTTTGGTTTCCTGGAAGAAGAAAAGAAGAGTTAGCTTTTAATCGAATGTCTAAAGGAGTCTCCGTACTGAGGAACTCTATTTGTCAAACCACAGCGAGTGCAAGACGGCACCGTCGAGCCACAGTGAGTGGTATAATTAAAGCTAACCACTATGAAATACTGTCTCCTTTAGGCAGATATATTATTTTTGGACCTCATCGTGTATCATTGCTGTGAATACTGAGATCCTCACTGGCGCAGTTTAATCCAAAAAGTGCCCCGTTACAGCAGAATGTGATGTCATTTGATTTTACATCAATAGGAGCCACTTTTTAGATACATTCTGTAGATCAGGGTTTCCTCAACCAGTGGGCCATGAAGCACACTGTATCGGTCCTAGGGTCTGTTCACAGGGGGAGGCAGTAGTTCGTAGTCGAAGTTCGAAGTCATAAAAGCAGGAAAAGATTAGCTTAACAATGAAAAGTCGAACAATCAAAGTTATCAAATCATAACCCATATACACCGGGCATAACATGATGACCACCTCCTTGTTTCTACGCTCACTGTCCATTTTATCAGCTCCACTTAGTATATAGGTGCACTTTGTAGTTCTACAGTTACAGACTGTAGTCCATCTGTTTCTCTGATACTTTGTTAGCCCCCTTTTACCCTGTTCTTCAGTGGTCAGGACCCCCATGGACCCTCACAGAGCAGGTACTATTGGGGGTGGTGGATCATTCTCAGCACCGCAGTAACACTGACGTGGTGGTGGTGTGTTAGTGTGTGTTGTGCTGGTCTGAGTTGATCAGACACAGCAGTGCTGCTGGAGTTTTTAAACACCTCAGTGTCACTGCTGGACTGAGAATTGTCCACCAACCAAAAATATCCAGCCAACAGCGTCCTGTGGGCAGCGTCCTGTGACCACTGATGAAGGACTAGAGGATGACCAACACAAACTGTGTAGCAGCAGATGAGCTATCGTCTCTGACTTTACAACTACAAGGTGGACTGACAAGGTAGGAGTGTCTAATAGAGTGGACAGTGAGTGGACACAGTGTTAAACTCTAGCAGCACTGCTGTGTCTGATCCACTCAGACCAGCGCAACACACACTAACACACCACCACCACGTCAGTGTTACTGCAGGGCTGAGAATGATCCACCACCCAAATAGTACCTGCTCTGTGAGGGTCCATGGGGGTCCTGACCACTGAAGAACAGGGTAAAAGGGGGCTAACAAAGTATGGAGAGAAACAGATGGACTACAGTCTGTAACTGTAGAACTACAAAGTGCACCTATATAGTAAGTGGAGCTGATAAAATGGACAATGAGCGTAGAAACAAGCAGGTGGTCAGAATGTTATGCCTGATCGGTGTATGTTCTCTGATGAAACGTGGGCATTAATCAATAGAGCTCATTTTTCTCTTCTAGCTGCAGGAACTGTCAGCACAATCTGCCTGTTCAACGTTTGATTCTTCACAGACTTTCATAAAACAGTGAATAGATGTGTTTGATTTTGGCACATGGACTGCAGCTCCAAATCACGATCCACATCTACCCTGTACATTTCTATTCTTTTTTTTTTTTTGAACAAAAAGTTGATTTTAGTCTTTCTGTGGGCCGCTTTGCTTTGTAGTTGTAGACAGGTGGGCCTTGGGGTGGAAGAGGTTGAGAACCCCTGCTGTAGAACATCAGCTACATGCCATTCTCAATAACTAAATTATTAAACATTGGATGCTTTCAGATTTTCCAGTAGTATCCAACTGCAGGCCCACAGTACCACGGTTTCAGACCTGCACTATCAGCTCCTTACAAATACGCCTCTAGTGGTTCATATCAGAATTGCAGTTGCTAATCTATCATGCGCATTTAAGTGGTTCTTGTGACTGATAAAGAGAATACCGAGGTAGTGAAATGAGTGTTTATTAGCTTGCTGGTATACATCTTTATGGCCTATTTTACTGGTGTTTTGAACCCATACACTCTTAAAAGGTTCTTCAAGGGTTCTTAGTAAAGGAAATGGTTCTACATAGAACTATGAGTTCTACATAGAACCATTTTATGCCTTAACAGTTCTTGGTGAAATAGTTTCTTAAACATTATGCCGTAATAGGCATCAGTACCTACATCTCCTGCACTCTCCATGTTACAAGTGGCAAGTCTGATGACCTTTATGTGACATCGTGTCCAGAGCTGACCGTGCAGGGCTGAGAGTGTGGTACTGCGGTTCTGCAGCTAGACGCTCCTCAGATTTTCCGAAACTATTTCCTTATTGGTCCAAAATTCACAGCAGCTTAGTAACACTTTATTTAATCCTGCTACCTGACACTTACAGTACCGTAAACATTGGTCATGGGTCGTCCATTAGTATACAACAGTTAGTTACGGCCATGCAAGCTGATTGGTTGAGAAGCGTTCTAACTGTGCTGTTATTTCACCATAACATCACGTTTTTTTCACAAACACTGTATCACTCCGCTGAGACACCGTTGCTAAGCAACGACTTTGACAGGTGTAGGAGACGCTCAAGACATTTGAACGTTTTTACTTCTTACTTTGCCACAAACAGAAAATGGACACTTTTAAGATCACATTTGACCGACAGCCGATTTGGTCAGACTCTGAAGATGAGACGACACTAAATTCCCAAACTATCATCACCACTGAGCATCTTTTCAGTCAGCAGCTGTGACAGAAGAACAGCTAAACAACCTGGAATCAGCCAGAAATGAACCAAACACCATTCGCCAAACTAAATGGGCTGTAAGATGCTTTACAGACTGGCTGGAACAAAACAACATTAATACTTATCTGGCAAAAAATGACAAAACTGAGCTGAACTTGATATTGCGGCAGTTTTATGGCTCAGTCTGCACTTCAGAAGGCGAAGCTTACAGCAGACTGTGCAGCGAGTGGGCGGAGCTCGTTACTCTGACGTAGCAACAAGCTGCTCGTTAAGGAACTATAATTTGGTAAAGGAACTGCGAACATTAAAACATATTAAACGCGGCGTTCACGGCCCAGTTTATTAATTTATTACTTTATTTATTTAACTGTTGTATTAAAGCAATAGAACACTCGAGGAGTGTGTTATCGCCAATAACATCACGGCTGTGATGATCTACGGCGACCAAATCACAGCCGTGATGTTATTTCGAGATAACACACTCCCTCTCGGGTTCTACTGCTTAACTATAACAGTGTCACGTTATAACTGTCATAATGTTCGATGGCTAAAAGCCTTTACAAACTACATTTATGGCATTTGGCAAACGCTTTTATCCAGAGCAACTTACAGTGTGATCATTTTTACACAGGTAGGTGAAGGGAGTGTTAGGAGTCTTGCCCAAGGACTCTTATTGGTATAGTGTAGAGTGTTTACCCAGGCAGGGGACTGAACCCCAGTCTACAGTGTAGAAGGCAGAGGTGTCACCCACTACACCACACTGTACCAACCACAGCATGAGTAAATGAATTGGAACACATGTATGACAGTATCTTGTACACGAACATGATTTTTCGATTCATTGGCCAATTATGGTGGCCTGTTGGCATGGCAACGACTAGGATGACGTCCCAGTAACTAGAAGTTTTTCACAGTAGTCGGGGGTATCAGATTCTCCAAAAGCAGCAAAATGGGACTCGAACTGAGCTACGAACATCTAGTTAAATCTAGTTAAAAGTTTCAGCTCCTGAATGAAGTGATGAATCTAATTTCTTCAGGCTCCTTCTACCACCTGACATAGAAGAACCCTTTTTGGTGCTATATAGAACCCTTCCCAAAAAAGAACCATCTACAGCACACTCTCCATCAATGTGAAGAACATCTTCATGATACAAAGAACCCTTTAATCATGCAGTGTTCTTTGAGAGTTCAAGGTTCTATATAGAAACATTTTCTTTAGTAAAGAACCCTTGAAGAACCATCTTTTTTAGGTGTGTACATCGGAAACCAGATCATAAACATCTCATCTGCTGCTGCTCCTGCAAAGGACCTTAACATAAAAGAGCGTTATTTTGTGTGACGTTCGGTCTGACAGGCAATAATTACACTGTTTTCCACAAAGATCTACGTGATACCGACACAGCAGTTAGAACCGTGATCCACATTACACCGTCTGAGTGTTCCGTTTGCCTCATTTGTCTTAATAAGACGTGTGGAGTCTCTGTTTTATCTCAGGTAAGGAACAATCACAGTGTGGGGTCTTGGTGACATTTAGAAACCCAGACAGAAGCACTTTGCTGTCGTGTCAGTCATGTTTATCTGTTTGAGCCGTATTGTGTTCTTCCCGGTAGTCATCACCTTAATGTGCTTATGATGATGCTATCGCTACTCCACGTCTAAACACAGAACCCGCCGCCCCACAGACGTCTGCTGAAACCGGGAAATGGTCACAAGCTAAATAATTAGTCCAGTGGCAGCCAGCAGGCTTTTACATAGCTCATTTAAATTAACTTCTGTTAGTGAGTGTGTTTACATGAACTTAATAATCTGATCGCTGCAGAAAATCTGTTTACATGCTCTTGAGTAATCAGATAATGGGAAAACCCCGGGTCTGATTTGCAACCGTTCAATAGACTCACAGAAGAAGACATAATGTAATGCAAAACTCAAACTTCATACCGCGGCTTTTTTTTTTTAAATTGCACGACTTTACCTGAAAATATGAACACACATCATCTAGAAGATGAATATTTAAATTCTTTATTTTGTGTTTTTTTTTTTTACTGTCGCTCTAATAGTGTTTTGCTGTGTCTTGCGGCGGCGCTGCTCGCTTACTTCCGGTACTGCTGTCTGATCTCGCACATGTGCAGACTGAGAAATCTGAAAGAAATCAGAGTAAGAGTTTACATGCGCTGAGAAATCTGATTACTGAGCCTAAATCCAGCCTCTTTATCGGATTTCTTAATCAGATTTCTAGATCAGAGTATGGTGTTTACATGACCATTTGAATAATCAGATAACTGCAGAGATCCGATTATGATCGGATTATTAGCCACGTTTACATGCAGCCTAAAAATTCATTAATAATCCGACTTAATAGCTCAATCGGAATTTAATACGTCCATGTATACAATTTCTATCCGACTGATCGAGGTGGGTAATCCTGTAAATAATCTGTTAAATAGAAGAATAATATCAGTGTAAACTCCTGTATCTGATTACATTCCCTATCAGAAAGTTTAAGTCCGTTCTGATCATGTTCGTCACGTCATAGTGAGAGTTTATACCGTTCAACATGGCGAAGCAGAAACTGGTCTGCAGAGGAGACGAAGTTTATGCTCTGGTCTTTAAAAGACGGCGGTGGGACGGACGTCCAGCTTATGTGTCTCAGAACACGACGTCTTCCTCTCGGCCTTCTTTAATAAGGACATGTGAGGGACGTTTTCCTGAGTCTGACATCATTTTAAAGCAGTTAAGAACACAAGCGCTGCTCACTGCTGCTCATCTCACTCTGACTGGACTCACGTGTTGTTTGCTGTCATGGTAACGTTTACTCTAAGTAGTACTTCATGCATGTTACTATGTTATTCATACATTCCACTACTTTTGTGAAGACTTTGGTGAACCCATTTCAAGCACCAAAACAGTTCAACCACATGAGTAAAGCTACGTTTTCACAAGAGATATTAAGAATTTCTAAAACTGGACTTTTCAGCTTTAGAGCTGAATTATCTCTTTACACAGTGGTCCAGGGCCTCATTATAGAGAGAGCTGAGATTGGTCTGAACATTTTGATAGATAATATGTGGATATCAATCTGTATGCAAGTGCCTTTAAAGGCGAATTTAAGAATATATGCAAACCTCAAGGAAATGCCCTTAAACCCCAGTGAGTCAGTGCTGAGTGTACATTCTTGCTTATGCTACAGCAGATTAGCTTGTCACCCTTCCAAAAGTTATTCTTTCATGATGTTAATGGGCACCTTTTTTTCCTTTAGCAGTTTCCCACTTCAATAAAATCACTGGGTCTAACCTGGCCATCCAATTAAAAAGATCCTACACCCCTGAGCGGTGCTCCTATGTCCTGCAAGATCCTCCCTCAAATGCATGTCGCATCTCCAAAATGGTAACTTTACAGGAGAAGGAAAAAAACTGCTTTACTTTTAATGTAAGTCAATGGAACCAGACTTTTTTACAAGTCATTTGGGGTCGTTTCTTTTAGTCCATTCTTCATGAATTTTACACACAATGTAAAGAGCAACAGGTTTTTTCAAATTCTGTCAAAAACTGAAAAACAACAAAAATGGAGATACGAGGTTTTCTTCCGACAGCAGCGACATACATGAGAGAGAAGCTCTTTCTGTTTATCATCCACATAAACAGGCAGAATGTGTTCAATTTGTGCTTCAAAGTAGTGCAAAAATCTCAAGCCTCTCTATTTCTCTCTCTCGAAAAGTCGGCCAAGATAAATTGAGGTCCCGTCCTCTCCTGTCAGCTCCAGACTTGGATCAAGTATAAAGTGGCAGACAATGTCATGTGGAACCAAGGCTGATCAATCAAGACGATGGCCATTTACTAATTTACTATACAGCCCAGACCGTACAGCTGACCTTCTGACATGTGGACTGTCACAGAATGGAAAAATAGTGGACATCGGTGTGATCCAGCCATCCAGAGTGATTCATCTTCTCTTGCTGAGCCACCAATCTAACAAACGTGCAGAGGGATCAAATGACCAGGTGACTGATTATAAATGGCTTCCTCATCCTCATCATCTACAGACGCAGGAGAGTGGACAGTGAGTGGACACAGTGTTTAAAAACTCCAGCAGCACTGCTGTGTCTGATCCACTCAGACCAGCGCAACACACACTAACACACCACCACCATGTCAGTGTTACTGCAGTGCTGAGAATGATCCACCACCCAAATAGTACCTGCTCTGTGAGGGTCCATGGGGGTCCTGACCACTGAAGAACAGGGTAAAAGGGGATTTTCTGCTTTTTTGCACAGTGCTGTACATCCACAAATATGTAGACTCCAGCGTTTCTTCAGTAATGGAGGGTATTAATGGGGCCTTTGCTGCAGTTGCAGCCTCTACTGTTCTGGAAAGGCTTCTAGATGTTGGAACATTGCTGTGAGAATTTGATTGCGCATTAGTGAGGTCAGGTACTGATGTTGGATGGTCAGTTCTGGATTAATAATCATCACAAAGGTACCGGATGGAGCTCCATCACTCCAGAGAACACAGTTCCACTGCTCAGCCCAGGGGCAGCTGATTGATGTGTTCTTGTTGATAAACTGAGAGAAAAGAACTTTAATTGAGCATTAAATGATCACATTTAAGACCTTAACAGATGGTGAAACAAACTTTCTTTCTGCTTTATGTGGCTCTCCACTCGTCCTCACTGCTGTATTATTGAACTCTTTTATCTTGTACTAACTGTTGTAAGCTCACTGTCCTGTGTCTAATGTGTTCTGCTGCACTACACAGCATTTGCATCGCCACTACATGACCAAATGCTAGCTGTGCCACTGCGGGACTAGCGAGGGACGTTCTTCAATGTACAGCATGACAGCAAACTCAGCTCTGGCCTTCATCCATGTAGATAAGTCCTCTAATAGAAGACTAGCAGTAGCTAAAGAAGTGGTCAGTGGGTCACTCACTCGACTAATACTAACAACATCATTAAAAAAACATTTGACCATGTTTAACCTTTTAATGAATCTATATCTTTCATTCAGTCCGTGTCTCTCCTCTAATAATGCATTCCTTCAATGTTGTTATCACATTCATTTTAAATTGTAGAGAACATGAAGCTTCATATTTTTTTTTGTGTCAACATTTAGAACAAGTGAACTCACCTCAGTGACCTTTCATCATCCTCTGATACACTCTTTAAAAAGATGGTTCCTCAAGGGTTCTTTAGTAAAGAAAATGCTTCTATATAGAACCATTTTGCATGCGTAAATGGTTCCTTGCACGGTAAAATGGTTCTTCAGATGGATGCAGAATGAGTTGTATGTGGTTCTATACAGGATCTTTTTGAAGAGGGTTCTATATAGCACCAACAAGGGTTCTGTCACTGTTACGATGTCAAGCTTATATACCCTTTTTTGTGCTATACAGGTTCTATATAGAACCACCTTCGCACATTCTGAATCAATCTAAGGATCCCTTGGTCCTTTCTTGGCTTTCATAGTCGGCCTATTGGCTTTTGGGAACTAAAAAATAGGTCAGCAGTTTTTAGTCAATTTTGATTTTATACATTCATCGTGCTTGTTTAATTTAATTTATTTTATTTTGTAGGAATACTCAGATTTCACTGTTAATAATTTCAAAAATAATTTCAAAGTTAAAATCTT
Source organism: Colossoma macropomum (assembly GCF_904425465.1). Taxonomy (NCBI): domain Eukaryota; kingdom Metazoa; phylum Chordata; class Actinopteri; order Characiformes; family Serrasalmidae; genus Colossoma; species Colossoma macropomum. Next base: position 51,520,171 of record NW_023494789.1, read on the forward strand.
GAAACAAGAAACTGTACAATAGTTTTTTTCATATAGCTCTCTCATTGGTCAGGACTTCAGAAGCTGGATTGAAGGCCTTACCTATCAGATTGACGACCAGGACCTGATCGTTTCAAATCATACTAACATCAAATCAAATATAACATAATAATCAGTGTTGCCTATAAAATTTCGTATAATCAAATTTTATTTATAAGTAATATAAATAATATATTTATAAACAATTTTATAAAATTTATAAAATTTTGTATAATCACACAACATAATAAACACCAAATAAATCCTAAAATCCTAAAATTTGTTCATGATAGAAGAATTCCACAAGAAAAAAGACAAACAATTTACACTGATTTGCAGTAAAAATATAAACTTAACTAATTAGCTATGTTGGTTACATCTATCATGCATTTTACCAGGCCAATCACTGGACCAATCAAATCTTGAGGTATTTTTGATAGAGCTTTCTTTGCAAATAACGATATCATGATAATATTTGTCATACTTAATATTTGCAATACTTAAAATGACTGGTTTGGTTAAATGCCTAAAACAATGCTTATTTTTTTATTATTTTTTTTTAATAGAAATGACTTCAAACAGCCCCCTAGCCATACAAGCTGCTCTAGTCCTTCTGGAAGTACTAGATACATCAATGACTGTGAATATAAGCCATAGTCTAGTCAGGTTTCAGTCATTTGATAGGAATGTAAAAACAGCGACGGCAGCTCTATGAGAGAACTCTTTACTGAAAGAGTCACTGTAACACTGAAACACACAAGCTCAGATATATGATAATGTCAGATAACACAGTTGGAAAGTCTTTTACAAGCTTAAATTATCAGCCAAAGAAAGCTCACATACACCAGCATTAGCTCAGTGCTAACATACTATGGTAAATCCCATAGGGGTGCCAGCAGAAATCAGCATTATAATAGAGATGTTCTTCATTTCCATGGCCTGAACTGAAGGCCCAGCTGTAATAGTCACAGTTCAACCCAGCCGAATTCATACAGCTGAGTCCAAATGCAATCAAGCCATCAAATTAAAGGAGCTCCATCCTCCGCAGGTCTAATATGAGAGAAACAGTTCTTAGTGGAAGGATCAGCTGTAGCTTCAGGGACGCTCCAGCCCAGGTGGGAGGATTCAGAGCCTGAGCAGCTTCACCACGTCCGGGTGCGTCATATCTCTGCCCACACGCGGCCGAGGAGGATAAGGCAAATTCGGGTCATCTCTAGCGACCCATTGTGTCCTGACCCCTGCTGTGACCTTTCACCACCACAGGTCGAGCCAATCTGGTACAGCGCAGTTATCTCCTACAGATTCTCACTCTTCTCCCTCTCCCTCTCTCTCTAGTCTTTTTGAATTCTGAGCACTGCAGTCATTTTAAAGTGAAATTATACTTCCACGCTCTGATTCCTTCACAGACTTAGCACATGATCTTTTATGCTTTGTTTTACATGTAAATGGCTGATCAGGAGGGAACCAGGCGTGTCGTAAGGTCTTCTGAGCTGCTGTGCCGTGCAACATAGAGCTACAGCAGAGTGGCATCGCCTGGAAAAACAAAGAGTGGGGAGGGAAGCGGGCAGACAAAAGGCCCCAGTGTTAAAGCATCCCCTGAGACATCCAGCTGAAACAGTCTCTGCACCTCCTTCTCTGGTTCTCCTGTTTCCAAAAAGCCAGACCTTGAGTTCAGTATCTGGTCCCTTTTGTAACCCCCGGTATTTCACTAAACTATAACAAACTAACCAGACCATGACCTTGTTGGGTGACCAGCTAAACCAGCACCAGACCAGCATAAAACAGCATAAACTGTTTGTTTTATTAATCTTTTTTTCCTTTATTATTCTGTTTCTTCTTATTATTTCTTTCCACCAGCCACACATTATTTTTTTAACAAAGAAACATTTATTGGTAACACTTTATTTTGATAGTTCATTTTAGATGCTTTGTAGATACTTAATTTACTTTAAAGTTACATTCAACTAAATATCTACTAAATTCACCATAATTGTCTATAACTCTAAACCTGGCTCTAATCCTAACCTTAACTTTAACCTCAACCCAAAACCAAAACCCTAAACCCATCTCTAACTCTGGTCCAAATCCTACCTTAACCCCACCACTGTTCAGAATCAACAGATAATTTCAACAGATAGTTTGTTAACAATTTGAACATCTGTAGATCATCTATAGGGGACTATCCAAATAAAGTGAGATGCATTTATTCACTAAACTGTAAACTTTAGCACAGAACCGGTTGCCCCACTTTTAATATTAGCAAATAAATTTTAATTGTACAGATTTCCCTTCTGAAAACTTAGAGAGAGAATTATCAGTTCAGGCCAAAATACGTAAACTTGCTTACAACTTTGTAGTGAGGATGTTATCATTGTTTACAGTGCTAATTTCTGCCTCTATGAGAGTTGCTATGTTATGTTAGCGCCAAGCAAAACTGGCTTTAATGTTACAGCAGCTCTACCTGCTTTTAAAAGCTGGCAAAAGGAAAAACTTTGAGATTTAATATTGCAGCCTCAAACACAACAAAACTTTACTGTTTGCTGCCTGTTCTGTTTGTTTTTACTGCTTCTTAACCCTTAAAATCTCAGTCTTATTACATACTAAGGCTTATTATTCAGTAAGTACAGGGACTTCAATGTAAACTGGCTGAGCCATTCGTAGCTTATAGAAATGTGTAATAAAACTTTGGCAATTAAATTGGATAGTAAACAAATAAACAGTTGTTTGATTGATGTTATCAGTTAAAATAACCTTAGTTTTATTTCATTTCCAATTAACAACAGTTTTTAACAACCCACCTATTTCTGTTGGTGGGTTTGACACTCAAGCTGAGGTGCATGACTGATTCGTACACATGAGAACACAACAGGGAACTGGATTCACCAAACAGACCTGCTAAAAAATGAAGTGCAGCTGAAAATAGTGGAGTCCCTGAGCACTTTCTGAGAGGACAACTACAGCGATGTATCATCACGAAAACAAACGTCTGAAAACAGTAAGGCAGACGACTGTTTGGAACATGTTCTCCACGAAAACGGTCGTGTGAGGAGATCACTCATGGGTGTGCAGAATAATAGATGAGGATGAGGTGGACGGTGACGGCTTTCCAGAGCTACTGAGGTTCACTGAGCTAAAGCTGCCCCAGCCATGGTTCTTCTACTAGCTTTACATCATAACAGTAGCAGAACCACTTATTGGTGCTAAACAGAATCATATACAACACATTCTCCATCAATCTGAAGAACAATTTCACCATGCAAAGAACCATTACAGCATGCAAATTCACAGTTCTAAACAGAACCGTTTCCTTTAATCATAATAATAAGAATAATGATAATAAGGAGAATTATATATACATACACAACTTGAATCACATCTAATGTTACTTTACATAAATACATAAAAATAACTATAAAAATAAGGGATCTTTAATAAAGAATCCTTGAAGAACCATCATTTTTTAAAGTGTGCACTTATCAAATACCTGCTCTCACAGTGTCCATCAATCATAATACTACAACTATTAATGCAGCCTTGAAACCAACCGAAACTAAACTGAAATCAAACCCAAAACAAGAAACTAAATAAAAATAAAAATTTCAAATTTCAAAACTATAATAACTCTGATTGTGCCATCTCTCCTCACTAATTGTTCTTATTCATTTAATAGGCAAGAAATTCTGCACTAATGAAGAAGCAGCCAGTGACCTAAAAGAAACTGACCCAGACGTTTCCAAAGGCCTCCTGGAGACGTCAACCAAAGAAATTAAGCCTGTATGGTGATACAAGAAAGGCAGGAGAGGTACTGCCCACTGAGGTAGAGGAGTAGAGGAGCAGAGCAGCAGAGCAGGATGAAGAAGGTGTTAAATATCTCTATAAAGCCTGTGTCCCACTGTAATGTGATCCCCTTTTGATTTGGGGTCTCTGCTCCTTCATTAAAGCAGGAGCGGCTGAAGGAAGAGTGTAAAAGATTTAAATAAGAAAGAGAGAGTGAAGATGGGATGAGTGTGAGGCTTGGAAGAATAAGGAAAGGGCTGACCTCCCAGTCTCAGCTATCGAGTGACGGTAACTTCAAATTTAGCCTTTAAATTAGACAAACGTTACGAGATCGAGTGCCGAAAGAGAAAGCCGATGCTCGTCAAGGACGTCGCTGTGATTATCTACGTCCCCCTGAGTGTAGTGAAAAACCTGTTAAACACTGAAGCGAGAGAATAAAACAATAACAACACATTTAATTTGTCCTCTTCAGCTTCCAGCACTGAGTTAACAAGAAAAACATTTAAAGCTTGCTGAGGAACTGAACTGTGTGCCTGGGTTTACAGCTGTAATAGCAGTTTTAATAATGTATAGAAGTATAATGTGACTGGCAGACGAGCACAGGCTCTGCAGCTTCCTTAGTAGCAGCACTGAAACCAGAGGCCTGTTTCACAAGGCAGTGAACTGCAATGTTCTCTGTTAGCCCACACATTTATCACAAATATATCTAACTCTGTTAGGGTGTTTTTACATACAAATCTTTTTAAATACAGTTCAAGTGAATCTGAAAGGGAACCGACTGCAAATGACCTCAGTTCTTTCTGTGCTCACACTGTAAGTGAACTATAAAGACACTCCGTCCTCTTTCTGGTCCTTTGAGGTTTCAGACCACGACTCCATTTATCCTGAGTGGAACCTCATAAATGTTCCTTGGTCTGTTTTTACCTGCTGAAGTGCTGAAGACTGTGTCTGTGTGTACACTGAGCCTCGAGGTCTTCACCGTAAAGCAAAGCAAAACCGGACTGGAGCCGTTTTGTTTTCACAGTGCATAAACCAATCGAACCACAAAACGAACCAAACTGAGACCACCTCTCTCATTTAGAGGGGTCTGAGTTCCCTTGTTGTGTTCACATATGCACAGTAAACCATGATTCAGTGGTCTGAATCCACTTCAGACACAGAAACGTCCCAAAAATGGCCCAAGTGTGAAAACGTCCTAGATTCTCAGGCTGTGATTAGACATTGTGCATGCGCATGTGAAAGTCTGATGCTTATCATGAACATCCAATCATGTGAGAGTTGAGCTGCTCATTCTTTAAAGGAGAAAAAAGAATATGTATATAGACAGTAAAGTTTTTTAAACTGTGAGAAACAGCATTGTGTCTACACCACCGTGAGAGTGTTTATTAAACTAATAACTGAGGCAATGCTTTCTTTTACAGTCCCTTAAGTTCTGAGCATTAACCACGTAACTGTGAGGTACAAAGTCAAAGTACAAGATAATTATTTTGGGTAATATGATGGCGAGTTTCAAGACTATTTAACTAAATTACACTGAAATTTCTGATAATTATTTGGTGGATAATACGGCCAAACACTAAATTTCACTGTAAAATAGAAAAACACTGGAGATAAGAGTATCATACAGGACATACTGGTTAATTATCTAGAAATGAAACAGAATCTAGGCTGTGTGTTTTCTTTTTATTTTAATAACAGAACATTTTGGGTATCTCAGTTCAATGTAATTAGATTGTCTTGGTAACCAAAGTAATTACTTTCCACATACTTATCATTTAATACAAAGAGTTTTTAAACACTGTGTCCACTCACTGTCCACTCTATTAGACACTCCTACCTTGTCAGTCCACCTTGTAGATGTAAAGTCAGAGACGATAGCTTATCGGCTGCTGCACAGTTTGTGTTGGTCATCCTCTAGTCCTTCATCAGTGGTCACAGGACGCTGCCCACAGGATGCTGTTGGCTGGATATTTTTGGTTGGTGGACTATTCTCAGTCCAGCAGCGACACTGAGGTGTTTAAAAACTCCAGCAGGGGGCTCCCGAGTGGTGCAACCATCTAAGCGTTCGATCCCTGGTGATGCTACAGCCGTCCGTAGCCGGGAGTCCGAGAGAGCACAATTGGCCTCGCTCTCTCTGGGTGGGTGGGATGGTTGCCTTTCTCCCCCCATCACTCAGCGCGATGCTAGTCAGCGCAGGCGTCTGTTAGCTGACGTAACAGATCTGGCGGTTGGCGCTTTCCTCCGCGTTCGGCTGTCCAGTGACGTTGCGTGAGCGGCAGCTCGAAAAGAAGCGGTGGCTGGTTTCACAGGTCTCGGAGGAAGCCAGTGTCAGCCTTCGCCCTCCTAGCGTTGATAGCATCGTGTGATTGGGGGAGTCCTAACTAGGTGGAATTGGAGACGACTAAATTGGGGAGAAAATCGAATTGACTCTAGCAGCACTGCTGTGTCTGATCCACTCAGACCAGCACAACACACACTAACACACCACCATCACGTCAGTGTTACTGCAGAGCTGAGAATGATCCACCACCCAAATAGTACCTGCGCTGTGAGGGTCCATGGGGGTCCTGACCACTGAAGAACAGGCTAACAAAGTATGCAGAGAAACAGATGGACTACAGTCTGTAACTGTAGAACTACAAAGTGAAACTATACGGTCAGTAGAGCTGATAAAATGGACAGTGAGAGTAGATACGAGGAGGTGGACTTAATGAAGTGGGCAGTCAGTCTATGCCATATATTTCTCATATGTGTTTATATAGACATGATGTTGATTCTCTTGTACGGAACTGATTCACATGAAGGAATGAAAATTTCAGTTGTTTGCTTAAAAAATAATTTGACAGTTGGACAGAAACCTGGACAGTGAGTAAATAAGGAAATTACACTGGCATTTTTTAAATAATTCAAGGTAATCTTTATACGGGAGGCCTATATTTTTTTCACTGGAGCCCATAAAATCTCAGTTACGCCACTGTTCGCAATCCTCTTTGCTGTTTAGCTGGGCTCCTGGCGATTTTGCACCATGTTTCACTCTCACATCTCTGGACAAACTCTGCGGTTCACTCCGGGAACTTAAAAGCGAGTGGGGCTTTCACAAGTCTGCACTTCGCTCTCTGAAGAAGAAGCGCCCCCAGCTACAATTACTCGCTCTTTTAGCATGAGCCTCTGTGCCCCTGTTCCAAAAGAAGAAGTTTATGCCCAACCCACCCCAATTGCTCATCTAAGTACCAAAACACTGCTTAGCCATGCGCCCAAATCCTGGCTGTGCCATGTTGGGTCCCTAGCTGGGCAAAGAAGAGGAGTACTTGGGCACAATCTAACTAACACAGGGTAAAACGTAGCATGGATATTTAAACAGGTTCCAGTAAAACTAAATCAGCATTTTATCACCTTAAAAACAACAAGATCAGAGATGTTCTGACCAAAGCAGACCTGGAGAAACTCATCCACGGCTTCATTTCAGGCAGGATTGATCACTGTAATGGTCTCCTAAAGCCTTGGGTTCACTACACGACTTTCAAAGTCTTAACAGGTTATAACAGACTTATAGCGTCTCACACTATCACACTGGCTTTTGATAGATTTTTTTGGGTGACTGAAATAATGGGGATCCATACTAAATGATTAGGGATCACTGAACTGAAAGGAACTCACTGAACTCAGGTGAACACGTTTAAGTGACGGTCATGGATTTAAATGTGATCAGTGTGGTATTTATTAGAGTTTTTTTTAAATGTACATATACTTGATTGTGTCTTAAACTCAGCTAATTAAAAAGCTTCGCTCCGCAGGTGAGAGACTTTTCACCATTTTTCTTTGTTGACTTGCTGTATTTTCTTCCTTTGTGCTCTCTGTTTTCATTGGCTGTTGCAGGAAACCGTTCAGATTGAGTCGTTGATCCGTTTACACTAGATTACGCTCAGAGTCGGGTTGAAAAAGCCGGGGTTACACTCCATGACTTTTATCCCGATTTTAGCCCTGATTCTCCGTCTGGCTAAGTCTGGGCTGGTCGGCTCCAGCCTGCAGATTTTTGGGTCAGCTGGAGTCGACAGACGGAGAGAGATTCGAGTCTTGTGAGGGGTGCAGACTCGACCCCAGAGATTTTTTCGACCCGACTCTGAGCGTAATCTAGTGTAAACTGATCAACGACTCAATATGAATGGATTCCTGCCACAGCCAATGAAAACTGAGAGCACGAAAGAAGAAAATACAGCAAGTCAGGAATGAAAAATGGTGAAAAGTCTCTCGAGTGTGGAGTGAAGCTTTTTAATGAGCTGAGTTTACAGCAAGAGCACAATCAAGTTTATGTACATTAAAAACTAAAAAAAATCCATGTTTGATCAACTCTGACTGAAACGCGATCGGGTGGCAGTAAATCTGAGTCTGCGCCCCTCACACACGACTCGACTCTCTCCAACTGTCGACTCCGACTGACCCAAAAATCTGCAGACTAGAACCGACCAGCTCAGACTCAGACTGAGAATCAGGGCTAAAATGTGTAGTGTAACCCAGGCTTAACTGGACTCCCAGAAAAGACGATCAAACAGCTTCAGCTGGTTCAGAATGCAGCTGCCTGAGTCTCACCAGGAGTAAATGAAGGACCCCCCCAATTCTTAAACCCTTACACTGGCTACCAGTCTGTTCCAGAATAGACTTTAATTAGCTGTTACTGTTCTATAAATGTCTTAATGGTGCAGGAGCAGCATATTTATCTGATCTGCTGCAGCGATATGAGCCGAGCAGAACTCTCAGATCATTAGGAACTGGTCAGTCAGTCCTGCTGAAGGTGAAGACTAAACATGGAGGGGCAGCGTTCAGCTTAATCCGATACGAAAAACTTTCTTATTAGAGCAGCTTTCAGCTCAGTTTAAACACTGTTAGCTCTGCTGCACTCCTCTCCTCTAATGACACTCTACTATGCCCATTTTATTTATGATTAGATTTTTAATTTAATGATTTTTCTCTTTTAAAATCTATCGTTTTAATCATGTTTTTAATTTCTACTTTCCTTCACTTTACTTTTTAAATGACTGTATTTTCTCATCTGTAAAGCACTTTGAATGACTGCAGGGTATGAAAGGTGCTATTTAAATAAACTTGCCTTGGACACACCTTTGGTCACCTCCTTCATCATCACTATCAGTGAATTTTGGATAGATGTTTCTCCAGATTTACCCTGAAGCCTTTTTTGTCCTATTAAAGTATGTTTTTTTCATCATAAGTGTTTTTGATTAGTCAGCTGTACAGAATTCTCTCTCTGTTTTGACGGGAAACACGCTGGCTTATTTTTATTCATAAATCACTCTCTGGCCATATGGCAGCTTATTTCTCATCTATGATCTCTATTAATAACAGTAATTATCAGAGCTGCTCAGTGACTGGATCACCTGTCAGGTACTGAGAGTTTTACTGAACTGGGAGAATCTGCTTTTATCTACAGGGAGCTGGAGTCACTACAGGAGACTCTACAGCTCACTCACTGGAGTCACTCAGTCATGTAAACTTTTTAATCTCTAATCACCTCCAGACAGCCTGGAACGTTTTTTTTTATTTTTATTTTTATTTATTTATTGTATTTTATCTCAGTTCTATTATTGGTTCTATTTATTTACTTTATTACATTTTATAATCCTTTTACTGGACTGTTTTAAATTTTAAGTGGGGGTTTGTTTATAGAGTAGTAAGCATTACTAATTGATTAAGCTACATATACATACACACCAATCAGGCATAACATTCTGATCACCTCCTTGTTTCTACACTCATTGTCCATTTTATCAGCTCCACTTACTATATAGGTGCACTTTGTAGTTCTACAGTTACAGACTGTAGTCCATCTGTTTCTCTGATACTTTGTTAGCCCCCTTTTACCCTGTTCTTCAGTGGTCAGGACCCCCATGGACCCTCACAGAGCAGGTACTATTTGGGTGGTGGATCATTCTCAGCACTGCAGTAACACTGACGTGGTGGTGGAGTGTTAGTGTGTGTTGCGCTGGTCTGAGTGGATCAGACACAGCAGTGCTGCTGGAGTTTTTAAACACCTCAGTGTCACTGCTGGACTGAGAATAGTCCACCAACCAAAAACATCCAGCCAACAGCGTCCTGTGGGCAGCGTCCTGTGACCACTGATGAAGGACTAGAGGATGACCAACACAAACTGTGCAGCAGCAGATGAGCTATCGTCTCTGACTTTACATCTACAAGGTGGACCGACAAGGTAGGAGTGTCTAATAGAGTGGACAGTGAGTGGACACAGTGTTTAAAAACTCCAGCAGCACTGCTGTGTCTGATCCACTCACACCAGCACAACACACACTAACACACCACCACCACGTCAGTGTTACTGCAGTGCTGAGAATGATCCACCACCCAAATAGTACCTGCTCTGTGAGGGTCCATGGGGGTCCTGACCACTGAAGAACAGGGTAAAAGGGGGCTAACAAAGTATCAGAGAAACAGATGGACTACAGTCTGTAACTGTAGAACTACAAAGTGCACCTATATAGTAAGTGGAGCTGATAAAATGGACAATGAGCGTAGAAACAAGGAGGTGGTCAGAATGTATGATATATATATATATATATATATATATATATATATATATATATTACTGTCCCAATTGATGAGTCACATTAATTAGCACATTGACAAACTACTAAATAATATCTGAAATAATGTTCTAGTTATTGTAACTATCACTAACTAATGATTAATTAACGCGTTACTTTTAAACATTTGAAATGATTATAAACTACTTAAAATCTAAAATAATGTTACTTTCTATTTCCATCATTAGTTAATGATTACTTGGTGCATTCGCTGACCATTCAGTAATGATTATGACTCTCAGATATACTCCTATTGTAAAGTGTTACCACACAAGTTTCATTGGTAGCAGAGATGTATAAAATAAATCAATCTTGCTCAAATACTTTTAAAATTATTAAGCATGAACCAAACCGTGTCAGCTGTGCCCCGCGCTCTCCTCCTGGAGAAATCAACTGGCTGCATTCTTACTGGCAAGGACAGCATAGACCAAGACCTACTGTGCGACTCCTCGCCCAGTCGATCCCCCCAGGGACGCCCGCGCTACCCACAGCACAAATTGACAGCTGTTATCAGTATCTGCATATCAAAGGCCAGTTCGACTGAGCTTCTGTGGAGATGATCCTGCTGGTACTGGTGCTGCACGTCGGAGGATGCTTCTAGCTTGCGGTTGCTTTTGATTGCTCAGTGGAGGTAAATTTAGTTTAAGCAGATAAAACGATGAAGAAAAGACTGAAAAACCTCAGACAGGGAGAGTTCTCCACACTCAGACGGAGAGGGAGACATCTGCACTTAGAGAAATCAGGTGTGCTCTTGCTCTGTCTGTGTATATACCAGGTAATATTCTCAATGATCTTATTATTAACAATAACTTTTGTGTCAAACAAGTTGTTTGTTAATTATAACATATTTTACTCACTTGCACACCTTAAACCTCACTGTGAGACCTTAAGCCTACATGAAGCTGAATGTTCCGCTTTGTAAACAGACTGCATGATGTGAAGCTAAATGGCTAATTAAGCATGCGAACACTGAGGTTCCCACTTTAGTTTTACTCCTTACCTTATTCGTCAGTACCTTCACTGTCTTAAAGCGGAATTCCTCCAATGTTCCAAAATTTGTACATAATTAAGTGGATAATATGTAAACAGAGTCATTCAGAGTGGTTCGGTGTGAAACGCTCTGTTCTAGAGAAACTTACCGAGTCAGAACTGTTCACAGTGGTGGTGATAGGAACCAGACGTCCACCTCTAAAAGCTCCCTCACAGAAAGTTACTACCTGAAATGGTTATGAATTCACTGCCTGATGACTGAGACGCTGTTTTTAATAAAGTTTTGCAGTAAGGATTTGGCCTAAAACATATGTTTTTAAGATCCGTTCATGGTGGAGGAATACATGCAGGCAAAACAGTCCACAAAGAAAACTTTTTTTTTCTTCAGATTTTCCACTATTTTCCATCATCCCATTCCATATAAACTCAGAAGACTCGTGTAGGTTCACTGGTGGTTCTGGATAGTAAATAAAATGTCTATATTTGTGTTGTAGTCATGGCGACCCCTGGTTCCTATTACCAGTACTGTAAAGACATCTGAACCATTTCACACCAAACCACTCTGAATCTCTCTGATTACAGCTCACTCACTGAACTATGGAGAAATTTTAAAACATTGATGGAATTCCCCTTTAATTTTTTTTTTTTTAATCTGCCACCGAGCACTGAACACCTCAAGGCCCACCTTTGTGACATACACAGTGAATCCACTCAGGAAAGTACAGCTTAGTGCAGCCAAAAGAATGTTTGATTTGTTTGGACAAAAATATTTGATGTTATACGTTCAGTGTGTTTTAAGTGTAGAAATAGAGTTTTAGGATTAAACAGGTGAATTTCAGTATTGTATAGTGAGACAACAGCGCAGTATGGAAAGTTTATCCACAGTGAAAATGTTTGAGATGTTATTAAAAAGCATTATTTGATGAATAAATGAATTAAAGCAGAATTTAAACTTAAATTTGGACAGTTGATTATTATAAAGTATTCTTTATCTTAGTTATCTGTGATCTAGTGGCAGTTATTATTATTATTGCTCTGTTTGATGGTGAACCGATTCAGGTGTGTCGATACTTGATACTCGAGTTGTATTTGGAGTTTGAACCGGACGGCTGTATTTCTGACCTGTTTGAAGCTCTACACTTCAGGTGGCCTTTTTCGCCTTTCATATTTGTTATAGGTTGAGATATGAAGGATATTGACGACAGCTGGCACTGTAGAACACCACAGCACACAGGGTTGATTTCATAGTGTTAATATTATGCATTGAAAGCTGATTCGCATGGAAAACAGAAAGTACCATCTTTTTTCATTCCCGCCAAACCAAACGTATTATCATAATGATAATAAATAACTGCCAAACTGGCAGCTGGTAAACCCATTTACTTTCCTGTACTCTAGAAAATTGGGAATTAGATCAATTGCAACACATTTTTACCCCAAAGGTTTCTTGGCGTGTGGTAAAGGTGGTATGGAGTCTGAACTACCAACCTAAATCCATATTTTATGCATGACTCTCCGATCAAATTATCTAGGTCACGGTCTGAGGTTGTTTTTGAGTGGTTTTCTCCAAGCATACGAAACAGAGATTGAATTGAACAAGATCCAATCAAATCAAGAGCCACATGCACACCAGCAGCTGGAGCACCGGGCAATGCAGGCCAGCCAGAATGCATCAAGCAAGTGCATAGACTATATTAAGCTTCATAAGACCTTCATACGTGCTGCGCAACCATGCAACAGTGAACTAGCGCAACTGCTTAACTGATGGTACCTGATATTTCGCATCATTTTGAGCCAGAAACTGTCACATTTCACTTTAATTATACAAATAACACTTTCACTGATGCATCTGAATGTATTTTCAGAAGCTAAACCTGAAAAATCTATAGTTTTTTTAGATTTACACAGCAAAAAATGATATTTTAGCAAGTGAAAACATCTTAAATGTAGTGGATTAATCTAGTATTTCTCATTATGAGACTTTGTAAGAATATTGTAAGATTATTAAACTTATTTTGAGACATTTTTACTTGTTTTTGTGTAATTTTATCTTATGAAAGTGTCTCATTCTATTGGCGGATCATTTTACTTCTTTTAAGTATTATTTCTCAAGATAAGTAAAATGATCTGCCAATGGAATAAGACACTTTCACTAGATAAAATTACATAAAACAAGTACTAATACTAACAGGACTAATCTCACAACAGTCTCCTAATGAGAAATAATGGATGTATAGGCTACATTGAAGATGTATTTACCTGCTTAGACATCATTTTTGCAGCGTAGCTCTTTTGAAACTTAATTTAGAAAAGTATTGTGATTGGATTGGATTGCTATGCTACTGGAATTTTAATTTTTGGGACAGCAGTCGTGAATCGCTCAAGGGAACGGATTGTTATGATTGGTGGCTTCCTGCCAGAACTCACCCCGTTGGCCCTGCTCAGAGCTTGGAAGTAAATGCTGTAGCTCTTGGCGGGAGACAGCGGCGCGTTCCAGTAACCGTTATAGGTCTTGTTGTCCCCGATGGTGAAGGGCTGCACCACCGCTAGGCTAACTGGGGAGAGCTCAGCCGCAAAGTAATGCGCCGAGTCCAGGATGGAGGCGTTCCGGTAGCTAACGGGGACGGAGAAGCACTCAATGACATCAGTCGCCCGCCGGACTTTCTGCTTCCGCTCCTCCTGAACCACCACTTGGTACGCGCTGGAGAAAGAACACAATGATGTGGTTAAAAACACTGGAAATAAGAGCACTGTAACATTCACATTCACACATATTCACATTATAACGTTATATATGAATTATTATACTGAATTGGTTGAAAACACATTTAGGACTTTTAACTGATCTTGGACTTTAGACTAAAATCCTTTTACTTTGAGTGACTCTAAACCTTAATTATGATTATTTTATTAAAACTAATGATTGAACATTCCATAGCAATCATAACTCTATCTGAACTGTACCAAATGTGTCAGTAGTGACTGTTTCAGTGACAATTTTAGCTCATTTTGAGCTCAGAAACTCAGCAGTTCATGACCAGCAAACACAGCTTTGAACAGCTGTTCACACAGAAAATCATCATATTTTACATTAAAGCACTAAAAATTGCTGAACTGCAGAAAATATGATGATTCTTAATGTTCCACACTGGTTTTCAGACTTTGGGACTCATTTACTTCAAAACAATGGGATCTAACTGCTCACCATGTGGCCATGAGGGACAGGGATGCAGCCTCATTTCCCGGGGCGTGGCTAAAATAAGGCTCCGCCTACAGACTAAAACTCTGTTTTGGTAGTGACATGAAAACGTGGGACATTTATTTAAAAATTAACCGCATGATGAATCTAAATCTTTCAACTGCATCATAAAAGAAATGAAAAAGACCTTTTAGAAATGTAAATATTATTTTGACAAGTGTAACTTTAGGACAGACACCTCCCAAGAGAAAATATCTTAAAAACAACGGTTCATTAATGGTTCTTTAGTGAATAAAATGATTCTATTTAGAGCCATACACATCTTAGAACCAATTGTATTAATGCTTAAATGGTTCTTTGCATGGTCAAATGGTTCATCAGATTGATGGAAAATGTGTTTTATATAGAACCTTTTTGAAAAGGGTCCTATATAGAACCAAAAAGGGTTCTTCTATTGGTACGATGTCAAGCCTGTAACAACAAGAGAACCCTTTTTGGTGCTATATAGAGGTTTACTAGAAACCTTGAAGAACCATCTTTTTCAATAATCCTTTTTATGCTTATAAATGATTATATATATATATATATATATATATATATATATATATATATATATATATCATTTATAAGCATAAAAAGGATTATTGAAAAAGATGGTTCTTCAAGGTTTATATATATATATATATATATATATATATATATATATATATATATATATATATATATATATATATATATATGACCAAGTGAAATGTATAACCAAGTGAAATATATGACTGAGTGAAATGGTCTGTACATTTTACATACACACACACACACACACACACACATATATATATATATATATATATATATATATATATATATATATATATATATATATATATATATATTTATATATATATAATGACCAAGAGCTACACTGTAAATTTTAGCGAGTGAAATGGTCTCATATTAAAGCCATAAATCTCATTTTTTTCTCCTATAAGTCTTACAAAGCACAGTCAGCATAAGATTATTTAGTTTATTTGAAGAAGAAACACCTTCCTCAGTCTCACCTACACACTGTACCTTGTTTTAATTTGTTTATGGATGAAATCAACACAAAGAGTCACTAATCAGGTTATTAAGGTTATCATAACAGTAGTTATGACATTAAATCAGGGCTTTTTTCACCTGTTTCATGAAGCCTTATCTGTATTGTCTTATGTAGAGGATTTGAGATGTGATTTGAGAGCCTTTGTGCTGCTGAATTTGGGTTCTTTTATTTATTTGGTCAGAACTCTCAGAAGCTGCCTCGTTGTGGTGAATGTGTATGTAATCTAAAGTTAATAAAAGATGAAAATTGTGGTTTTCTATTGTTTGGTAAACACATTCAGCTCACAACAGTTTAATCTGAGTGTGAAGTGGAACGTTCTGAGTGTCAGATCAGCAGCAGTGCCTATGCTGACACACACTAGAAGACTTTGAAAAGACGTTTGAAAGACTAAAGTCTGACACCCTCTCACATCTAAAGACAGGGTCACAGTTTTTAGTCACACACTATGATTTTGCAAAGATGGGGAATCTTGCAGTGTCACTCTTAGTAAGACTGCAACTAGATGTTTGAGATTATTCCCCATCATGCACTTGGTGGAAATTTACAAGCAGAGCAACACTTTTCCTTCCACTGGGGCTCAGTTCACTGTAGAGCTGTATACTCTGGCAGATCATCACCCAGAATCTTTAATTAACATGTAAAATGTGCAGTTATTTTTTTTAATTTGACAAAGATTTACAGACCAATAAAATATGCAACAATTCAGCACTGTTGGGTGTTATGAACTAAAGCGTAAAAGCAAACAAACAAAATAAGAAACCAGTGTAACGGAAAAAAAAACACATTGATGATTCTTCAGTAAAGCCGTTCTTAAAGTCCTCTGTACATTTCCTTACATCACTGTTCGCTCAGTGAACCTGAAATATTAAAGCAGTTTACATTAAGTTAATATGTTTATTGTATTAAAGTGGAGCAGATTTGCTTTTTTTACAGAGATTTCAGGCTCTAACACATGTAGTTTCTCCCTTGCTGTCTCCCTCTCTCTCTCTTTGTCTATCGCTTGCTGTCACGCCCCTGGCGCGCCACTATTTGTATGTGCCAAGCTTTAAATCTTATGATAGTATTAAACACGGTTGATTTTGTTGTAGCATCAAGACGAGAAAAAGACTGACCTAAGACCGCCATCCTGACCACCTTACACTAAACCATCGAGATGATGCGAACACGACACAACTCCAGCAACACTCTCATGAATTTATTCCGACACTGGAAATTTGTCTGTGACGGTAAAATCGCTTGAAAAGTCGTTTGGTGTGAGGCCGGCATTCGTCTTACTGAGAGATTTCAGAGAAACAGACTTACTTTCAGTCCCTGAATCTTATTATTGTGCCTGGAAACAGAATATTTGATGCTTTTTTCACCTTTAAAATCTACACTCTTAAAAGAGATGGTTCTTCAAGGGTTCTTTAGTAAAGATAACACTTCTATATAGAACCATAAACACTCAAAGAACCATCTGCATACTTAAATGGTTCTCTGCATGGTGAAATGGTTCTTCAGACTGATGTTTTGTAACAAAAGCAGAACCACTTTTGGTGCTATATAGAATCCTTTTCAAAAGGGTTCTGTATGGAACCATACACAACACATTCTCTACCAATCTGAAGAACGATTTCACCATGCAGAGAACCATTAAGGCATGCAAAAGGTTCTTTGAGGATTTATGTTATTGTTTGTTGTTTGTTATGTTGTTTATGTAAAAAAGTTGTTTTTGACCATTTTCTAATCTCTCTTCATCCTTTAGATTGAAACAGGCTGTGCCTTTAAGACTGATGTATGTAAATGAGCTCTGCTCTGATTGGCTGCCCTGTACTGTGCCTCAGTCAGTCAAACTGCTGTAGGCTGAATAGGCAGATATGCATCAGTGACTTTGTGACATCACAAAAACGATGAATTCAAATTTTGGTTGCTTACAGTCATATTCAAAAGTTTGGATGACATATTTGGTTGATTTTCAAAGTGAAAATAAGTTCACAACTCAGAGACGCATTTTAATGCACAATTACTGTTTATCAGCTGAATGTAACAGTTAAAACCTAGACAAAAAAATCAAACATGAAGCGTGGCCTGTGCAGAAGTTATATTTCATGTTTTTTTTCTCCCCTCTATGTCAAACTCAGCACATAAATAGAAATCATGTGACTGAAATTAGCAGAAAAATGACATTTTAGGTGTGTTTCCTGTAGAAGATGTGCTTATTTTCACGAAGAAAAACTACAAAACGTGATTCGATCCAGACGCCCGGACAGCTGGAGTTTCGTATGCGGACTGGGGCAACAACACATTTTGAAACTCTGACAATGTTTATATGCCAACTCTTTTATTTCCAATAGGGATGAAAAAACAATAATATAATACAACGAATATTAAATAATAAAATATTCTTTAAAAAAAATAAACCAATAATATAGTACAACCAGCACTGCTCCCAGTAGAACCTCCTCCACCCCCCATTAGACACACCTCCAGAACATAAACTGGGGAATTCATCACCATTTCCTGTGTGCAATATAATCAATACTGCATGTGGAACACGTGTAAAATATCTCTACAGTGTAAAGAGTTTTGGCTTTTCTATCTATAATGTTTATATTGTTCATTTCTCATCATTCCTATGTGTAACATAAAACAATACTTCATGTGCAAAACTCCATGTGGAATTTGGGTAAAATATCCTCACAGTGTAAATATTTTAGCTTTTATTTATAATTCTTTGTTTCGTTCATTTTTGTGAAGCATAGAGTTTATATTCATAATTTTATCTTATTTTTTTATTTTAGTATTATATTTTTTGTCTACAAAGTAAAAAGAAACAAACTGTAAAAACCTCGTTAAGTGATTAGCAAAGTTAATTACTTGCTCGTTAATTCTCTTCTTGTTACTTCTTTTATTTTCTGAGTGCCTTATTTTCACTTTGCTGCTGTAACACTGAGAATTTCCCTGTTGTGGGACAAATAAAGGATTATCTTATCTTATCTTATCTTATCTTACCTTATATGGGCCCTTTAAAGGGGAAACACCGATTTTTTTAAAACCACCAATTTTTCAAAAAATCTACATGATTATATGTTTTAAATGTAAACAGAGTCATTCAGAGTCATTCAGAGTGGTTTGGTGTGAAACGCTCTGTTCTCGAGAAACTTACTGAGTCAGATCTGTTCACAGTGGTGGTGATAGGAACCAGACGTCCACCTCTAAAAGCTCCCTCACAGAAAGTTACTGCATGAAATGGTTATGAATTCACTGCCTGATGACTGAGACACTGTTTTAGGATAGTTCTGTGATACAGTTTTGGCTTAAAATGCATTTTAATCCATCTACTTTAATTCATTCATGGCGGAGGGCAAAATAGTCCCCAAAGAAACCTTTCAGATTAATGACTCCCGTACCATCACCAACATTCCATATAGAGCCATATAGAGCAGAAGACTCGTGCAGGTTCACTGGTGGTTTTGGATAGTTGGTTTTGGTTTTGGCTGAGGTCGGAAAGCTTCTCTACAGTTAACCACTTTACATCAAACCTCTCCGAATGACTGAAACTGACTGAAATTTTGAAACATTGATGGAATTCCCCTTTAAGCTCCTTTCAGGGTGCTGTTTCATGTCTCGAGGGCCACCGAGAGCCGCTAACCCCCTCTCAGGGTCCTTGAAGGAGCACGAGAGCCACCTCGGCATCATCGAGGAAGCTCAATTAGGTAGACGATGCTTTATGAAGCCAGCAGAGGGAAATGTCTACTGCGGCAGTTGGGTTAAAGGGGAGAGGGGGCGGGGCCACGCCAGCCGGCTGGGGCTTTTAGAAAGGGCTTGTCAAGGGGGGGGCCTGAGGACGTGGAGAGGGCATGACTGTGCTTCAGCCCGCAGACTTCATGAATAGATAAGGACGTCTTTTGAGCTTTCATCGCTAATAGTGCTTGTTTGCAATTATGTCTATCTGTGCTGCGGACATACTTCACAATTATGTGCAATTAGGGAAATGTATGTTTCGCAGAAAGAGATGATGGCAAATTATTCCAGCCTCTAATTTGGCATCTTTCATAAGGGATAATTACTTATGACCAAAGAAGCCTTCCTCTCGCCTTACTTCTTCTTTTCCATTCTCCATTTCAAACTAATGGCTTTCAGTGCAGAGTGGACGAGAGAGAGAGAGAGAGAGAGAGAGAGGAGAGAGAGAGAGAGAGAGGTTGTATGGTTGATGGTTGTGGGCACCTATTGTACCCAAACTCATCTACAGCCCCTGCAATTATGACCAATTTGCAGAGGGTTCACAATATTATTAAAAAAAAAAGGAGCTATTACTGCTCTGGGTATTAAAATGAGCAGTTATTAACATGAAAATGTTTCATGTTTACTATTTTACCCCTATTTTGGGAGCAAAATACATGCCCAATATTCCTAGCAGCACTAGTTTTAGTACTTAGCACTGTTACTGCTAAAAAACGGAGTCACTTTCATTAACGGCGGCCTCGTCCCAATAATAAAAGCACGCTTTTCTGATTGTGTATTATCTGTCATCGGCGTCTGAAGTCTGCATGTGGCGTCTGGGCCGAGGGTGAGGACACAGAGGAGCTCTGTTGCTCTGCCAGTGCGCATCCGAACGGACCGGGACCCCCTTAAAGGCTCAGCATACAAATGACGCTTGTTTGAATGAGAGCTTTTAACACGCTCAGGTCGCTAACCGCCGCGCTGGTCTCTCCGCTCAGGCTCTGGACAAACAGAGGGGGGAGATTTTAGGAGAGTTTTCTTCTCCAGCATCTATTATTACTGAGGGTCCGGATCCATATTTAAAGAGCAGGATTAGTCCGGCTTTAGTGCAGAGTAACCGGCAGGTGAACAGGAGCTGGAGGGCGTGAAAAAAATGAAGCCTCGGCTGGAGACGTGGCCCCCCCAGGGGCATTTAGATGGACACGTTAATCGATTTGACACCTAATCTCAACATGCCTTTAATGGCCTGAAGGATTTGAATTTATTTATTTGTCTGTTATACATGTATATATGTATATAATAGCAAAAAGGGTTCTGAACAGTATCAAATCAAGGTTCTTTGAAAAAAAAGAAAAAACACATATGTATGTATGTATGTATATATATATATATATATATAATATATATATAAATTTTCAGGGTTTTTTGTACTTAAATTGAGATTTACCATATAAGAAATTTTCTTCACACAGCTGTTACAGTTTTGAAATGTTCAGTTTCTGCTTTTAATTCTGTCATTTTCATGGTGGCTTTCAAGTTCAGCTTGAGTTAGTTAAGGGTGCATTAGCAGAATTAGTTTTGTTTCATTGTTTAATAATATTTACAGTATTTTGGTGAATATTTGGTCCAAAACTGGGGCAGAATTCCAGGTTTCCATCTCATAAATGCTAAATTAGTGCAGCAGTATGCTGCTCAGCTAGATTATGAGATTTACATTAAAGGAATCCAGTGAAAAATTAAAGAGCCCATATTCTAAATTTTCTTTTAATTTAACCCCCCTCCCCCCACCCCCCCAAGTCTGTTTATTATATTTTACTACATCGGTGTGGTTTTTTGTACCGATGTCATAATTCATATTTGACTTTTTACATTTTCCAATCTTTATTATCTCTTTAAATTAAACACTGTTTTGATACTGTGCCTTTACGACTGATATGTAAATGAGCTCTCTTCTGATTGGCTGCCCTGTACTGTGCCTCAAAAAGCAGTCTGGGCTGAAACACTCCTTATAACTTCAGTGTGAGTGGGCGGAGTTAAACTGCAAGTTGAATAGGTGAACATATGTAAATGAACTGTGTTTTGTGACATCGCAAAGACAATATATTCAAAATGGGCAGCTTAGTTTCCAAACATGGACGTGTTTTGAAACTTTAACATTGTTGACATAATACATCAAACTCTTTTACCTGGAAATTAGCAATGAAAACGTATTTTTTCCATGATATGAACTCTCTAAGGTCCCCATATTATTATTCATTTTAAGTCTGTTTTAATATTAGTTCTCATTAATAATAACAATAATAACCCTGCACAGCTGTCGCTCACCAGATATCAGATCTTTAAGTTCAACTTCTCCACATTTTACATTCATTTATTCACCCCTGAATCTTCCACCTTTTCCTACTAATGATGAACTTTCCGCCTCTACCCCGAGGCGAGGCATCGCTCGGTGGACACTTTGTGAGGGGACAGTGACCGCACAGAGGCTGGCTCACCTGACGGGGGCTCCTCGTGACTGGGCGGGCTTCAGGAGGACAGTGATGGTGGTTTCTGTCTCGTTGAGAGGAGAGTCGGTCTCGTATTCAGGCATCGACGGAGCTGCGGACACAAGAGACATAACACAATTATCTTATGCAAATGTCATAGAGGAGTTCTGAGCTATTAGCCGTGCAAATTTGCTCCTTATTGAGTTATTAACAGATTAGATTTGCTTGTTTTGCTGTGTTTGTTTTCTTTTTCTCTGTTTCTGCTAATGTATAAGAAAATAATCAAAGCTCAGCTATACTGGAAATATAGTATGAAACATTTTTAAAACATCAACAATGTAAATAATAATAATAAAAATATAATAATAATAACACTAAGAAGAAGAAGAAGAAGAACAACAACAACAACAACAACAGTAGTGAAAAGAAGAACATAATAATAATAATAATAATAATAATAATAATAATCTGTAAAAGTTTTGCTATTTTGCAATTTTTGCAAATTTGTAAGAGGAATGAAGGTAAAATCAATTTTGGCATCTAATCCACCTTGAACTTTAATAATGCTACACACTTGGATATTATCCCAGCACTGAAACGGATATAAACATATTTACTGTTAAAATATTAAGTATTATTTAATTGGTCATAACGTCGCTGTTGGAACTAAACCTTGTTTATCCT
>NW_023494789.1:51547736-51692736 GCF_904425465.1 Colossoma macropomum
ACAGAACACCTCATAACCCCTCTCAGACCCTCGGCTGCCAAAATGCAATAATTGTTTAGAGCACTCTGTTAATGCCTGATACACTAAATGTCACTAAAACCTACATATCCCAACCATCCACACTCTGTATAATAGCATCATCTGTGGGGTAAAATACAATATTCTAAATTTCACCGCATTACACACATAAATATGAGGCATTTTTATGAATGTTGCCAAAAAAGCAAACATTGATCTAAATTTTCACCATTTTAGCATTATTTGCACAACGGCCTGATGTATAATCACTGAGAATAATTCCAACTTTGGTTTTACAGACCCCCCTCACCCTCAGTCTCCTCGCTCCAGGTAAATTAATAAAATTAAAATATTTCATTAATTTACTGTGTGTGTTTAAAATAACAAATATACAATGTAATTATTTTTTTTTCCTTTTTAAAATCACTGAAAATCAGTGCTTGGGTCTCAGGGGGTTAATTTTAAAAAAGAAAAAACATTTTAGACCAAAACAATTTCTCAGGCATGAGACAATGTAATGATTTTGTGTAATAACTTTCTGTGAGAGGCAGATTTTAGAGGTACTGAACACTGCAGATACCTGGTTCCTATCACC
Source organism: Colossoma macropomum (assembly GCF_904425465.1). Taxonomy (NCBI): domain Eukaryota; kingdom Metazoa; phylum Chordata; class Actinopteri; order Characiformes; family Serrasalmidae; genus Colossoma; species Colossoma macropomum. The sequence continues at coordinate 51,548,350 of NW_023494789.1, forward strand.
ACCACTGTGAACCGTTCTGACTAAGCATTTCACACCAAATCACTCTGAATGACTTTGATTACAGTTTGAATTATGCAGAAATGTAAAAAGTCAGTGGTATTTTCCTGCAAAGCTACTTTAAAGGCAGATCTTAACATGGTGAAAAGCCACACTATATTTTTAGCCATAATAGACTCTTTGCTGCATTTACAGTGGCAGTTATGACAGCTGAGATATTCTAGAGCAGCATGTCGACGTTCACGGGCATTTAACATGCGGCACACAAACACAGACTAAGGCATTCAGTCTGTGGGGAGAGAGAGAGAGAGAGAGAGAGAGGGAGGAATCAGGCACCCTACTGATATTGCACACCTTTAAGCTGCTGTGGACTCACTCACTGTCTAACTCACACTGCTGATCTCACACTGAATCACTCACAGGATCACTCAGATCAATTCTCACTGTTTCTCATCAGGCAAATGCTTAACCCTCTGGGGTCCACAAACTCAAACTCACCTCTGCATCATATTCTCTGTCTCTATATCTGTGTCTGTATCTTTGTGATGATCCAGCTCAGAAATCCAGTTCAAACACTTCCTGAATCTGTAGAGTCGCCCTTTCCATACCATCTTATCACGAGATCATACGAGACTCACATCCGGAGTTATGAGCCTATGAAGAGGGGCTGAGATACACGTCATCTGCCTCTCACCGTGTGGAACTGGTGGATTGGTGTGTCCGTCTACATTCTGTGTGAAACTGACCAATGGACACTCAGGAAATCACTAAGGACTGACCATCACGCCGGAAACCCTTCATTCTTCATTCAGTCCACATCGGAGACTCATGTGAAACGGCGTGCAGAGAGTTTACAGCTGCTGAAGCTGCTGCAGCGGTTTTGGAAAGTAGTGATGAAGATAACGGAGCATTTAGATATGAAACATATGAGGATCGTGTTATATGAAGAGCTTTTAAAGGAGAGATTAAGAAGATATACACAAATCGACAGAATGACCTCAGACCACAGAGGGTTAAAAACGTTTTTGTGAGTTTGCACAACATAATAAATCTTAGTTCCAATTTCCACTAGCTTTTTAGTTACCAGTCAAAACTCTTAAGTCATAGCAACTTTTATAGCGTGGATTTTTTTTTGGGGAATTTTTAACATTTTTTTGCTTGTAGTTCAAAAATCATTAATCTCTAGATTAACATAAAGAGTGAAACTCAGAATAACTCATGTGTTTCTGCAGGAGTTTATAACAAACGCTTCATCTGAAGAATCCAAAACACTTTACAGCAGTGTTTTCCCTCCATGCCTTTAACCAACACATCCATCTATCCAGCTTCTCGCAGCTGAATTACCACAACCTAGCCGGGTCTACATATTACCCACAACGCTTTTCTCTAGCCCTCCGCTTTCTCTTTCATTGGGCAATAAAGAACGTCCGTTTTACGAGGTCCTTTCAATATGATCCCACTATGGACGGAGTATATCAACAGAGAAACAGGCAGCAGCAAACACAGCCCCTCGACTAAGAGTAAAAATGATTTGGAGATGATATTTTACAAAGTGCCTTTAAAAAAACGGATGATATAAATCAGCAGTAGCTTTTTCCTTCAACCATTAGAGCTAAAGCAAAGCTGAAAAAGGCCCGAAAAGTCTTATAATGGCCTAAAATGAGAGTGTGCCTATTTTACTGAAGAGCTTTGGGGTTTAACATTTTACATATCATAAATATCAATTGGTCATATCTAATATTTAATTATATTATTGAGAAGAACAGAATGTCAGCCCTCTGGTTGTGTTGCAGTCAAATTTGACTGATTTACTATTTTTTTACATTCTTAAAAAAGATGGTTCTTCAAGGGTTCTTTGGTAAAGAACATGATTCTATATAGAATCATGATTAAAGGGTTCTTTGAATCATGAAATGATTCTTTATATTGATATATATTGGAGACTGTACTACAGATGGTTCTACATAGGACCTTTTTGAAAATGGGTTTATATAGCACCCAAAAGGGTTCTTGTAGTGTTATGAGCTTGACATCATGACAAACATTTCAAGGACTTAATTGTTCGGACGTTTTCAAAAATTGGTGGAATTCCTCTTCAAAGTGCAGAATGAGAGAAACGAAAGAAATCAGAGTAAGTGTTAACATGCACTGGAAAACCCATTACTGAGCTCAAATCCAGCCTCTTTATCAGATATCTAGACCTCAATCTGATCTAAGAAATCAGAGTGTATGTTTACATGACCACTTAATAACTACATAACTGCAGAAATCTGATAATGGTCGGATTATTGAGTGCATATAAACACACTCTTTGAGTAATTGAGCTCAAAAAATACCCAAAATCAACTCTTTTCCTTAATATTGTATTTCTGTTTTTATGTATTAGCACATGTTCCTCTGGTTGTAGAATGGATCTAAATAACAACCCACAATACTAAATGTTCTTCTATACATTGTATGCAATTACACATTTCCACCAGAGAGGTCTCCAAATCCTCAAATACTAATATACAATATACGACTGTGTGCAGGCCAATTGTGGGCAAACCACCAGATCCTAAATGTTTCCATGGCGTTACGATACTGAAGCTCTTAAAAAGTCGATGATGAATGATTTTAACAGTATTTACAGGCCCATCACCGCAGTTCGATTAACCAGTGTAAATTCCACACCTCTGTCCGGCTGATCGCTTTAGAGGACTACGGTTAAATCAGCTATGAAAGACCTGCTTCACTAAACCGAACGACATCATGACCTCTACTTGTACATGCTGTCCGCCTCGCCTGATGGACCACTGACCTCCTGGTCTCCTGACAGAGGCTGTGTGACATAACTATTGTGGAAAACATTAAACAAATATGATTGAACTGAACTGCATCTGAACTCTGTCCCGCCCGCACCGCCGCAACACTTATTAACGCGTCCAATTGTACCGACCGGATGAAAAGACCATGGCGACCAAAAGGTCATCAGGCCGATCGATAGACCACCCATTACTCTGTCATAAGCCTCCACTTAACTCCCATTACCCTGAGAGAAAATAGAAAGGGCCTAGACTGCTGCTGGAATGAAAGAGCAGAACGCCGAGGTAAGAATGAAGTCATTTCTCTCTCTTTCTCTGGTCTGGGGTCAGTGCTGGTTGTCATACGAGCGAGACAGAGTTGGCCCGAGGCGAGCAAAGCCACACGGCAGCCAGCTACACAGCGGCCCGATGCACAACTGAACAAAAAAGTAGGGCTCAGGCTTAATTGAGCAGAGTCGCTTTGAAAGGAGTCAATTTCCCTTTCAGTGTGAAGTGTGAAGAGGTTTCAGTGTTATTCAACAGTGAGCGTATGAGTGAGATAAAGACTGTATGACTGTATGAATATAGGAGACATAGAGCTTTAAGAGCTATTCGGGCCCGAGATTCTGGTTTGAAGCCAACAACCTGAACAACAACCAGCTAGAAACCTCCACATTTCTTGTGATAGTGGCTATTTGAAAGGGAAATCCAACAATTTTTCAGAGTTTCTATGTAAACAAAATCATTTAGAGTGGTTTGGTGTGAAATGGTTCAGATGTCTTTACAGTGGTGGTGATAGGAACCAGGGGTCGCCATGACTACAACACTAATATAGACACTTTGTTTACTATCCAAAAACACCAGTGAACCTACACAAGCCTTCTGAGTTTATATGGAATGTTCATGATGGTAAAATAGCAGAAAATCTGAAATAATAAGTTTTCTTTGGGGACTATTTTGTCTCACAACACCCTGCATATTATGTATCCCTCCACCACAAATGGATTTTAAGGCCAAAATCTTCTCAAAACTATCATAAAACAGGGTCTCAGTCATCAGGCAGTGAATTCATAACCATTTCATGTAGGAACTTTCTGTGAGGGAGCTTTTAGAGGTGGACGTCTGGTTCCTATCACCACCACTGTGAACAGTTCTGACCCAGTTCTGACCCAGTGAAATGCTCTGAACAGAGCATTTCACACCAAACCACTCTGAATAACCTTTTGTTTTGCATGTTGACCATTTAATTATGTAGAAATTTTGAAAAATCAGTGGAATTCCCCTTACAAGTTACTGTGTAATGTCATCAATTATATTAATAATAATAAATTAATATATTAATAAATTAATAAAAGTTAACACACCTTTACAGAGAACATCCTTCAGCACATTTTAATAAACAATTACAGTTTTACAATAATACTAACCTTTTTTTCCGAATTTAACATATTGTGGAAAAATAAATACAAAATGTTTGGGCACAAAATTCCAAAATTGGCAGGAACATGTCATATTTAAGTGTGTTCCTTGTAAAGGATGTGTGAAGTTATTTGCAATTAGAAAATTACGGAGGAATAAAACAAGTAATTTGCCCGAAGGTCCCCAAATTTATGTATATGCCTATATTTGAGAAATTATGTAGACAGATCCTGTCAGATTCAGACAAAAATATAGGATGCTGACTACTTCCTTAAATTGAGCTTCTAGTTAAAATATCTAATTTTCAAAAATATTTTAAACCTTGAATGAGCCATAGTGTATCTGTATTTTTTTTTTCCTATGTTAATCAAATTGTCCATTTCAGGAAATTATTTGAGGGTAGTTTTTATTTGAGAAAATAAAGGGTCAAAAAGGCCAAATAAAACTGATTTTTCTTTGAAGGTGAAACTTCAAATATTGCACATAATAATAAAAAAATCACAAATTTGCTAGAAATTCAGGGATAACTCATAAAACTTACATTATGCAAAAAATAGCTTGAACAATGACTGAAGATTACACTTCAAAGATGAAAACTGTTGACCTGAAAATAACATTGTGCAAAAATATTAACTACTTGAAGCCATTATAAAAGTAGATGATGTGAAAAGTGAAATATAATTCTTAATGTTGCTTTTAAATGTGGATAATATTTCAGCTTAGTTCAGTGATTCTGTAAGCAGCTTTTAAATGCAATTTAGACCCAAATAGAGCAAACTTCACAAAAATCATGACAAAAAAACAAATTAGACCACAATTTTGGAAGGCTGCATGATCTAAATTGAAGGTTTTGCTTCAACTTTGTCACAGAACTCCATATTACTTGCCATGTAGAACCATGTTGCACCTCATTTCTGCTAAAACTTGACCTGAAATTTGAGTCATGAACAAACTCCTCATACTGACTTCACGCTGAGGCCCAGTTGACAATAAGTGGACTACCCAGTTTTTAAGGCACCGACTGAATTTGGAGCAATAATCAATGTTTAAATAGCTGCCTGTCCGCTGGGAGACGAAGAGGGAGCTGAAAAGAGAAAGATGGAGGGGGAGCAGAGAGAGACAGAGAGAGAGTAGCTGGCAAGTTGAGTGAGCTAGAGACTTGAGAAAGTGAGAAGACAGCGTCCTTTCACAAAAGAGCCTCCAGTCACACAAACACCACACGGCATTTGCATCCAAATGAAAGATTCAAGGAGCTGGCAACCAGCAATCTCCCATAACCCCAGTAGACTAGTCACAAAGCAATGAGACGCATCCAGGCACCGTCCCATACGGACTTTCAACCCCGAAGATTTTAAAAGAGCTCCCGGTGCAATGTGCTTCTCTCCACCGCCGAAATCGAAGACATCTGCTATCGACACCCATTACACCCTCCCTTCAAATGCAAATCTGGAAAGCTGGAAGAGGAATATAAGCCGAGCCTCTTTTTCGGAGTGGCCCTCTCAGGAGATTCAGAGTCTGTAAACAAGCAGGCCGAGAAAGAGATGAGACGCGGCGATTTGCATGGCGCACCTCGGGAGTGATTTGAGAGCTTTTAAGGCGCCAAAGGCGGATTTTTCTTGCACTTTCAGAGGCGACTGAAGTCCGACTTTCACTGTGGCGTTTTTAAAAAGCGGAGAACACCTCACTTCATAATCATAATACTCCAGTCAGTCAGGTTCAGGACGTGCTTGACCGTGGACACACTCATGATAAACAGTAAATAAAAACATTAGAGCGGCCAGCGGAGTGGCGGAGCGCCCTTAACGGGTCGGCCGTCCTCTCAGCTCGAGTGCCTGCCCTCGCTTATCAACAAGAGCAGGAAAAAGAATGCAGGGAGGGAGGGAGGGAGGGAGCGAGGGATGAGTTTTCCTCTCCTCTGTCAGGCCCCACTGGGCTGTTTATCTCTGTTAGGGTCTCAAAACTTTCCTAATACTTTAGCAAACTTCAGAGAGAGATCTTAACACTGAGTTGTGACCAGTACTACAACTGTGATTTATATATATCATATATATATATATATATGTGTGTGTGTGTGTGTGTGTGTGTGTGTGTGTGTGTTTTAGAAATTAGGCATCTAGGAACTCAACATTATGGTATATTAAATATTACCTAGTGCTACAGACTTTTCCTGGTCAATATTTAGAATATTTAGCATTACCAAAGTCTGAAATATCAAAAGACGAACGTTAATTGAATGTTTTCTTTCTGTTTAAATCATGAGATCTCTTTTCCTTTTACCTTTTTATTTCTATGAAATACTGTGAAGCACTTTGAGCTGCATTTTTATGCATAGAATCTGTTTTACAAACACACCAAGTTAAATAAATGAAGTATCACATTAGATCACGTCCTCCTTCAGTCGTCTAACTACTGCAAGTGCAGCTTCTGCTAATTAAAGCAATCTAACCGTCGCCCACATCATCCATGACCATCAATCAGGTATAACAACACCTGTCGCCGGGTATTGTTCCCCCGCAAACCGAAAACACACTTCTACAACAGCGACTGTGTTTCTGAGACGCCATGTCAGCCTCTATAGGGCGCGGACGCAAAACTGGTTAAGTGGCGTCTCCTTTTTTTATTTATCTTAATTGCCTTTCTTAATGCCGCCCGTTTACCTTCGGAGGGGTGTCAAGTCTTGAAAGGCGCAGCAAGACGAGGAGATGGGGCGCTCTTAGTAAACAAAGCGCATGTTTTGACTCGCCACAAAGCAGGCGGGTCTCCAGCGACGGTGAGGTGGCAGGAGCAATCGCTATCGTCATCAAAACAAATTAAACCAAACAAAGATCAAGGACGGAACGAGCAGCGATAGCGTCGCGCTATTTACTTATTTGCAGAGAAACAGACAAAGAACGAGGGCAAAGGCAAGAGGCCTCCTTTCTGCAGCACGTAAAACCCTCCCTCTTGATTAATACGGGCCGATTAGCACAGACAGACGAGTCCTGCCTTTCTTTCTGTCTTCCTCTCCTTCCTCCCCCCGCGCGTCTTTCAAATTCTCCCCTTCATTATGTCAGCGAGGCAATTAATTTCTGAAAAGCCTCAGTGACTCGATAGTGGGAGGCTGTTTTGTAAAGAGAGAGAGAAAGAGTTTGAAAAAAGTTGATCAAAAGAGCGGATTCTCATGCAGGACACATCACAGCCGCGCTCAGACACTGATCCCAGGCCCCGCACGCTGCGTATTCTGTATGTGTGGCACATTTAGCTCGCTGGCGAGGTGCTCTCGGAAGAGCCGGGATCGATGGACCACCCTGCGTTTGATTCCCCAATTAGCTGTGAGACAACAGGGTCACTGCCCCGTGTCAATGCCCCCCTTCGTTCCCCTCATTACAGTCAATAAGAGCATTAGATTAGCTGCCATTAAGCCTGGGGAGCTTCAGCCAAGCACATCTAGCTGAAAACACACATTCAAAACCACAGTATGTAGGAAATCTCACTGTACCTCAACAGTTTAGCCCCATTTTAACACTGATTTACTCCTTTCCCAGTCAGGAGATCAATAGGAAGTGATTGACTGCACAAGAGATCTGGTGGTGGGACTTTCAGCTCCTCAAATCTGCAGACACACCTCCAAAGTTCAGTCTTAGAAGCTGGTTGATCATTTTCTGAAGTAATCAAACACTAACAGTGGTGTTGAGGTCTGGACTCTGGGGTGGTCAGTCCATCATTCAGCTTCTTTGTTTGATGTGTCCGTCTCCTTTTCTCAGTGAGGTTCTTCTTGATCAGCTACACATCCTTTCAGACCTTCAGCGCTGAGTCGTCTTCTCACAGTGGAAGGATGGACAGAAACACCTGTGGATGTTTTCAGATCTGAAGCAGCTTGATTTTCTCCTCTCTCTCAGAGATGAAAGCTTTAAGTGCTGTTTATCTGATGGGGCAGTTTTGGTGTCGACCAGCTCTTCCAGGTGGTTGTTAGGAGTCTCATTTTCTCTGCAGCTTTTAAGCATCATTTAAACTCCAGTTTTGGAAACTCCTGTTTTTCACTTACTTTCCTTCGTCATGCCAGCAGATCTTATATTAGAGTTTGGCTCAGTGAGCTGCTTTAGCTCCAGACTGATCAGAGGCCTCTCAATATTTTAAACAGAGTTGATTTTTTCTACCAAAAACCTTCAGACATTTTCAAACCTGTCTGATTTTCACTACTGAAAAGATTTCAATGTTTTCAGACATCTGGTTTTTTAACCACTGGAAATGTTTACATATTTTCAAACCTGTTTGATTTTTACATTGAAAATGTTTGGATATTTTGGATTATATTTGATTTTTATAGTTTAATATGTTTAGATATTTTCAAATATATTTGATTTTTACAATTAAAAAAGGTTTTAATATTTCTTTAAATTTTCCAGTATTTTCAGAAATTTGATTTTTACAACTAAAAATGTTCAGATATTTTGAATCATTTGACTTTTATGGCATGTATTTTCTGCAATTCTGATATTTTTCCATATTTTCAGATGTTTGATTTTCAGCACGGATAATCCCAAATGTAGTTGATCAGCCAAGACATGTTTGTTGTAAAAGTTCCCCTCAAATTAAAAGAAATTGTGTTTTATGATCATAACATATGCTTACAATTTACTGCTGAAAGCCAAAAACCTTAGAATGCTCTTTTAATTTCACAAAAAAATCATTTTTACAGAGCCTTTCATTGAAGAGACGCCATCTGTTTATAGTTTATAGCCCAAATTTTGGAAAAATGGGTCGACTTTCAGTAGACAAAAAAATTAAGTTCAGCTTCTTTTATTATAAGGGTTTAAAATTACATCACTCATCTATTTGACTGGAGAGAAGACAGTTACAGCTCTCATACGACCCCCACCTTTAGAATGGAGCTTATGAATTATGAAAGTTCTGAAGAATATGACGAAGTGCGTTTTGGAACCACCGGTGGTCTCAAGGAGTTTAAAAGGTTAAAGCATGATGTTGATTGATGGGCTATGAGCTTCCATTACTTGTTAGCCACATTAGCATTGTAGCTACAGCGCTAAAACTAAAGACGCAAACTTCAGACACCAAACACGTCTCGGCTGATTTGCGGAAAGGAGAAAATGATTTGACCACTTCACCACCGCTGTTCCCTCCGCCCTCCTACTCCCACATCAATCCCTCCATCCATCCCTTCATCTTTCCCTCCATTCTCTAAAAGCTTTGTCCCAGGTCTAATTTGCCTGCAGCACTAAAAGCAAAGAGAAGAGAAGCGTCCGGCTCCTCAGATCCCTCCGATAATTCTATTGGACGCTTCTAATTAAAATCAATGAAGGCTATTACAGCAATTATCTCACCAAATGGGACTGTATTGTGTTCACTCAATACATTTGGTAAATTCAGCCCGTCCTCTTATCGCGGAGATGGCACACGACTAACTACACGGTACCTGGAAACAAAAGCCAGGCACAATGCCTCGCCTCAGGAAGGCAGACGCGAAGGTTCCTTTGTGTTTCCAGAGCCCCCCCACCACCACCCCCAGCACTCTACATGACACCTTGTGTGTTTCTACGCTGGGTCTCTTATTTGTGAAGAAGCAGTGAGGTAATGGCACTGAAGACATCAATAAGTGGTTAGCAGGAGGTCACGTTCGGCCAGCAGAGGTTCCAGCATCTCTCGATGGGTAACGGCTGCTATAAGTGGTTAGTCGGGGCGTTTTGTGGTCAGATTGTTATACTCTAAAACCTCTGTGTGCTCTGGACTTTAAAACAGCGCCCAGGTTCTGAAGCACAGCAGCTATTGATCTACAAAAGGTAAAAATATTAAAAATTAAGTTGCAGCTTGGAGAAGCAGAGTGAGCCTGAAAACGTGGCTCCAAACAGTTATCACCAAAAAACATGGTTTAACTAGACATGAATGGTTTCTGACTCGTGGCTCATTGAAACGAGTGGAGAAATTGTGTAGATTCTTAGAATCCGAACCACATTTGTGTTTGATTGTTGTGATTGTGTAGAGTCTTGTTTCGAGGAAAGAATAAGAAATGTGTTTCTATTTGGCCCCATTTTTGTCATCAAGAAAGCAGAAAAAGTCAGAAGTGCAGATTCGAACCAGTCAACATAGAATAGAAATTTAAGTTAATGTATATATGATTATGTAATGAACTATGCAATTAAATTTGTACAGATGAAATTAAGCCAACTTTACATGCACCGTAAACAATTTCAGTGCAAATTTACAGCTGCAATATACTGTTAATTAGCATATTTGTAACTTGATTTTGTGCAGCCCTGTATTTCTAATGCACAGCTTATATGTGCTATAATGTGCACCTACATCTATTATGTTATATTATATATATATATATATATATATATATATATATATATCGCTGTTGTTGGAAAATTTTTCTAAGCGCCTGTCCAGAACTTTCCTATAATTTTAGAAAGTGGAAGGATGTATTTCACTGAAAAAGCAATTGGTTGGTTGGCATTACTGCTACTGAGCGCTGATTGGTTAACATTACTGCTACTGAGCACTGATTGGTTAGCATTACTGCTACTGAGCGCTGATTGGTTAGCATTACTGCTACTGAGCGCTGATTGGTTAGCATTACTGCTACTGAGCACTGATTGGTTAACATTACTGCTACTGAGCACTGATTGGTTAGCATTACTGCTACTGAGTGCTGATTGGTTGGCATTACTGCTACTCAGCGCTGATTGGTTAACATTGTTGCTACTGAGCACTGATTGGTTGGCATTACTGCTACTGAGCGCTGATTGGTTAGCATTACTGCTACTGAGCACTGATTGGTTGGCATTACTGCTACTGAGCACTGATTGGTTGGCATTACTGCTACTGAGCGCTGATTGGTTGGCATTACTGCTACTGAGTGCTGATTGGTCGGTGAGCAGAGGAGCTTATTGGCTGAGTGAAGTGGAGTGAATTCTATGCAACTAGTTGAAGGGTGTAAGTTGCAGAAACCTTTGACAGGTACAAATAGCAATTTTAAAATAATAAAAGTCTCATTCAGTTACACCACCATAGCTAGCGGATGTTTTACTGCATTGCTCTGGCTGTATGAAGTAATTAAGGAATCTGGAAATGTCCTGAGAACAAATCCAGCAAGCGCACACATCACTGAGTACTGAATTTAGTTCATACCTCGTAAAGAGTGATGATGCCGTTGGTCTCGTTGGGAGCCTTCCACTGCATGAAGATCTTCTCCTCGTACGGGCCGGTCTGGATGGACTCCATAGGAACTGGACCGGGCACTGCGGAGACACGGACACGCACATTTACCAGCTTCAGCTTTTATGACTGTCACCATTGAGGATGTTAGTAATCGATTTATCTGCTGATTATTTTGATCATTTTATTGAACGAAAACTCTGCAAAGCATTTCAGAGACTGCAAGATAGATAGACAGACAAATAGGCAGACAGACAGGCAGAGAAATAAACAGAAAAATAGATACACAGACATACAGGCAGGAAGATGGACAAATTGACAGGCAGGCAGACAGACAGAGAGAGAGACATAGACAGAAGAACAGACAGACAGAAAGATAGACAGAGAGAGACAAATAGACAGAGGGACAGACAGACAGACAGACAGACAGGCAGGCAGGCAGGTAGGCAGACAGACAGACAGACAGGGAGAGACAAATAGACAGAAGGAAAGACAGACAGACAGCCAGAAAGAAATAGGCAGAAGGACAGACAGGCAGACAGAGAGAGTCCGATAGACAGACAGACAGACAGGCAGGTGGTTAAACAGGAAGACAGACAGACAGGCTGGCAGGCTGGCAGGCAGTTAAACAGACAAGCAGGCAGACAGACAGGCAGGCAGGCAGATAGAGGGACAAACAGAAAGAGAGAGATAAATAGACAGACAGAAAGACAGGCAGGCAGTTAAACAGACAAGCAGGCAGACAGACAGATAGACAGGCAGGCAGGCAGATAGAGGGACAAACAGAGAAAGAGAGAGAAACAGACAGAAAGACAGACAGGCAGGCAGGCAGATAAACAGACAGACAGAGAGGCAGACAGGCAGACAAGCAGGCAGATAGACAGACAGACAGACAAAGACAGACACACAAGCAGACAGATGTACTGAAGAACATGTTACTTTAGCATCTAAATTTCCCTTTGGTTATCAATAAAGTCTGTCTGTCTGTCTGTCTGTCTGCCTGCAGGATTTGTTGTTGTTCACTTAAGTACATTTGGCCTTCAAAAAAAACTCATTAGAAAGCTTTTAAACTTTAAAAGGCCTCTGTTCAAATCTTTGTCTCAGTTTCTGACTTTAGAGAGAGCAGCAAACTCATAACACTGACTGAGAAGATCAATTTAATCAGTGATTTAAAAACCTGATTAAGGGTGACGACTGCACCTCCTTTAGAGCTCCACAAAGTTACTGCCATGCATCTCCTCTGAGGAGCGCTGCAGTGCAGTACAGTACGGTTTCTCATCACTCCAGAGTTTGAAAACAAACACCTTCACTTTCAGTCCAACAGCTCTGATACTCCGAGGACCAACATCTATTAATATAAGAGTGATTTAGTCTTTTTTAGGGGGAGGATGACGTAGGGTGACAGTGTTGCTGGGCAGAAGGTGAAGCGAGGCGAGCAGACAGCGGCTGACTGGATCTGTGAAACTATGTCAAACACACCTCAGCCGCAGTGAAGGAGTGTGAATTGTAACAGCTTTTCTGAGACTCTTCCCTTCAGCTCGGAGAGGTGATAACGAGCGCTACCACTACGACTCCGTCTGCGCGTGAGAGACTCGGCCTGCTCCTGCGTGTTTTACTACCTGTCTCCGTATTCCTGCCGTATTTAATACCATTAACACTCTCAGGTCTGTTTTCAAGGCGACAGACAGGAAAAAAAGACGCTTGAGCTCTGTTTACGTCTGGTTCTGACTTAAAGGGCCAATATCTACACTTTTCTTCTGATTTATTGTTTTTAGCTCCACTTATGACGTTTAATGTTATCATGATGTTTTACGTGACCATTTTCCAACATATCTTTTTTCCCTTAGAATTAAACAGGCTGTTACTGTGCCTTTAAGACTGATATATGCAAATGAGCTCTAATCTGATTGGATGCTCTCATTCAAAACGCAGTAGAGTCTGAAACAATCTTTATAACTTTAGTCTGAATGGGCGGGGCTGAGCTGCTATGAGTGGATGTATGTAAATATGTTGGTTTCAGTGACATCACAAAAACAATCAGTTCTGAGCCGATTCAGCTGATTCCAAGAGAGAGTTTTCTATGATATGAGCCCTTTAAAGTTCACTAAAACTACATATCCCAGCAGTCCATGCTCTAAACTGAATCATGGCATCATTCTGCCTCCCATCACTGTAAAAAATCCACCCTACATTTGTTGGCCTATGTGGTGTTTTTGTTACCTGAACAAATAATTTGAAATTTAACACAACAGTCTTATTATCTGACATTCTATAAACTTCAAATTTATTTAATAAATAGACATTTTTACTATTTATGTACTTTTTTGCTCACCTTACTGAGGTGCAGTGCTAAAACATGTAAAGAGGACTACTGACTAAACTAGGAAGTAGGATTATATATATACCTTGTATCTCCAAAATTATAACTTTACAGGAGAAAGAAAAAAAAAACTACTTTACTTTTAATGCAAGTCAATGGAACCAGAATTCTTTCCAAATAATTTTGGGTCATTTCTTTTAGTTCATTCATCATAAAATTTACACACAATGTAAAGAGCAACAGGCATTTTCAACTTAAACTGAAAAACGTAAAAATGGAGATACAAGGTTTTCCTCCGACAGCAGCGAGTATATATATATATATATATATATATATATATATATATATGGGTGTCTTTACATTGTATTCAAATTCCATGGTAAACAGACTAATTCAAAGTGTGAAAAAGGCAATGAAAACACATAAAGAGATTCAGCGCTCGGTTCTCTGAGGGTTAATTCCAAATACTGGCAGTAACTCAGTGCTGGGGGTTGCCTGAAGGTCCGCCCCGAGACACTATTTCTCTCACATGTGCGTTAGGTACTGTCTTTGACTGCACTGTTGGCGATGACATGCTAATTAGCCCCATTCCTCACAGTCAGAGCAAAGGGAGCTAATGACTTAGCTAAACGGCCATTTAGCCCAACTTAGCAGCCTTAGTGCTGCTGTTTGCCCAGCGCTAAGTCGTAGCTAATTGGGAGGGCAGATTAAAAAGATGAGCATGGCAGGTCTGTAATGGGTCTGACAGTGGAGGCCCCCTCAGGCAATCGTGGATTAGCCGCTAGCGGCCTTGGCTAGCTCCTTTGTGAGGGAAAAGAATTAAGGTATCTTCCCATTAGCCATTGTCTGCGCAATTCTGCATGGTAAATTAAGCGTGAGCTCAAAAAGTAATGCCATACAGTCAAATTCATGAGGTCATTCAGTGTTTGGAGGTGCATAAAGATCTATTCACACTTTTATCTACGTATAAACGTTCCTGAATTATGTTTTTCTTTCACTTTTCAAAGAACTTGTCCTTCTATTCCAAGCCAAGAATGCTTTTTCACTCTGAGCTTTGGCTTCATGCATAATACAGGAAAAGTCATCTACACAAAAAAAGGTGATTGTTTATATGTCAGCTACATATCTTGATTATATCTTCAATAAAACTTAATTAGCCTAAATTGGGCCTTGGCTCAATCTCATTACATCACAGTTACAATGGAACACAATTAGATCTGGGCGTATTGTTCGCTGTTATGTCTCTTTAAGTTTGTGTATATGCGTGACAGTAAAATGCCACAGTTAATCAAAAGCTCATTAGCTTCCTGCTCAGGCCTTTGAATGGCATGTTTCATTATATTAGACCTTCTTCTTTTCTCTCACTCTCTTTTCTCGCGGTGACCGTGACTTATTATAACCTGATTGCACTCATTTCTTCTTTCTTAGGCTGGCTTTACACTGTGCAACTTCAGGTGCTTGAAACCTAGTTGTATTTACTAGGTTGTATACTAGTTGTATGCTGTTTATATAATGCTGGCTTTAAACTTCATGTAAGTAGTTGCATGTTGCCAAGTTGTGTAGAAATTATGTTGCAGGGAACTTTCAATCTTGCAACTAGTATTATGCTGTTAGTCTAAGGCTGGCTTTAAACTTCATGCAATTTAGCTTCATTTGCCTGGAATTTATGTCACAGGCAGCTCACAACATGCAACTAGTTGTATGCTGTTGGTCTAAAGCTGGCTTTAAATTTCATGTAACTTGTTGCATGTTGCCAAGTTGTGTGTAATTTATGTTGCAGGCACCTTGCAATATGCAACTAGTATACTGTTAGTCTAAGGCCGGCTTTAAACTTCAGGCAACTAGTTGCGTACTTCCAAGTTGCATGGAAATTATGCGGCAGGCAACTTGCAACATGCAACTAGATGCATACTGTTGGTCTAAGGCTGGCTTTGAACTTCAGGCAACTAGTTACATGTTACCAAGTTGTGTAAAAATTATGCAGCAGGCAACTCACAACATGCAACTAGTTGTGTGCTGTTAGTTTAAGACTGGCTTTAAACTTCAGCACACAAGTTGCATGTTGCCAAGTTGTGTGGAAATAATGTTACAGGCAACTCATAGCATACAACTAGTTTTATGCTGTTGGTCTAAGGCTGGCTTTAAACCTGATACAATTGGTTGCACATTACCAAGTTGCATGGAAATTATGTTACAAGCAAGTCACAACATGCAACCAGTTGTATGCTGGTAGGCTAAGGCTGGCTTTAAACTTCAGGCAACTAGTTGCATGTTGCCAAGTTATGTAGAAATTATGTTGCAGGCAACTCACAGCATGGAACTAGTTTCATGCTGTTGGTCTAAGGCTGGCTTTAAACCTAATACAATTGGTTGCACATTACCAAGTTGCATGGAATTTATGTTACAAGCAAGTCACAACATGCAACTAGTTGTATGTTGGTAGTCTAAGGATGTCTTTAAACTTCAGGCAACTAGTAGCATGTCACCAAGTTGTGTAGAAATTATGTTGCAGGCAACTCACAAGTTTAAATCCAGCCTTAGACTAACAGCATACACAGAAAAGCTGTTTTACCCTGTTTTCGTGAGCAGATTTCAGCAGACGAAGCCCTCGTTGTTGTTGTTTACCTAATAAGGTAAGAGCTGCTGCTCTGGCCCTCATGCTAATTTCTCCCTCCTGCAATTATCCCCATATAAGGTTGCACAGAGAGATGATAGGTTCTGCTTTACAAATGAAACGTTGCAGATGTCCATCAATTTGCCAACACAAAGGCCAGCAATTATGGGTTTTCATATGCAAAAAGAGTAAAAAACAGAAAGAAAACCTCAGGAACACAAGAGAGGAGAGGAGATGTTGAATAACCAAGAGAGAGCGATCCATATCAAAACAAACTCCCCAGCACAAGATAAAGACAAAGAAACGTTTTGTATAAACCGGCATGATGTGCTCTAATCTCATAAGCCTAAACCCTCCTCTGTTCTCGCCGTTTCTTTCTTTCTTTCTCTTTTTTATTGCACACTGTTTAAAAACAAGCTGAAAGAAATTAATTGTAAATGGATGCGGAGCGCTTCACGTACCCTCCGGGAAATTTTCGAATTAAGCGCCGCTCGCGAAAGCCCCCGTCTCAATCTGGGAAACATTGTTTCTCTTTGCCGGCTATGAAGCAATAATGTGGCCGGGCGATGGGATTTCCTTTTAACTAAAACACATCAAATGAGAGGAGAAGATTAGATGAGAAAGGCTTTCATCAGCTTTGTTTGTGAAGCTCCATATTGCTTTATTTGTTTTATTTATTTATTATTTTATTTATTTATTTATTTAGGAAGAAGGGAGTACGTTTCCTTTGAGATGCCAAATGAAACCGATATGGTCTAAATTTCAGTGGCTAATGAAATTTAGCCACTGAAATTCTTTAAGTCTGGAACAAAGAAAGTTTGAACTGTTTACACTGTTTGTTTTGCATGTAAGCTTTACAATGATGTGACTTTCCATACAGCATCACTGCATATTAATGCAGTTACTAATAGGCTGGTCTTTAAAACTTCGCTTCTCTTTCACACTCAGTCGTTTCACTTTTCATTACAGCGACGGCTGAATTCAGTAACCAGAGAGATCTGAGCTGCATTAAAATTAATATGTGCTGAAAACGTCCATTGGCATTACTGAATAATGGATCATATTACTTTTGTCACTGATTCAGATTGTCAACACTGTTTATGTAACCAATTCATCACAAAAGCTTTCATTTTTAATGTTGAAAAAACTGTATATTTGCCTACACGGATCTCCTCATCTCCTCATCTCTTCACTCACTAAATGAATGACACATTATGTAGTTATATATTGCTGCTCAAGTTCATACTTAATTAATTCTGACATGTGCCTCAGTTCTGCAGCTGAGTTGCACATATCAATTAAGCGTTAATGCTATTATGTTATTGCTGCATTTATATACCACCATTCTGTAAGAGTAAATTGATTCATGATTCACCTCCAGCTTCTTTCACCGTGCAGCAAACATGCCTCTTTACATAATTTCCATTTCAGTGCTGGAGGAACAAAAACTGGCTCCTGTTCCAATTTCCTAAATGTGTGTTAGTTTATGCACCATCGTATATTCATGTACAAATATGATATAAATTTACATGAAATGGGCATTAATGAGCTGAACAGAGGAGCCAGATTAGGAATCAGATTAGTCAAGTTGAGACTCAATAAAAAGAGCGAGTGAGGCCAAGTTTAACCCCTTAAAACCCCAGACTTATTACATACTAATACATACATATTATTCAGTAACTACATGGACCTCAACGCAAACTGATCGAGCTATTCTTAGATTATAGAAGTGTGTAAAAATTCTGGGTCGGCCGGCGCGGCCTGGACATGTAACGGGTTAATAAACAATAGGCTGGGTAAAATAATGGTAGGCTAGTTAGTGACTTTTTGGGCTAGTTAATAAATGAAAGGCTAAATAATAAATGATAGGATAGATTAAAATTGGTAGTTTAGTTAAACCATGGTAGTTTAGTTAATGAGTGATAGGCTAGATTTAAACATGGTAGTTTAATTAAACCATGGTAGTTTAGTTAATGAGTGATAGACTAGTTTAAAAATGGTAGTTTAGTTGATGAGTGATAGGCTAGATTTAAACATGGTAGTTTGATTAATGAATGATAGGCTAGATTAAAGAATGGTAGTTTAGTTAATGAGTGATAGGCTAGATTTAAACATGGTAGTTTAGTTAATGAGTGATAGGCTAGATTAAAAAATGTTAGTTTAGTTAATGAATGATAGGCTAGATTTAAACATGGTAGTTTAGTTAATAAATGAAAGGCTAGATTAAAGAATGGTAGTTTAGTTAATGAGTGATAGGCTAGATTAAAAAATGTTAGTTTAGTTAATGAATGATAGGCTAGATTTAAACATGGTAGTTTAGTTAATAAATGAAAGGCTAGATTAAAGAATGGTAGTTTAGTTAATGAGTGATAGGCTAGATTAAAGAATGGTAGTTTAGTTAATGATTGATAGGCTAGATTTAAACATGGTAGTTTAGTTAATGAATGATAGGCTAGATTATAGAATGGTAGTTTAGTTAATCAATGATAGGCTAGATTAAAAAAGGTAGTTCAGTTAAATATTGGTAGCTTAGTTGATGAATGAAAGGCTAGATTAAAGATGGGTAGTTTAGTTAATGAATGATAGGCTAGATTTAAACATGGTAGTTTAGTTAATGTATGATAGGCTAGATTTAAACATGGTAGTTTAGTTAATAAATGATAGGCTAGATTTAAACATGGTAGTTTAGTTAATAAATGATAGGCTAGATTTAAACATGGTAGTTTAGTTCAAGAATAATGGTTTAGTTAATGAATGATAGGTTAGATTAAAAATGGTAGTTTAGTTAATGAGTGATAGGCTAGATTTAAACATGGTAGTTTAGTTAAAGAATGAAAGGCTAGAATAAAGAATGGTAGTTTAGTTAATGAATGAAAGGCTAGATTAAAGAATGGTAGTTTAGTTAATGAATGAAAGGCTAGATTAAAGAATGGCAGTTTAGTTAATGAATGAAAGGCTAGATTAAAGCTGGGTAGTTTAGTTAATGAATGAAAGGCTAGATTAAAGCTGGTAGTTTAGTTAATGAATGATAGGCTAGATTACAAAAAGGTAGTTTAGTTACTGAATGGTATCTTAGCTAAAGAACAGTAGCCTAGTTAATGAAGAATGTGCAAGCTAACAGACAATTGACTAGTTAGGTGAATGGCATGTTAGAATGGTATGTTAATTAACTGTGTGCTGGTTAATGAATGGTAGGCTGGTTAAAGAACGGTAGGCAGTTGACAAAGAGTAGCTCAGGTAATGAAAGGTAGGCCAGTTTGAAAATGGTTTTGTTAATGGACGGTAGGCCAGTTAAAGAATGGTAATTTAGTAATTGAATGTTAGCCTAATTAAAAATGGTAGTCTAGTTAATGAAGGGTATGTAAGCGATCTAACAAATTATTGTCATTAACAGACGATGGGCTAGTAAAAGAATAGTATGTTTAATAACAGTATGCTGGTTGAAGAATGATAGGCTAGTTAAAGAAAGGTAGGTATTCTGAATTATCATGTCTATAATGAGATCAACCACAGAACAATTATTCACCAAGACTCTAGAACACTGTGTTGATCTCAACTCTCATTCCAGCTGTTGCCACTAATACTAAACACTTTATAAACTTACAATTCTACTCATTTCACTTACTCTAACAGAACAACACATAATACCTCCACCGCTGGTGACTCATAAATGTGGAAGTGTCTTCCTGCCAGTCGCACATCTGCAGTTAATGATGAATCAATCACTGTCACGCCGTCATGTGATATATTTATTCCCCTCTGCCCACTTTTCCTCCTCTGATATAAGTCCTGCTAATCAGTACGAGTGTAGAATGTCAGTCATTCGTGTTCAGTTAGCATTTGCTCCTCAACCTCCACCAGTCTTACACATCCTCAGGGAGAAATATGAATAATAAAGTGGCAGTAATATTTAACGTAATATAAAGGAGCGAGTCATCACCACAAGCCAGCAGTAAGAGACAAAAGGGAACAAAAAGGAGGCTGGAAATTGAAATCACAATCCAGAGAGCTTAGATAGTCGATTACAACAATCAACAACAGTGAATGAAACGTTCGACTTCTTAACAGTTAAATGTGATTGAAGAAGAAACCCAGACAGCTGATGTTACTGATAGGAAGCTGAATATCGAATTGCAGCTGTACAACTGACCTGTTTAAAAAATCACACACTGTTATTAATAAAGGTTCTGTTCAGGTACATTTTTCATTCATAAGGATAAAAACAGTGTAAATGTTCCCTCAAAGCTCCAACAGTGGATTTAAGGTCTTAAATAAGTTTTTCCAGGTGAAAAGTTCGTATTTGTACCTTTTCATAACCGAATGTTTTAAACAGAACAGTAAAATAAAAGCCTGGAGACGAGACGGGGTGTGTGGAGTCAGTACAGCTTAGAACATATCATTTCAGTGGATTATGGTTCAGTTATGTTCCCTGACTAAAGGTACTGAGATGGAGCCTTGAGGGTTCCACCCCAGTGACAGTTTAGTACCTTCATTTCTTTTAAAAATTCCAGTTGGTTCCTGCTCTGCTGAGAAAAGACAATTAGAGCCATTAGGATTAAATTGATAGGACACCTTTAGATCCCTTTAGGATGGTTTTACTTCCTAATGTGAATTGACTTAAAGATTACCAACAGAAACCACTAGTTTCCTGTAGGACACATTTAGATCCCATCAAGAAACCATCAAATGCATCTGGAATCAGTCCCAGTACACCTATTAAACCATTAGAGTCTTTTATACTGTGATATCAACCCATCAGGTATAACATACAATACCATAATCCACATCTAATCTAATCCACATTAGAAAGCAAAACCATCAGGTTTTAATTGTAATGGTTCTAATGGTCTTATTTCAGCAGGGTGTAGTCTTCAAAAGATCTTTATCTAAAAGATGAAGTCAGTAACAGAGCTTCAGATATCTACAGAACCAGCCGGTTCTGAGCCAGATTCTTCCCCTGGGCCATCAGGCTGCTGAACAGCCAGTAGTGCTGTTGTATCAGGCTGTGGGCCTGTCACTGCACCTCTGGATCATCATCATCATCATCATCATCATGATCTCCACTGACAATCCACACCTCAAACAGACTTAATCTGATTTTACTGTAATTTCAATCCAGCAAATCTGTACTTACACCTATAGACTGACATCTTGTACATCTTATATATATATATATATAGCTTATTTATATATAGTTTTATATATATATATATATATATATATATATATATATATATATATATATATATAGAGAGAGAGAGAGAGAGAGAGAGAGAGAGAGAGATACATTTTTTGTTTATTGTTTGTTTATTTAAGTACTACTTTGCACCTGTGTAAATGTGATGGGATAATAAACATGATTTGATTTGGGCTTCTTTTCTCTTACTGCCCTGCTGACAAAGGACTATTAGAAACCATAATGATTAAAACATAATGGTTCTTAAAACATTCATGGTTCCCATTAGAGACCACTCATTTCCTGTGGAACATCTTTAGGTCGTATTAGAAAACCATCCAATGTTTCATTTTTATTGTTTTTTTATTTATTGTTTTTATTTATTTTAGTATTGCCAAGCTACTGTTTTACATCTTTTATTTCTTTATTTATATAATTCTGTTTATTTTTCCTTATTGTATCTTATTTATTAAGTTACCATATTGTTGTAATTTTAATCCTTTACTGAATTATTCTTTTTAAATTTATTATTATAATAATTATTACTTTTTGTTTTTGTTGGGTTTTTACTACAAGTTCTCAGTCCCTGATCCCTGTATTGGCTCAGCTACATTGTAAATGAGGGTCTCCCTCAGTGTACCCAGAGTTTAAATAAAGGTTGATTGAATGCTTTTAGAATCAGCCATTGGTCGCCTCTTAAACTCGTTTACACTGTGAAATCAACCCATAAAAAAGCCAAACACATTACAGAACCACCAGAAACCAACAGAACCGCCTGGTTTCTATGGGTTTTGTCAGCAAGGTGAAAAGGCAAAAACGAGTTTCTGGTGTCCTTTCGCTGCTGAATAAAGATCAAACCACTGTTTTCTTAAAATGTTGTTCAACAACCAAAGTAAGAGTTGTGCTGATGGTAGCTTGGTAGCACTGATTAGCCTATAGCTCAATGGCTTGGCTTGCATGACACCACAGGGACTAATAAACCTCATTCTCCAGTATCTTCCTAAGTGTGTTCTTGAGAAAGATCCTAAGAAAAAGTCTCCATCAGATTCATGACGTGTTCTTAAAGCGCAGAACTGTTCTCACCTTCATGCTCTTGAGTGTGTGTAGATTCTGTTCTTACCTAAGAACAAACCTCACATAAGAGAACACTGGTGAGTCAGAATCTGATAGAAAACTGCGTAAAATGGGTTTTAAGAAGAAATTTCTTCTTAAGAATTGGTGGTGAGTGAGGTCCAATGTTTTTGTGTTTAAATTTGGGAGCTGAGTCAAATTGATGACACTGAAAGACACAATTCTGCATGGAAAAAAAGATACTATGCTTCTTTTTTCTCATTCCCTTTATCTCACTTTCTATATGGAACACCCCCCAATGCTGGCACTGTTAATAGTTTCCATTGAGTAAAAAGCACAAACATCACTCACAGTGCAGATACTTGCTTGACATCCTAATTTATCCGTTTACAAGCGCAACACAAAAGCAAGAGGTGGCCAAAGGCCAGTGCTGAATAGCCCTGCCCATTTGCTCAGTAAATGGTCGGCACTTGGCTCTGAAAGGCCGCAGTGATCTGTGCAGCTTTCTATTGACGTCGGCCTGCAAGAGCTCCGGCACAAAAGGCTGGAAAACAAAACGGGAGAATTCTCCAGTCGCAGAAGAACCAGCCGTAAGAGCCGCTTAAGTGAAGCCTGAGATGAAGACGGCAAACAAAACCCACCCAACCTTTCCTTCTCTGCAACAATAAAACCTACAAGTAAAGCCAATTAGCCTGTGGCGGCTACAACTTAGCGCGGGTCATTATAGCGCGTTCCCTAATGTAGGATATTAGGCATCAAAGGAACTGAAATAGGCAACATTTTACCTCCCTATCGATGTGTTGCCCTCCTTCCACACTAATAACACTGTTTTTCTTCCTGCTATCGGGTGATGTTGGTTTACTTTTTCTTCCTCCTTACTCCCCCCACATCCCCCCACCCCCCGCCTCAGGCTTTCCATGAAAGACTCAGCGGTATAAAAGGCTTTACTTATTTTGCAGCCGGCCTGATTGCCAGCAACAAGCTTTCATGGTCCCTGTATCAAACAAACCTTCCGCTTTGATGTGCCGGCTTTGACCTTACAGCAAACAGATATCCTTCTGTAAGGAAGACGAGCCGGCCCGCAATCAACCCATCTTTCATGCGGCTGACAATTACAACCATACACGAGGAGCATCTCATCGCGGGAAATGATGATGATTCTTATTAAATTGCGATAACGCTTATTTCCAGAGTCTGGCTCTCGATAGCGAACGGAGAATGGGAACGCGACCTTCGCCTGCATCGAATTAATTGGAGTCGTCGTGCAAATTTCGCCATAAACGATCTCACTCCGGTCCGGCATTAAAACGTGTCCTTGACATGGCTGAGAGGGAGGATGAGACGAGTCGGATCTGATCACGTTCGGCTTCCTAAACGAGCTGCTGCCGGGTCGACGCTGATTGCTATTGACATCTGATTGTGATGAGAAGGCGGTGAATTGTGTGGGATATTATCATTAATGAAAAATAACGGAAAAAGCAAAAACAGTGAAGCAACATAAAGGGTGATGAATGACATCAATTTTACAGAAAATTTTGAAGTGGTTCACTGTAGAGACTCTGATGTCTTTACAGTGGTGGTGATAGAAACCAGGGGTCGCCATGACTACAACACAGATATAGACATTTTATTTACTGTCCAGAACCACCAGTGAACCTACACGAGTCTTCTGAGTTTATATGGAATGTTGATGATGGAAAATAGCAGAAAATCTGAAATAATAAGTTTTCTTTGGGGACTATTTTGCCTCACAACACCCTGCATGTATCCCTCCACCATGAATGGAGTTTAAGTTCTCTAAACTATCATAAAACAGTGTCTCAGTCATCAGGCAGTGAATTCATAACCATTTCATGTAGGAACTTTCTGTGAGGGAGCTTTTAGAGGTGGACGTCTGGTTCCTATCACCACCACAGTTCTGACTCTGTAAGTTTCTCTAATTTCGGTATATATCTCTAATATTTAATAATCTTGGTAGGACTCGATGTATGATAAAAACAAATTTTCTAAACATTAACATTAAAGCCCCGCTCTTCACACTTTTTTTTAAGAGTTAACAGGCGGAACATTTAAAACTAATTATTTTTCACATTTATACATTTGATTTTGTTATTTTCTATTCAATTGTATGCAAAAGTATGAACACCCCAGTCAAATTCTATATTTTGTTGATTTTCTAAGGGGAAATAAGTTAAAACATCCTGTCCAGAGAAGACACTTAATTGTGGATTTTTTGTGCCTAAATACAACAAATAATACAAATAATACACTGTAATTATGTATTTTTCATTTGTCATTTATCATTCAGTATATATATATATATATATATATATATATATATATATATATATACATATATATATATATATATATATATATATATATATATATATATATATATATATATGAATATAAACACAACTTGAAATCATAATATAATATAATATAATATAATATATAATTTCATTTTGAATCAACTGGTGATTCAATTGTTGGTTGTTTTTATTTAGAAATTTTAAGTAGTTTGAAGACAAATAATACACTGTAATTATGTATTTTTCATTTGTCATTTATCATTATATATATATATATATATATATATATATATATATATATATATATATATATATATATATATACACACACACATATACATATATATAGGTATATATATATATATATGAATATAAACACAACTTGAAATCATAATATAATATAATATAATATATAATTTCATTTTGAATCAATTGTTGATTTATTCTGTAATGTAGAGTGTTTATTAAGTTGTTTTATACAATATTTTGTTCTTTTGGGAACATAAATAAATTATAAATATTACACTGTATTATGCTGCACTGTTTAATTCTAAGGAATAAAAGGAGGTGGGAAAATGGTCATGGATAAACTGAATTATGTTTTTTGTATATAAGCCCACACGGATGTTGTAAGTGGACCCACTGTAGGATCTGAGCCCTTTACATTAGCTGAACTCATTCATTATCAGGGCTGCCTGGATACTTTCGGACATGCATGCGCTGCATTTCATCCCGGGACACTCACCGTCTTCCTCGGTCTGTTTGACGATCTCCTCGCTCTCCTTGCTGCCCTCTGGGTTGGCCAACACCAGCCTGAGCCTGACGGTCACAAAAGGCCGCAGTCCTCTGAGGATGTAGTGGGAGGAGGTGGGGATCAGCTCCTCGGCGGCGAACTCCTGCTGATTGAAGACGTACTGGTACTGCACCGTCAGGTTGAAGCTGTGGCAGCGCGTCACCGCATATGTGAACAGGTCCCACTCCAGCCTCAGCTGCCGCGCACGGACGTCCACCACCTTCACATTCTGAGGACCGTTCACTGGATCTGGACACAGAGGAAGGAAGAGGGTCAGAGAGAAGGAACACCTCAAAATGTTCTGATAATCAATCACCAAGTTCAGCTAAACGATGTAAGACTGCCGAAGAACAAGACGAATGGAGATAATTATTTCCTCTGCACTGGTAAAGCAGACTGTGTCTGATTCACTGAGCTTTTAGAGCCCGTTTCACACACAAACCGGATGCAATCAACCTTCATGATCTGTGCTTTTCTATTCCCAAGTTTGGAATCAACTGTCATGTCAATAATTGTCGGTTTATTATTACAAGAAGCTCCTTTAAGACATTTCATTTTCAATATTTCAGTGCTTTTGGGAACATAAATAATACATAATATACTTTATTATGTTGTTCACTCTTAAAGATGGTTCTTCAGAGGTTCTTTAGTGATGACAGTGGTTCCATGTACAATCATGAACAATCAAAGAGCCTTACGCATGCTTAAACGGTTCTTGAAGATTGATGGAGGATGTGCTGTATATGGTTCTATATAGGTTTGGCTATTGTAACAAACTTGACATTGTAGCAATAGCAGAACCCTTTTTGGTGCTATATAGAGTGCTATATAACTGATGAGCATGCAAATGGTTCTTTGAGTTTTCAGGGTTCTATATAAAACCATTGTCTTTACTAAAGAACTCTTGAAGAAGCATCTTTTTAAGAATGTACTTAAAATGACACAAATGTTATACAGAGTGTCTTAACCCTCCTGTGATGTTCAGCTTTGAGAGACCCGATTTTTTTTTTTTTTTATAATAAATTTTAAAATTTTTTTTAGCAATTACAGGACAATCACGAGCAATTAGAACATGGTATTATAAGAATAAGGGAAAAAAACATTTAACCCCCAATCCCAACCAAAACAAGGCCATCCTCATAAAAAGAAAAAAGGAACACTTCAAAGAGATGCAGAAAAAGAAAAATATTCTTCACAATTTATTAAAACAGGGCTTTGCTGATACCATTCATAGCACTTCACCCACCCGCACTACCTGCCTTCTGGTCTAAGGGAAGATTTCCATTCTAAAGAGTGACCTGACCTTTTAAGATAGTATCTGTGATAGTATCTTTAGCCCAATTAATATTAATTGAATCAATATTTAGTGTAATCAATTTTTTCACCCTTTACAGATCAAGGATTACTTATAATAATTTTTATTAAAAATCATTTTCAAATCTTTTTTTTTTTCTGTCTCAACATTTTTGGCACATTTTCTGTCAGCACTGCTGATTAATACGAACTTCTATTCCAGGTCAAACTGACCCTTTCAGTTCAAATCACACTGAATGAGCTGTAAGTCTAGCAGAAAAAGCTTCATTCTCCAAAAACGATTAAAGTATTTTTCCTTTATTCTTAATCTTGGAAAGAGGTCAACTTAACCCAGAACATCACAGGAGGGTTAAGAAAGAAAACCGTCCTGAATGTGGCCTCTTTATTAGTTACGTACTGAAGAACGCAGTGTTTTTCAGAGAGCTTTCTGAGAACTGTCTGAATTTCTTTCTTAACATTCTCTTGAGAATAATTACAAGAGCAAATATGGATAAAAATATGTTCTCAAATATTATCTTAAATTCACATTTCTAATGAGTTTCATAAAATATAACTCCTAAAAGCAGACTTGGGTTACATTTTTGGGAAAATCTAAATATGTTCTTGTAAAAAACATGCAATTGTAACCTAGTTTATTAACGTAATGTGATTACTTTTGTATTACTGGCCTTTTTAAAGTCATATAATTAAATAAATTCAAAAATTTGACTTTTTGAACAAAATTTAACACAAGGAAAACAGGAAACCTGCACTGTTTTATGAAACAAAATGGCAAAATGAGACAAATATTGTTTTTTTTTCCAATATGCAAAATTTAGCAATGAACAGTAAGTCTGTATTAAAATGTGCAGAAGTGTGTTCTGTGTAGAAGATGTGTAACTTATTCACACTTATTTACACAACAACATGGAATTTGACTAAGGGTGCACAAACTTTTGCATCCGACTGTAGAAGGTCAAACAAACTTTACAAGCTTATGGTAACACCTGGAATGTCTTTATAAGTGTCAAAAGTTCATATTTAAGCTAAATCGTACAAAAAGTGTTCCTGTGAGTCACTCTTAGCTTATCGCTAACATGGCACTAGAATCCCATAGGGGTGCTAGCAGAAATAGCTGCACTGTAGAGCTTTTTTCCCTAATTTTTCACTGTGTTTTGACATGGTGCACACCAGATACTATTAGATTGGGGACCAGATACTGTCAGGTGCACACCAGATACTGTCAGTTGCACACCAGATACTATTAGATGCTCTCCAGATATTATGTGGTGATGGCCCAGTACTATCAGGTACACACCAGATACTATCAGATGGGGACCAGATACTGTCATGTACATAGCAGATACTATCAGATGGGGACCAGATACTGTCATGTACATAGCAGATACTATCAGATGGGGACCAGATACTGTCAGGTGCACACCAGGTACTATTAGATGCTCACCAGATATTATGTGTTGATCGCCCAGTACTATTAGGTACATACCAGATACTATCAGATGGGGACCAGATACTGTCATGTGCACACCAGATATTATTAGGTGAGAACCAGATGCTAGCAATTGCACACTAGATGCTATCAATGAAGTATGTATCAGATACCATTAGGTACACATGACCAGATACTATGTAATCACCCAATACTATCAGGTGTACACCAGATACCATGTGGTGAGCACTCAATACTATGTGTATCTAGTGTGCACTAGAATTTTACCTTTAAGAGAAATTAACTCGTCTCTTCCAGGGCGTCGTAAGGAAGTGAGAAGACACAGGGAAAATAAGCTGTGATGTGGCTGTAAGTTGCGCTCGTGGTCTGCGCTGGTGTTGTTTTGAAAATTCTGTTTTTACTATCCGGAGTAGAGTTACACCCCTTTAGAACCCGGTTCCCTCATGACAAAAAGAACTTCATTTATTAACACCGCTATCCCTTCATCAGCCCTGCGCATGTTTAGTGGGCGGCCCTCTGCACAGCATTAGCAAATCAAACCGTAATTTCAGATGCACTGTGGAGGCATTTTGTGGTCGCGTCAAAGCACATTTTGTTCTGTGGCTGCGCTCGTATGAACATCTGTCCCACACTTTTACACAAAAATAACATTTTCCAGTGAAGCAGTGAGAAACAGAGCCGCAGCAGTGATGCGCTGCAGTGGGGCTGTTACATGTAAATCGGTTTGTCCTCAATGTCCCGTTAATTCCTCTAGATTAGAGCATCACATAAAGAAGGCCAGAAGCTTCCTTTCCGTTCAGACTCAGCTGTATCTTAAGGGAGCTGAATGTGAAAGGGGGTTTTAGCATCTTTAGAAGCTTACAAGTTCCCCGGTTCTCTCAGGAGGCTCTATTGTAGAAGTTCTGGGGCTCAGAAATGGCGACAGAGAACGTCTGAACATATTAGCGTACTAAAACAGAAACTTTTTACATATTCATAGAAATGATGTCCGTCAACCATGAAGGATTTTGGTGAGAAAGAATTTAACACTCAGTGTTGTATGATGATGAAGTTCTACTGTGGTTGTCAGTGTCGTAACATGAAACAGGCAGTTATTAACTGACCATGCTGACTGAATTAAAGTGCTTCTTATTGTCCTTTGCATGTATAAGCACTGTGAGCCATCGTCCGCACTAAACTTTCTCACCTACATACAAACCGAGAGATGAACTCTCTGGAAGCCCAGCAGGAAGAATCAAAACCTGCCTGCAGTTTTTTATTCTGCTCTGTTTTGAACAGCAGTAGGTCAAACAGCAGTTTCTCACAATAATGACTTGTGTTCTCAAAACCTCCACTTATTTTGTCAGAATAATGACTTATTTTCTCAAATTATTAATCTGCTATGGTGAAGTAAAATAACCGCATTTCTCCAAATTTGGACTTAATATGTCAAAATAATGTCTGCAAGTTTGGACTCACTATGTTGAAGCAATGAGTTAATATCATACATACTTATATTTTCAAGATACTAACTGACTATGGTGAAATAATATTATAGCATCTATAATATAAAGTGTTTACAAAATAACTGGACTGTTTCACAATTTGGACCTATTATTTAAAAATAATGAATTGTTTTTGCAAGTTTTGACTTACTATGGTGAAACAAGTGAGTTAATCAAAAAATAATCACATACTTTCAAAATATTAACTAACTATGGTGAAATAATATTATAACATCTCAAAATAACTGCATTATCTCAAAATTTGGACTTGTAAAAAATTGATTTTTTCTACATGTTTGGATTACTATGCTGAAACAAGCAAATCACAAACTAATCACTTATAATATATTTCACCATAACTTACTATTAATTTTTGTTTTTTTACAATGTGGACTAAAAATATTAACTTACTATGTTGAAGAGTTAATATCCCAAAAATAATCACTTATATTTTCAAAATATTGACTAACCATGTTGAAATGATGACATTCCTTCACTACCTCATTATTTTGACGTATTTTAGTCTTATTATGTAATTATTTTGACAAACTAAGTGAATATTTACAGTTATTATTTTCGGACACTAAATCAAAATCTTGACTCACTGCTGCCAGAAACAATGTTTCCTCCATCTTTTTATGAAATTTGAGTTGATGTAAAATTTCACTTTTGCTCATCTAGACTACAACTTATTTCAGCTGAATAAAATCAGTTAAATTAAAACAAAGGCTTATTTCCCCTGAGCCCATTTAGCAGAAATCTGCTCTGAAACTAAAGACACAACTCTAACTTTTTGCTTGCTGCGCTGTGGCAGAGCTTATTTAAGCCTAGCTGCTCGCTGGTTGCGCAGCGATGCAGAATCATCAGTATCGGCAGCGTTTATTCCTTTCTCACTCGTTTCTCCTGATCTCAGAGTCCGTGCGCGACTGAAAAACTCTGTCTCTCTCGTGTGCTTACAAAGCGCTTCACTTCTCGGCTCTTTAGAGAGCAGAAAACGAGCCTCTTCAGCATCCCTAGCTTTGTGTTCGCCGCTTAATCCCAGAAAAACCCATGGAAAATAATGCTGAACAACCGAAGCCCCCAAATCCCTCATTTCCGAGGGCCTGATTACGGCTAATCTGCAGCTAATCGGGCCGGTTTTCAGCCCTAATCTATAAAGATTGCTAATTTGAGACTCAAATCCTATATAGCTAATTCACCCCTTACAGCACGTCTGCTTGAGTTATGGCTCTGTTTTGGCTTTTGGCTGGTGTGGGATGCTTTTCCATACTCCCTGGACCCCCGCTGAGGGAGGGCAGAGGGGGCTCAAGGCTTTGCTGGTGAACAGGTGGAGGGCAAGAGTAACGTCATTAATCTGGAGCAAAGAGGGGAAGGTAAGCACGTTAGCGGTATGCTAATGATCAGTGGGTGGGGAGGGTGAGGTGGGGTTCAGGGGGACAACAAAGTGGCATTGGTGGGCTTTGAGAGCCTGGCTGAGGGCTGGAAGAGGGGAAGAGCTGACGGATGGCAAGCGGAGAGGGTCATTAATCGCAGGCATTGGGGAGGAACGCGGAAAAGAAATCAATCTTGTGCGTCGCCGCAGCGGCGCGATCTCCCTGAGCTCAAGTGCCCCGCAACATTTATCACAACTCCACCGCTCCCACTGCGCAGCCCCCCTGCATGGGGCAAGTGAGGAAATTGCAAGCAATAAACATATCAATGGGTGTCCAAAGTGCCCAGCTGCATGGATACTTTAAACGGGGCAATTCAGGCGAGGGAGGGTGAGAGACAAAGACAAAGAGATGGAAGAGAACGATGGAATGGGAAAAAACACAAAAACATAAAAATGGGATGCCTCGATGTCACACCTGTCTCGGTTCAGTTCTTTTACAGAGAGGGAGGCTGGAACATGCACTGAATTTCATTATCATCAAATGTAAAATATAATATGTATCCAAATACAGGGTGATTCAAAAAGATTAATCCGATTTCAAAGCGCCATGTTTTTACAACCGTGAGGCGCCGAGGAACCAATCACAATCCAATTGAAAGAGGGGGTCATAGAGTCTCTGACTGTCAGTGGAAGATGGCTCCCTTCAGTCTGAGAGGAGATGAGACCCCTGATCAGAAAGCGTTCTGCGTTCTCCACTTCAATAAGAGTGAATCCGTTGTAACTGTGCAGTGTGATTTTCGTGGTCAGTGAAGCTCCAACAGCTCAGAGCGTTCGGCGTTGGTTCCACAACACTGGATGATCTCCGAAATCGCACTGAAAGAGCCGAGAGTGCAGCGACACCCGACACGCTCAATCCAGTATGGGATGAGTTTGACTATGGCGTTGATGTTGTCTGTACAGCTGGAGGAGGTTCATACTGAGACCTTGTACAATTACATAATAAACTTTATGCTCATTTAAACCATTTACAGTTCACTGCACTGATCTGTAATGATTTACAGTGAAATAAATCATTTTGAAATCAGACAAATCTTTTTGAATCACCCTGTATAATCACCATATCAAAAAGTATTTAAATTTGCACTAAAGTTGTGGTGAGGAAGGACGATTTTGACAATTGCAGCTGCCAGAACTAAAGATGACAATGATAATAAAAAGTTCTGAACTTCATAATAATTTGATCACAGTAAAGACTCACGAGTTTGTGTTTTTATATCATATTCATACATTTTCAAAACCTGCAGAAGCCATAACTGTGGCCCAATATTATCAACATTCATCATCAACATTCCACATAAAACTCAGAAGACACGTGTAGGTTCACTGATGGTTTTGGGTAGTAAGTGTCTCCACCAGTCCTGGCTTCTATCAGCACCACTGTAAAGAAATCAGTCAGTAAGTTTCTCTAGAATGAATCTCTACAGGTATGTACACTTCTAAAAAAGATGGTTCTTCAAGGGTTCTTTAGTATAGACAATAGTTCTATATACAACCATGAGCACTCAAAGATCTATTCCCATGCTTAAATGGTTCTTTGCATGGTGAAAAGGTTCTTCATATTTATAGAGAATGTGTTGTAAATGGTTCTGTATAGCACTAAAAAGAGTTTTACTATTATGATGTCAAATCCTTTTTGATGGTATATACAGTCTTTAAAAAGTCGATTCTTCAAGGGTTCTCTAGTAAAAAAAAATGGCTGTATATAGAACCATGAACACTTGAAGAACCCTTTTGCATAATTAAAAAGTTCTTTGCATGGTGAAATGGTTCTTTAGATTGATTCTTCAGAATGTGTTGTTTATGGTTCTGTACTGCACCACAAAGGGTTCTGCTATTGTTATGATGTAAAGCATATTATAATTTACTATTGCAGAACCCTATATAGAACGCTTTAAAAAGTCGGTTCCTCAAGTAAAGAAAATGGTTCACGATTAAAGTGTTTGTAGCATGGAGAAAAGGCTCCTCAGATTAATGGAGAATGTGTTGTAGATGGTTCTATAGAACTTTTTTGAAAAGGGTTCTGTACAGTACCAAAAAGTTTCTTCTATTTTTACGATGTCAAGCTTAAGTAATAACAGTAGAACCCTTTTTTCGCGTTATATAGAACCATAAACAACACACTCTCCATCTATATGAAGAATTATTTCATGATGCAGAGAATCTGTAACACATGCAAATGGTTCTTTCAGTGTTGATGGCTTTACAAAGAACCATCGTCTTTGCTAAAGAACCCTTGAAGGACTATCTTTGTAGGGGTGTATGATATTGCGGCCTGCGCTGCTGTGGGGGACTGTAATCTTGTCTGAAGCTGCTTGAAGTCGCTTTTGCTGCAACAAAAGCAGCAGGGTCTAGGAGCGCATTAGCACAAAGCCCCTGCGCTCCACACTCCCAGCTAAAGCCTCTGTTTCTGCAGAGTTGCACTTCACCTCCGTCCTTTTTGAAGAAAAACTTGCTAACCACCCCCCCACTCTGGTCACTCCAGGGCCGAATGGCACCAGGAAGCATGTTCTGTCTTGATGGAACGAGTGAAGAACCTCAGAATTGGCGATATGAGACAGTGTGAGGTTGGCCACGAGAGCCCGCCACGCGAGGAAGGTGCTAAAACTGAAAAACAGCCCGAAAGAACACATCAAACGAGGCGGAGAATAATGGAGGTGTGCTGAATAATGCATTCAGCGTCGGAAACGAGCGCAGGACGGGCGCAGCAGACGCCTCCTGAAGACTCTCGTCGCCCCATGCCGTGACACGCTTGAAAACAAACTGGATCCACAAAGCTGTGAACAGATGCTGCGTCTTCTTTCGCTCTCTGTGGTGCTTTTTAATCACTGCCTGCTTGTTGCAGGAGTGGCGTAAAGAAAACTCTGTCTTTAACCGTTTTAATTTGAGAGTTATCAATTTAGTTAAGCTCATTTTATTACATTATTATGCATACCGAGTTAAAATACATTTACATTCGATTTATATTCATGTCGCCTGTCGTGGTGTTGCTGGTTGCTTGTCACTAAACAGCAGCAGCAAGTCGCCCACTCTCATACGAAATGACTGGGAGCGTCTCAGTCTGTCATCTGAATCAGAATCAGAATCACTTTATTCAACCAAGTATGTTGCTCATACAAAAAATCAGACTTTACTTAGACTTACTAGACTAGAGTCACACATGTATGACATGAAACACACTAAAGAGACCAGACGAGCACACAGACTGTTAATAAGTATTGAACTAAGAGACAAATAAAATAAGAATACCATTAAAAAAAAATACAGAATAAGAAATAATAGTAAAGAGCTGATGTGGGAGGAGCTTAAAGAATGTGTGAATATCTGTACATATGCAGATGTGAATGTCTATACTGTCTATAATATAAGGTACCACTTTTAAATAAGACTACTCTTATAAAGAGTTCAGGAATTGTTTAAAATGAGTTTATTAATGGTTATTAATTAGGTTATACAGACCATAAAGTCATTAATAAGCAGTTACCACTCGTAAATAAAATGGGCAACAGTGACCTGTTGCTTGCCTTATAGTGAACCCTCACTTTTTCCCTTTTTATTAATGTGTTATAACTGCTTCTCAATAATTTTAAAGTGTTTATGAGCTAACTAATAACCATTAACAGACTCATTTTAAACCATTCATAAATGCGTTATAAGGGTAGTCTTATTTTAACCCTGGATTATGAAGGCTAAAAGCAGAGCAATAATATCAGGGTGATTTTCCGAGCCGAAATACTCACTGGTGATGACATCACAGCTCGATGCTCCATGCTAGCTGGCTGGCATCGGGTCTGCTGAATGTTTTGATATGTGTATCATGTCTGTAGCTTAAACTGTTCTAAAGTTATGAATAGTAATATCCAGTATACTGAGGGATCATATAAGCATTTGTAAAAATAATAACATTATTTAACATTATTTAGTACATGTGCAGCTGTGCTAATGTGAACGCAGAACCTCATGGTTTTAGTACATTGTTCAAAACTATTTATCAGGGCAGTTAAGTGTGCATTTGGCAGTAAAATCACTATATACCTCCAGAATAAATGCAAACAAACATAAATTCAGTGAAAAGTGGTTGATATTTTCAATAACAAAGTTTGGTTCCAGAATTTCTCCTGCAGACGTCACATGAATTTATTGAATTTCATCAGCAGCACCCTTTTTAACATAAAAAAGCAGTGATTAGCCAAACCAGGTATCAGATGATAACTACAGTTAAAGCTGCTATGAGAAGTTTGGAAGTGCCTAAACGAACACACTGACAAATGTAAAATCACTTATTGTGTTCATGTCACTTTCATTTATTCTAATATTAGTGTTTCCCTGTTAATGGAAACATATATACTCCAATACCTACTGCTCGGATAAACATCTTTAATTCAAATTTACTGGCACCAAGACATTAGTATGCTCGATCGGAATGAGATCTGGAGAATTTGAAGGTTCTTCGTCATGTTTTTCAAACCGTTCCTGAACAGTGTGTGCATAGTGGCAGGTCCTTAACAGGCTGAAAGAGGCCACTGCCTTCACCATGAAGGGATGTACCTGGTCGATAACGATGTATAGGTGGGTGGTACCAGCAGAACATTATCCAGAGCATCACACTACCTCCACCATGTTCTCTTCTTCCCACAGTTCATCCTGGTGCATCACTTCCCCAGGTTTATGTGAACATTTATCCATCTGTCCATGTGATGTAAAAGAAAATGAGAGTCATCGGACCTGGTGACTTTCTTCAATCACTCCAAGGTCCAGTTCTAATGCTGGTGTGCCCATTGTAGGCACTTTTGACGGTGGACAGGGGTCAGTATGGGCACTCAGACCAGTCTGCAGCTACACAGCACTATACGCAGCAGAGTGAGAGGAACCATACTAGCTCTTCTGTCAGTTCAGAATAGACAGGATCATCTTTGTTGCCCTCACACATCGATGAGTGTCTCCGATTTGTGATTTGTCCCTCCTCTGACCACTGTTGGTAGGTAAACACAACTGCTGACCGGGAGCATCACACGAGCCTTGCCGTTTCAGAGATGCTTGGATCCGGTCATTGATACGGCTCTTCAGTCACAAGGTCTTCACACCTGCCCATTTCTCCCGCATCCAAGAAGTCAAGCAACTGTTCGCCTACCATCATGTATCCCAGACCTTGACATGCGCCATTCTTACGAGAAAACGAATGCTATTCTAATAATCTGGGAGTGGTCACAATGTTTTGGCTCGTCTGTGTATATGTAGTAACAGTGATGTTTAGTTTGGACAACAGCTGAACATACAGAGATAACAGGGAGACAAAAAAAACAGAAAGACCTCATTTAGGACCTCATCTGGTCCTGAGTGTCAGATTACATGTGGATAGAGATTATCTGCCTAATGACGCAGCTCTGAATGCCCATAAAACAGGGTCTTGGTCATGTAACAAAACCATCACATGACTTTCGCCGATTTGAATCATCAACAGCACTTTTAATGGCAACACATGCTGACAAAACCCTGGAGCAGACTGCATGCTTTTATGCAAACAAAGGAAATTTCTATAAAAATATTTATTCAGGATGTTGCACCCTCAGATCTGCGGAAGCAATTTTCAATTCAGAAAAGATGACAAAATGCATCGTTCCTCCGGTACACAAGCCACTTTTCTCTGGCAGATGACCTCACATAGTTCAAAGAGAGGGGATGAAGGTAACTGGAAAATGCTCTTTAACTGCATTATATGCACGTTGAATTGCGAACTGCTGTACTGGCTTATGATCCCCCTCAAGGACGCGGCAACCTTGGCAAACAATGGAGAAGTCTTGTGAAACAGAACGCAGCCTGATAAAAGTGTATTCAGCTACTTTTAAAGTGATGGCAAGAATGCTTTAAAGTTGCCAATCAATCTCAGAGCCATCTTATCAGTTATTGTTATGAGCAGAGGTCAAGAGATGCCTTTGGTACGGGGGCAAATTCACAGAGGATGGAGGCGACTTAAGATGCAGTTAAAAGCTTTAAAAAGAATGGCAACTCTATAAAGAGAGACCTTGTGCTTGACAGATACCTGGAAATACCCCTTCAGTGTCCTTTCAGGACAAACAGAGAGTACCAGCACATGGTGCGTTCTTCCTTTCTCCACTTCCTTTCTCTATTAGCCGTCCATAATGCTGAGCCTGTCTGTGCCACAATGTGACAACTCCAGGGATGCAACAAGTGGGGTGCCACAGGGTTCCATTTTGAGGCCCTTGTTGTTCACGATATACAATAATGACCTCTTCAATAATGTTTCAAATGCTGATATGCATTTTTATATGCATTTATTGTTCTGCTTCATCACCAGCAGAGTCTCTTTCAAATTTACAGGAAGCATTTGAGACTGTTCAGCACAATCTCAGCTCTCTAAGGCTTGTCCTTAATGTTATATATGTTACTGTCTCTAAAAACTTGATACAGAGATCATCTTCGCCACAAATGTACGCACTTCTGGGCAGACCAATAGAATTAGTTTCATCTTATAAGTACTTGGGTGTTACATTAGACGATAACCTGTCTTATTAAATTGCATGTTGAACGATTGATAAAGAAGTTAAAGTTGAAGTAGGGATTGTACTTTAGGAACAGTTTTTGCTTTAAGAAGCTTCAACAGGCAAGAAAAAACTACTTGAAGCTCCTTTTTACCTATTTTAGATTGCGGTGATATTTTTATAGATATACTTCAAAGACAACGTTACATTCATTGGACTCTGTTTATCATTCTGCATTAAGATTTATAACAGTGCTAGATATTCAACTCATCACTGTGAACTTTATGAAATGGTTAGTTGCCCTTCACTTTCAGTGTGAAGACAAATTAATTGGATAATTTTTGCGATTATTGGTCAGCTTCCGTCATATTTGTCTGCATTCATATCAACAAATAAGTCTTGGTACAATTTATGTTCGAATAGGTATATTCAGCTGGACGTTCCGATAGTATGGTCTGAATATGGCGAGGCAGCTTTTAGTTGCCGAGCTCCATCTGCGTGGCATGATCTGCAGAAACATTTGAAATTGGAGCAACTTATTTCCTTGAGTGAATTTGAGATGATTGTTAAATAACTGTATCTTTCTGTTTGTTCTTGTTTGTAATTTGGTTTTGACCCTGATTTGATTCTGTTGGTTGTGGTCGTGTTGTTCCTTTGTTGATTGTTTTGTGTGCTGCCTTCTTGGCCAGGACTCGCTTGTAAAAGAGATTTTTAATCTTAATGTGGTTTACCCTGGTTAAATAAAGGTAAAATAAACTTTTAAAAAGTAAAAAATTGGGTTTTTCCGCCAGGCAGTGTACAATGTAGTACAGCTACAAATCTGAACCTAGAACTAGGGATGCTCGTTGAACATCTGTGTCCATTTCCCATCTGTTCCGGCCCACTCAGGATAAGGTCTGCCCATAAAGCATGTGCTTATGACTCAGCATTTTAGCACCATGGATAACCAACCATTACTGCTTATATTTCCAAGTTACCAAGTTAAGTCCATAGTCGAACCATGTACTGATTTTTTTAGCATGACCTACAGTGGCCTCCACAAGTTTTGACATTCCTGTTAAACATAAACAAAACAAGCTATAAAAAACATCTTGTGATTTTGAGGTGTGTTTTGGATCATTGTCCTGCTAGAAGATCTAACAGCCCCATTTACGCTTCCTGGCTGAGGCAGTCAGGGGTCGGATTCACAAAAGCTTTCTTAAGAAAAAACGTGAAGGTTCTTAAGACTGACACTACAAAGTTCATAAGAATGTTCAAAATGTAACTCTTGAAAAAACTTAAGAAGTTCTTAAATATTCTTTTAAGATTGTCTTAATTATTTTGTTAAGATACAGGATAAGACATAATTTTAAGAATTCTTAGAGTTCTTAGAATTATTGTGAAGAAAATAGTTAAGAAAAGAAAATTCTTATAAGTTATTTGAAGAATAACAATTTCTCAAACTTTTGAATGAAAGTAAGAAAAAACAAACATTTAAGATTTTCTTCCTTAAGACACTTTTGTGAATCTGGACCGAGGTTTTGCTTTAATATCTGCTCGTACTTAATGGAGTCTGTAATACCATGTATCCAAACCAGGGCTTTTGGAAGAAAAACAGCCCACAGTATCACAGACCCACCACCATACTTCACAGTGGGGGTGAGGGACTTTTCTGCATGGCTGTCAAACAAAACTCTGGTGTTTGTTGCCAAAAAGCTCTATTTTGAGCTCATCTGACCACAGAACACGATCCCACTGACATTTATAGTAACAACTAACAAACTGTGGGAGCTTGAGTTTGCTGGTCACTGACAGCAGAAGCCTCCTTCTGGCAACCATCCCAAACAACTTGTGGTCATGTGGGTGGCATCTGATTGCATTTTGGGAGACATTCTGACCCCAGGACCTGACTAATATCTGCAGTTCCCCAGCTGTGACCCCTGGAGACTCCTTGTCCACTCCAACCATCCACCCTACTGTGTATGGGGTCCATATAGATAAACATCTACATCCCAGCAGGTTTCTAACGTCTACAGCTGCTTTAAACCTCTTAATCATTGCCTTAATAGTGAAAATGGGCATTTTAAACTGTTTAGCTGTTTTCTTGTAGCTGTTTCCTGATTTGTGCAGCTCAATAACCTTTCGTGGCAGATCACTGCTGTATTCTGTGGT
Organism: Colossoma macropomum; assembly: GCF_904425465.1. Taxonomy (NCBI): domain Eukaryota; kingdom Metazoa; phylum Chordata; class Actinopteri; order Characiformes; family Serrasalmidae; genus Colossoma; species Colossoma macropomum. Next base: position 51,588,321 of record NW_023494789.1, read on the forward strand.
CTTTCTCAGAGTGTTGGGTAACTGAGGGAACCTGGCCAGTGCATCACCTCATATTTAAATCCCAGTGAAACAAGAAGTCGAGGCTGATCATTTAAGCGCTCTTAATCACTCAAGTGAACTATAAAACATTATAAAATACGAATGGGAATGTATTTCAGTTCGATTTCACTCAAGAATTTTATTGGTTCTGACACAACCAATCTCTTTCGACCATTATGCTTCGAATACAACAGTAAACCAATAAAGAATGTTTTTTACAGCCCATTTTGCTCTTGTTCACCAGAGGTGCTGATATTTGTGGAGGGAACTGTATATGATGCTCTTTTACACATGGTTTCTATGCTAGAAGTGAAAAGAAAAGTCGGTAAGTGAACTTTTCAGTGCTAGGAGTGCACACTTAGTGAACTCGTAGTGAAGCGTCTGACAGAGGTTAGTTTTACCTTTTAACACTTTAACACTATTGATATTTTACACACTGCTGGCATTTCTGCTGTCTTCCTTATCTGTTCCTCCCAGAATCTTCAGTGTGGGTCAGTGGGTGAGAGTTTTGAGGAAGTGTGGACATAACTGAACATGATTTGTACCTCTGCTATGAATTCTGGGTATGTAGGAACTTGATATTTGGCACATTTCTACATTTTCAGAAAAAAGATACTGAACTGTCACTGGGACCCTCAGCACCTTCAGTTAGGGAACACTATTGTACCATAATCCACTGCAGTTAAGCTGTGAATGTTTTTAAGTACATTATTGGTGTTTAAGACATTTTTAAGGGTCACCATACTCAACGCATCATAGCATCACTTAGCAGACACAGTACGAAGTTCAGCTATACCACACAGAATGTGTTGCAGTGCACTGAAAGCCCTGATGTCATTTATACTTAAATAATAATGTTATTGTTACTTATTTTCTTGCAATTAGTTGATATCATTCAATCCAGGTGGGTTCTACCGTCTGATTAAATACTTAAATATTAAGTATAGTGTACTTATTCTGCTAAAACTCTAAACAAAGTAATGAGAGAGAATGGGTCGGAGTTACCCAGAATTCCTAGTGGGTTAGCTGTTTATTTATTATTTATCAATTTAGCTGATTTCTGTTTATTAGCAATTATTTTAACACATTCATGTATATAAACATTAAATATAAGTTTGGAAGCACTTTACATATTTTAGTTATCCTAAGCATTAATGTGTTTAGTGTCTCTGCTGAGTGGTCAGTTGGGTTTTAACAAGGGAACTTTGCTGCTAAGTCAGTAGTTTTTCTCAAAGTTGGCGTAACTGAAAACTCCTTTGGAAAGGATCTCAGCTTGTTAACATTATAATTATGTTGATGTGAACATTAATGAATTAAACAATGCAGCAGTTCAACTTAAAAGCTCAAATTCATGAATTCATTAATGTAGTAGTCCATCTTGAAAGCTCAAGTTTTGGAAACAGTATCATTAGTGTGTATACTTAGATTTTGTTTGTTAAACTCAAAAGTTTGAGTGTTTTCAAATCCATATATAATTTCCAACTTGGAAAAAATAGTTTGAAAACTTGACAAGTTACCTCTAAAAGTTTGAGTAAACTGAACTTGTCAGGGTTTAAGTAACAATTATTCAAGCTTATTTTTACACTCTAGTCATACAAACTGAATGACATAAAACTTTCAGCATCATTTATCACGTTTGGGATCAAGTTACTACCTCTTACAAACTGACTGTTTGGTTGAGACCAAAAAAGACTGTGCTAACAAATGAGCAATAGACCGTTAGCATTTGACAGATTATTTCCATTGTAAATTTCCAGCCAAATATGATCCACTGGGGCTCTATGTGGTCTAAACACAGGTCAAATTTAATTTAGTAATGATGAAATGCTGAGTGACAGGCTGGGAAACAGAAGAGTGCTTGGCGGCACCACCAGGTGTGTGCACCTTCATTAAAAACTTCGAATTTTGGGATGCAACATAGCCTCTCTTGCGTGGGACGGCCTTAAGAGTATTTAGGAGTATTTAACACCTTTTTTGAAGTTCTGTTCTCCCCACTTTGGAACTTAGAGCTAAAAGAGAGAAGAGACAGTATTTATAGTTGGAGATGAACTGGACCGCTGGGACGGCGTATCTAAAGAGCCTTTTTGTTATTGAACGTCTTCATCTGAACGCTGGAGGACAGACTGGAAAAAACGCAATCACCCTTTTCCTTCCCCAGTCAATCACAAACGAATCGTTTAAACCTCGCTGGAGGACGACAAGAGAACAGCAGACCCCCCTCTCCCCTCGCTCTCCCTCTCTCTCTCTCTCTCTTTCACTCTCAGCGAGGATGCTGATGTATCTAACAGTAGGTCGGACTGAGGCAATGATGGAGAGGCTGGGGTTTCAGTTAAATTCTTGATTTGAAGCAACAGGAGGAAGTGATTATATTTGATTAGATGCGTGCGCTCCGCGGGAGTCTGAGGGACGTTAGGCCGAGGCCGAGAGCGCCGAGTCCAAATCACTGTGCTCCAACTTCAGCACAGCGACCGTGAAGAGGTTTGAAGTGCTTTCAGGCTGAAGAGGAGAGGTGAAAGAAGCAGACTCACTCTGCACTACCGAAGGGAAACACTCGACAGCTTTAGGGGCGAAAGAGATTTACAGCTTGTGTTTACATGCAGGTCTGTTTGGGACAAGGGCGTTTCGTCCATCAGGGTGAATTTTACTACTTTCATAATGTTAGTTGGTATAAAGTGCTGTGCAAAAGTCAGAGACCGCCGTCCATTTACTTAATTTCCACTCAAAACAGCTTCATAGTTATGCACTTTGCAATGTCAGAAAAAAAGGCAAGAAGCCTCAACAGCTAAATCTACTCTCAGCTGTGTGAGTCAGTGAGTCACTCTCTACCTTTATTCCAGCTTCCATTCTTTTCAGGAGCCTCTCTTTCAGCTCCTCAAAGAATCTGCAGACATACCTCCAAAGTTCAGTCTTAGAAGCTGGTTGATGATTTTCTGAAGTAATCAAACACATTCAGTGGTGTTGAGGTCTGGACTCTGGGGTGGTCAGTCCATCGTTCAGCTTCTTTGTTTGATGTGTCCGTCTCCTTTTCTCAGTGAGGTTCTTCTTGACAGCTACACATCCTTTCAGACCCACAGCGCTGAGTCGTCTTCTCACAGTGGAAGGATGGACAGAAACACCTGTGGATGTTTTCAGATCTGAAGCAGCTTGATTTTCTCCTCTCTCTCAGAGATGAAAGCTTTAAGTGCTTTTTATCTGATGGGGGCAGTTTTGAGGTTGACCAGGTCTTCCAGGTGGTTGTTAGGAGCCACACTTTCTCTGTAGCTTTTTAAATCCCTCCATGGTCTGGCCTCTTCTTATCCATGTTTTCTACTGTCATACTCTTGTATTCTTCATTCTTCTTCTACTATTTGATTGTGGTTCCACCTTCTAAACTTTGTTCTGTTGGTAATATGGTGTTAAGTGCTGCTGGCCCAAAGCTCTGGAATGATCTCCCCATGAACTTCATGCTTGTACATCTTAGTCTACCTTTAAATTTTGTCTCAAAACTCATCTTTTCCATTTGGCCTTTGGTTGATTTCATACCTTCATTACTCTCCCTGTTCTGCCACATGATTTATATTAAGCAATTTATATTTTATATTATACTTTACCATAAAGATGATTCTTCAAAGGTTCTTTCTGAAAATGGCCCTATATAGCAGTAAAAATGGTTCTTCTATTGTTCTATCTACAAGCTTGACATCGTAACAATAGCAGAACTGATGTTTTACTGATATATAGGACCATTTTCAAAAAGGTTCTATATAGCACCGTACATATAACACATTCTCCATCAATCTGAAAAATCATTTCACCATGTAAAGAAACATGTAATCATGCAAATGGTTCATTAAGTGTTCTTTTAAGTATTAAAGACCATATAGAACCATTGTATTTATTAAAGGACCTTTGAAGAACTTTAATAGTGTATGATTTTTTGTACTTGTATCTTTTTTTTACTTATTTCCCTTTTACTTATTTTGTTGATATTCTTATGACTATCATTTTGTTGCTTTAAATGTTGTCTTGTGGTCTGATTGTAGAGCATCCTTCTGTGTATTGAAAGGCACATTTAAATATATTTATTATTATTATTATTATTATTTTCATTATGCAAATTAATTATCTAATTTCCTCTGAAATGTCTCCTGAAAATTACCTTTGCACAGCACTGCATCTGTGTACATCTACATCTACAAATCAAAAGGTGAAAGATTCAAGAAAAATGGAAGATTTAAAGCCCTTAAAAGAACATGAGTCCACATTTAAGTGTTTGTAATGATCCTTTAACTTCAGGGACTAGTTAACCTTGACCTGGATGGATGTTTGTAAAATACTGACACTTCAAAAAGCTGTTAAGTTCACAGGTGACATGCTGGAAGTGACTGGCTGGTAAATCATCAGTGGAGAGTTGGTCTGAAGAGTCAAAGCTCTCTGTCAACACTGATATAGATTATCTGAGCTAAAGTCATTCACTCAGCACTGAAGTGTCAATACAGCAAATCTTATAATCCAGTGAGTTACACACACTTTACACCAGACTTCAAACACACACACGACTTTAGAACCATGGTTCTCACACTACACATTCCAGAAGTCTGGAATCACTGTTTTCATTAAAATAAAACCAGGTATAGGTATGAAACACTACTCTACACTCTTCAAAGAGATGGTCCTTCAAATGTTCTTTGGTAAAGACATTGGTTTCATAAAGACCCATGAACCCTCACAGAACAATCTGCCTGCTTAAATGATTCTTTGCATGGTGAAATGTTCTTCAGACTGATGGAGAATAGGTGGCTATGGTTCCATATAGAAAGAGTTCTATGTAGCACCAAAAAGGGTTCTTCTATTGTTACAAGCTTGACATTGTAAAAACAGCAGAACCCTTTTTGCCGCAATACAGAGTCATATACAACACGTTCTCCACCAATCTGAATCATCATTTCACTGACTTAAATCAGAACTGTGGTTCTCACTTTACACTTCAGAAATCCGGAATCACTGTTTTCATAAAAAAAATTACTTATTTTCATTAAATCGCCTCATTTCTGGACAGCCAAAATAAAAATGACCTCACTTTATCTCTTTTGTCATTAAGTGCTTTGACACTCAGGCATGTTTCACCTATACTTTCGATTTCTTTTCAATTATCCGTCTTTTCTTAAGCATTTGATATGTAATAAGCCTGAGATTTTAAGGGGTTAAAGCTGTCACTCATAATGACAGCTCTCAGAAAGTGAGCTGATATTTCGTACAGTGGACTGACACATTCTTTCGACCCTCAAGTTCAGCCTGTGCGATAATGTTCTTCTGCCCACTGAAAGTTCCCTGAAGAACAGCTGGTGCCAGCGCCTGAGCCGGGACGTTCTCAGAAACAAAGCGCCTACTTACCCGCGACCGCGACTCGTTCATTTCAATTTCAAATTCACAAACTAATGAGTCCAAACATGCTGACTCAGCCGCTTTAGAGGGCAAGTCGTTAGTTTTAATTATTCCTTCGTAAATGAAAAAAAAATAGTCCAATTGGAGGGGACCCGGACCCCCGCTGGCGCTCCGGCCCCCACACTTGCTGTCTCACGACATAAATTTTAATTGATGGTTTAATCAGACGCTGGAAAAAGGTTACAATATTGTTATTCCTCTCCCACAGAGCGACTCCTGAACGACCTCGGCTGGAAAGGCCACCAAGCTGATTGTTATTCAGGGATCATGAAGCTGCAGGAGGTCCGAGTCCCAGCAGAGCCGGACAGAGCAGGACAGAGTGTCTTCACTGCAGTCTCTCAGCTTCATACTCAAATAAGTCCATTTCCAGGAACTGAGCCTGTAGAGGTGCTGGAGGAAACCTGAGGAAAGTTTAAATGGCTTGACGAGGCTCTTCCTCCACACTGAGCAGAAGATTGTGGTTGTATTCATATTTAGGCCCAGTCCTCTTTCTTATTTTTACCCCTACCCCTTGTTTTCGAGTGTTGCCCCTTTGGAACTGAGTTACAGGGTAGTGGTTAAATCTTCCCTCTGAAATGGGACCCTCAAATAAAAAGAGCATCACTTCATTAACAGCTACCAGCGCTGCTCTGTAGGCGACCCTGCCAGTCTGCAGTGACAGCAGAGGAGGGTAAAGTTCAGCTCCTCACTGCTGGGCTTTAGTTACATTTAGGGCATCATATGCCTTCAAAGAGGGGGGCAATTATTTATTATCACCCACCCCTAATTCCTCAGTGATATAAAGCTGAAGTCAGATATTCACCAGATTCTTGTTCGAATTTTCCTGTTCCACCTTAAACGGTGCAGCAGTTCTGACACCTGAGGAGCCAGAATCAGAGCAGGTTTATGAGGAGTTTGGCCTTTCCCTATTTCCTCCGTTATATCAAAAACAGGACAGCTAAACAGCAGAGGGCGCCCGTCAGCAAGTCCTCAATGAATGGGAGTGAATGGAGCTCAACGGCTAAAAACGAAAAGTTAAAATAGTTTCTAATCACTCGCCCGGAACTCTTCTTTAATTTTAGAAAGCAGAAGGATTTATTTCACTAAAAAACAAAGAAAACTCACCTGTATGTTTCCTTTTTTCTACAGCAAACAGGTTTTGGGTAGCAGAATGCTAACATTACTGCTATCAAGTGCTGATTGGTTTGGCAAGCAGAGCGGCTCAATGGTTGTCCGCGCTCACTGACGTCATGAACGTACATGAGGCACGGTTTTAAACTCCTATAACTCGAGTTTAAAAGCTCTTAAAAATATAACAGCTGTGTTATAATGTTTTATGCTGTTCTGTGTTCAAGAAATTAATACTTTCTTTTACATGTTTCAGTATTTATAAACTATGATTTTACTCAAGTGCTCCATATTAAACCACTTTGGACTCACTCTGGAGCGCCCTCTAACATTTGAGAAACCCGGAAGACACTGCAGAGTGGAAATTCTCCCTCTACAAGTTCTGCCAGAATGAAACTGCTGCACCATTTGAGGTGGAACGGGAAATCTAGCTAGCTACTGAGACATCAGCACTACCAGCGATTTCTTATCAGAGAAAATTCTCACATTTGTGGGTTTCTTTGGTCTCTTGTTCAGCCATCTCGCCAGTTTTTCTTTTTTTCTCAAAACACTCCATTTGGAGTCTCTGAAAAACCTCCGTTTGGCGGGTCATGTAGCCCTAAGGGCGAACTACCCCTCTATCTCAACAAGAATCGGGACACTCTAGCTCTAGTCGTGAACACTCAGAACAGAGGGGTAGTGCTGAGTGGTAGGGGCGAGGGGTGAAATAGGATTGGGCCATAGTGTAGAAATATCCAGTCAGCCCAGTAATGTGGGGGCTGTCGTGGGCTGGAGGTTAGGGAACCAGCCCTGTGACCAGAAGGTCACCAGTTTGATCCCCTGAGCTGACAGTAAGTGACTGAAGTGTCCTTGAGCAAGACACCTAACCCCCAACTGCTCCCCAGGCGCTGTGGATAGGGCTGCCCACCTTCGGCGCAGAGGTGAAATTTCCCCATTGTGGGATTAACTTAACGTATAATGGAACTACTGGCAGTGCAAGTGGAACAGTAGTACTGAGGCCCACATGTCCATGACAACTGGACCCCTTATATCACTGTTTATGTAGTTTTACATTAAGACTCACTGACAGCTACGATAACTTAATAATATACCATGCTTCAAAAGTTTGGAATCACTGAATGATAAATAACATACTGTAATTGTCTATATATACACTGTTTAAAAAGACGGTTCTTCAAAGGTTCTTTAGTAAAGACAATGGTTCTTGAACCATAAGTCCTATATAGAACCACATGCATGCTTAAAGTGTTCTCTGCATGGTGAGGTAGTTCTTTAGATTGTTGGAGAATGTGTTGTGTCTGGTTTTATTTAGCACCAAAAAGCATTCTTCTATTGTATACAAGCATGACATCATTGCAATATCAGAACACTTTTTGGTGCTACATAGAACCATTTTCAAAAAGGTCCTCTATAGATTCACGTACAACACATTTACCATCAATCTGAAGAGCCACTGCATGATGCAAAGAATCTTTTAACCATGCAAAGTGGTTCTTAGTGTGGTCATGGTTCTTTAAAACCACTGTCTTTACTAAAGAACCCTTGAAGAACCTTCATTTTTATGAATGTAAAAGCAGTAGTTCCATTTAGAACCATGAATTCTATATAGAACCATTTGTATGCTTAAATGGTTCTTTACCTGGTGAAATGGTTATTCAGACTGACAGAAAATATGTTGTATATGGTTCTATATAGCACCAAATAAGGGTTCTGCTATTGTATACAAGCTTCAAATTGTAACAATAGAAGAACGTTTTTTGGTGCTATGTACAACCAGATACAACACATTCTGATCAAACTGAAGAACCACTTCACCATGCAAAGAATGCTTTAAGTACAAAACTGTTCTATATATAACTAAATAGAACCATTCTATTTGCTAAAGAACCCTTGAGGAACCATCTTTACGTGTGTAGGTTGAGTGAGTGGAGAAGGCCGTTGTCATGCTGTCGTGTTTTGTGTATGTAGTTTTTTAATGTGGAGCTCATTAATGTTCTGTACGGTTCTGCCCTCAGCTCTCAGTCTGTAATGCAGCTCAGGTGAGAACCTTCATTCATCTCTGGCTCTCGTTTTTATCCCTCCTGTTGTGGTCACAGTACGGTGGTCCTGCCCAGAGGTTTATCAAAGCCCGGAGAGAGAGCGGGGGTCTCTCTACCTGTCAGCCCGCTCTGGTCAGTGTGATATCGGCAGCCATGCACGTCAGACAAGGTGACAGCTTCAAAGAGGATAAAAAAGGGGGTGTTCTTTCTCTCTCTCTCTCTCTCTCTCTCTCACACACATACACACACTCTCTCTCTGTCTCTCTAGCTTCCTCTTCTCTCTCTACCTTTCACCCCCTTCTCTCTCTCTACCTTTGTCCTCTCTCTCTCTTTCCCTACCTTTTTATTCTCTCTCTCTCTCCCTTCCTTTCTCCTCTATCTCCTTTTCTCCTGTCTGTTCTCCTCTCTCTCTTTGTCTGACTCATTCTTTCTTTCTTTTCTGTCTTAATTTTTCTTTCTCTCCCTTTCTCCTCTCTCTCTTTCTTTTTTCTGTCTACATGTCTCTCTCTCACTTTCTCCTCCCTCTCTCTACCTTCCTACTCTCTCCTACCCTCTCTCTACCTTTTTTCTTTCTTTCTCCTATCTCCCTATTTTTCTGCATTCTTTCTCTCTCTCTTTCTCTCTCTTTTTTTCCCTCTCTCTCTCTCTCTCTCTCTCTCTCCCTCTCTCTCTCTTTCATAGTAAATGAATGAACAAAACTTGTGTTTAAAATGTCAGATGTTTTGGTAGAACCTCGTGTAAGGAGCGCTGCTGAATCTCCTCTGGAAGTTCCTCTGCTCATTCTGACCACACCCCCCCCCCAACCCCCCGACCCCGTCTGCTTCTCGGCTACATAATCAAGACATCCCTTCATTTTCTTTGTCATCAGCTGGAGATGATCACGTTCAGGGCGCGTTGCCTAGAAACAGTTCACTGAAGGCGATTACGAGAGGCGGCAATTAAACGCTCGTCACTCCATTCAGTCCCTTAATGCAGAGTGGACGAGCGACAGGGACACGCCACCCAAATACGAAGAGTCAGGAACACACACTCACACACACACACAGCCTGTGGTCATCATCAGCGGAGGGACTCAATAAAGGGCCTGTCCATATAAAACCCTACTTGGTTTCCATATTTGGACTGTATGGTCTGAACAGTACATTTTGAAACTGGCAGAAAGACCAGGGAGAAGTGTAGTTCATCAAGCGGGTCAGGGAGGGCAGGGGCAACAGGAACCCAGCAAGGCAGAGGGCCAGGGACAGAACCCAGGTCAAGTTGAGGCCAAGGGACAGAGTCTGGGTCAGTCACAGAGGCCAGGAGCACTCCTACTTACAAAGGAACACAAAAAACAGTGCATTTACATTTATCTACTTAATCAGCCCACAGCAGTTTAGCCCCACCCATTCACACTGAAGGTATAAGGAGTATTTCACCTCAGACTGGCACAGCCAATCAGAACAGAGCTCATTTACATATATCAGTCTTATAGAGATTGGAAAATGTTCATGTTACTTTTTATTATGATGTTTTCCCATACATTAGCTGGTATCTATCTATCCATCTATCTATCCATCTATCTATCTATCTATCTATCTATCTACTGGTTGGTTGGTCTGTCTGTCTGACTGTCTATCTGGTTGAATTATTAGGGTTAGGTTTAAATGTGTGTTTATGTTTAGACTCAGTAGAATCTTTTATTCATTTTATTCATTTAATGCATTTTTTAGCTATTAGCATAATGTTAGTTTAATATGATGTTACAACTAAGACACCCAAAGTAAACAATTAAATAACTCCATTTTTCACTAATTTTATAGATTAACCTCTTAATTGATGTCTCATTTTGCCTGAAACTTCATACCCAAAGTAAAGGGGGCGCTGTTCCCACATACTCTGGGCTACAGTCATGATCTCAGTCTCATTTGAAAGGAAACACTGTCAGTTTATGAGAGTAACTGTATGAGTTACAGACACAGTAACAGAGTCTAGAACAGAGGAGTTTATTTCCTCCTGACTCTCTGATCTCTAAACTGATCTCTGACTCTTGCCGTGTTATCAGACCTCATGTTTTGGGTTATGGTGTCTCTGTGAGGCGGAGAGGCTCTGAAGGTGAGACACACAGATTTGATAGTGTTTGATCATTCGGTGCTGATGCTGCAAATGAGACGATCACAACTGCTGTGAGTCATGGATCATAAAAGGTTTGTGGGACTCGAATCCTGAGATTTCGAGCTTTCTAACAGTATAATGCACCCCTGCATTGCTGGATGATTTGATGCCTAAAAATAAGATTAGATTAAGTAGATTAAATTAATTATGTTTACAATGATTAACCAAACTTCAGTGACTGTTATATATAATAAAATATAATTAAACCAGTCTGTGGGGTAAGTTTAGTAAGGATATAGTTCATTTAATAATGTAGCTCAAATATATGTTGATAGTCTCGGCCTGTGCATCGCTCTCCTCTACAGTTCAGACCTGAGAAAGTGTTCAGCTCCTCAGGGCTAAGACTGAACATTTCTGTACTGAAATGGAGAAGCTGGTGAATGTGTGGAGCCGTATTTTTGTCTCAGTGTCTGTTTCAGATACAGCAGTTCATTCCGATCTAAACTGATCTTACTGATATTACTCAACAATAACTTTTACAGCACAGAGCGCCAGAAGAACAGGATCTCAGATAGAGTCCTAATGTACAAACTAGCTTCACTCAACACTTCTAATTATTCCTTGAAGGTTTACAGTGTCAAACAGGGAATTATAAACATACTTAGACCAAAAACACTAATTATCTTTATTATAGTTTGTGCCAACTTTGAATCCTGTTACAAAATAAACCCTGAAAACTAGAAACACTCACTAAAACCTGCAGTACAGAAGGTTTCTGAGCCCTCTGAGTGATTTTAGTCTTACTTTTAGCAGCATATTAAACTAACATTATCCTAAAAGCTATTAAATGCAACCATATAATTCAACCACATAGATGTATAGATAGACAGATAAACAGACAGACAGAGACAGACAGACAGGCCATAAAACTCACTTTCACAATAAAAGGCCTTGAAATGAAAAACAAAAGGAAAGATGGTACGGAAATGAAGTAAAAAGAAAAGAGGCTTCATCTTAAGTGAGTGTCAGTAGTTTTACAGTCAGCTAAGTATTAATTACAGAGTGAATGACCTTCTATAACTCTCTGAACCTGGAGCTCCTTCAGTAACAGCAGTCTGTTCACATCCACCTCACAGTGATGTGATACCAAACCTGCTAACAGACTTCAGCACCTCTGTATTTTGCAATAACACAAGACTAACTGCTAATATTTCCTTAATCCTCAACCTTAAAACAGGACGACTGTGACCTAAAACATTTTTAGTGATGAGCTAATTAGAAATACTCAAATCTTAAAAGTACTTATCATCGTTCAGTGTGATTTGTGTCCTGTTGGGTGGCATTTGATTGAATGATGCCACTTTATAAGCCTGACACTATTCTCTCTGCCTTTAACTGGGAGTTAAACAGAGTTTAGACCGTTAGACAATAGATGAAGGGTTTCACTCCAAAATGCATTACAGTCCAAATTCATGAATATTCTATATTTTTTTTCAGAGAAGTTGTTGGGAGCCGGCTATATCATAGAGCTATATCATGATTAATACAACCTTTATTAGAGAAATAAAGATTTTTTCCATCATAAATCCACTTTTTATATCAGATTTTAAATCAAGTGGATACACAGCATTTTGGAATTACACTTAACATATAGAGCACCAGTGGTCCCAGCGGTGGTCCCAGGTAATTTGTTGGAGAAGGTGGTCCTCTCCAAGTCCAATAGCATTCATTTATTTATTTATTTATGTGAATTTTAAGGGCTTAGTCAATGTTTATAAGCATTTCATTTCATCTCTGGCCATTTAGGCCCTCAACCAGGACAACACTTATGACTATTTATATGCACACACAAAGAGATATAACTGGACTACTGCACAACATCCACACACCCTACACACAGTACACACTGCTATATTATGGGTATTTATAATATTTATTAACCCCTTTCATTCTACTACTTCCTGCTCATCTGTACTTTACATACACGAACCTCTACTTTATTACATCCCTATATATTTTTACATATTATATTCCTCGTCCCTTTTTATATATCTTATATTTTCTATTGTATATTCTGTCTATCATGACAACAGACAGTCATAAGCATCACACCATGTTATACTGTGTATGGCTGCATGTGTGACCAATAATGCTTGATTTGATTTGAACTGAACCACTACTGCACTCTTAAAAAAGATGGTTCTCCAAGGGTCCTTTAGGAAAGAAAATGGTTTTATATGGAACAATGAACATTCAAAAATCATTTGCATGATTAAAGGGTTTATTGCATCATGAAATGGTTCTTCAGATTGATGGAGAATGTGTTGTATATGCTTGTAACAATAGAAGAAACTTTTTGGGTGCTATATAGAACCATTTTTTTGGGTGCTATATAGAACCAGAGCCAGTGAGAGAAGAAAAAAGAAACCTTTTTTCAGAATGTACTACTAATATTAGTACTACTAGTACTAATACTACTACTACTAATAATAATAATTGCTTTTATTAGTGTTGTATCTCCTGCTGTGTTCTGAATGAATCCGCAATGGCAGGTTTAACTAACTATCAGTCTAAATTAGAATAATAGCTGTTAGTTGCGGCTAAATTATAGTCGTGCACTCAGGAACAGCAGAGCTATCAGTCTGAGCTGATTTTACAGAGCTTATGTTGGGGAACCTGACATAGCAGAAGAGCAATGATTTGCTGGATTTAAAGATAAATGGTAAATATGAGACGGGTCAGATGTGGTCCGTGGGCCAGTACTTTGAGACCCCTGAAATGGAAGAAGACAAACAGTACAGTGCAGATTTCACATCATTACAGATCCCAATTTATTTTCCAGTGCTATCTGTCCATCCATCTGCCCGTCGTCTCTCGTTCAGCTCGTTTTACTTCTTTCAAGGTTTCCTAGTGTGTGAGAGGAGCAGCTGAACGTGGAGCGAATCCAAAAAAATCAGCTTTCTCTGAGCACTGCGGTGGGAGACCACCCCAGAGCTACGGCCCACCATCAGGTGCCCTAATGCGCATGCAGGCACGGCTCCACCGCGTCCTCGAGGGCTGTTTTCGGTATCAGAACTCCTGATCATCACAAGTTCATTAAACATCACCCAGAGCTAAATGCACATCCTCCGTACGCCGACTCCTTCAGGAGCCCCGACTGCAGCTACCAGCCCGCCTTCCCCTTTCGCTCCCTCCGCACCAAAACGCGGCGTTTAATTAAGGGAAGATGTGCCTGTGTTCTCCATTTCGCCTCCTCCAATACTTCCAGGGCAGCTCCTTGTCCCATTTCAACATCAAAACCTCCTCATCCACTGATGCAGCTACTGTACCTCCTAATCGTACTCCATCCCAGCTTTCTGTCAGCTAATGCATTCGATGAACGACAAACCGTCGAATTTAAACAACTATCGAGGAGTGGGCGAAACAGCAATCTGCAATACAATTCATTTTTAATGAAGCAACTCTCTCCGGGACAGACAGTCATATTTAAGTCAAAAGCTTTCGGATTCGTCTCTAGTGGTAAACATGTTGATTTATTCATCCTTAATGTTTGATTTATAGCCACTGGTGCTGGTGAAAAACCAATTCCTCAGGAATCCATAGCGCAGCCACAGCCAGGCTGTCCCGAAGGGGTGCGCGCATTCATAAGAGCTCGGCTTTGAAGTATTTAGTGTTAATATATCGAGGCAGGATACGGATAACAAAAGGATTTCAAAGGAAATGGATTCCGCCAAGTGTTTGCCCGAGTAGTTTCCTTGTATATGAAAAAGGGAAATTAATATTTATTATGGGTCTTCCTTTCCTACCCTCTCTCTCTCTCTCTCTCTCTCTGTCTCTCTCTCTCTCTCTCTCTCCACGCCAAGCCGTAAATTGCCGTCGAAATGACTTCTCAATGACATTTATCTCTGTTTGTTAAAAGCAATCTCAGAATAACAAAAGTGAAAACCTCCAAGACTCCCACCGCCAAAAGCAGCAAATCAATAAAATCAAACAATAAAATATTCCCATCTATTATTCAGGGGAGCGTTATTGAGTTCACTGTTTTGAATGCGTGCTATGTATTTTTTATGAAGCACACAAACTTAATCTCCCTTAATCGATCCCGCAGAATGACAAGAGTCAATCAGTCTCCCCCAAAGACTTATTTAAAATGTCCAGCATGAACCGCAGTCATTATAAAGAGATTACAAGGTCAGGCCCATAAAGTCTACTGAAGAATTAATGATACAAAGGAAAAATAGTGGGAGTTTTGTTAGGTACATTACTGAGGGGCACTATAGAGGTGCGTATATGCAGGTATATGACATATTTAATTATATGTCGCTGCTGTCAGAACAAAACCTTGAACCTCCAAAATGGTAATTTTACAGGAGAAGGAAAACAATACTCTACTTTTAATGTAAGTCAATGGAACCAGATGTTTTTCTAAGTAACTATGAGCCGTTTCTTTTGGTTCTTTCATTATGAAACAGCATAAAGGGCAACAGGTATTTTCAAATTATGTCAAAAACTGAAACTATAAAACATATATATATTCACCCATCCCACCACAACTTCTTTCTCCAGTACCCCTTAGTGGCCATTCCACCGGTTATCTTTAATAATATTGTGGCGCTGACCAGAAGACGAGTCAGATGAGGCCATACATTCAGCTCAAAAATGCTCTATAATAAACGACTCTCTGTTCTGTTCGGTCACCCATAACAGAACTAACTAGTGAACTACTTCACTGTACAAAGGACTTTTAAATCCATACCCAACACTGTACAGAACTGTAAAACTGTATCCATTTATACTGTTTTGTGTCTGTCCTCTTATCTGGTGTCGGCCAGAGGAGGATGGGTTCCCCTTTTAAGTCTGGTTCCTCTCCAGGTTTCTTCCTCCTGTTGAAGGAGTTTTTCCTTGCCACTCTCGCCAAGTCTTGCTCACTGGGGGCGCGGACCCGGATTCTCTGTAGAGCTGCTTTGTGACAACATCTGTTGTAAAAGGCGCTATGTAAATAAATTTGACTTGACCTGACTTGACATGTTCAGTGTGTTTTGTGGTCTGATGAGACAAACTTTTATATTGTTTAAGGAAAACTGTGTTTCGGAGTGCTGGAGGAGAAGAGGAAGAACATTTAGGGTAAAACGAGCGAATGTTGAGATGTGGTGAATGTTTACAATACCACTGACCGATGAGTGATAGTATGCAGGTTTTGTGGTTCTGCAGAACGTTAAGACCAATGACTGGGAATGTAATCATTTGTCTGGCAAACTGAATAATTACCGGACAATGTGAAGGGCACTAAACATTCTTGGAGGAAACACATTAAAGATTGAACGTCTAGCATTTTTTAAAATGCAATATTGTAATAATGTTGTAAATTGTCATAAAAGATGAAACAATGATAAAAAAAATGATATCACATCTATATACAAATACAACCTCTGCAAGCCACACCCACACACAGAGGTGTGGACTTCTAGGGTTGTTTCTTTTTCTTCGTTACTTTCTGTACCACTGACAGGACTCACGAAAAAAACCCTCTCTCTTTCTCTCTCTCTCTCTCTCCCTCTCTCTGTCAGTGTCCTCTGTGCATTATTCACCATCTCCCTGAGCCGTGGTCAGCAGACGTGCCAGGAAAGAGAATGCGGTGCATGTGTGTGTCCGTGCAACATCCTCTCTCTGCATCCTGTCAGTCAAACTGCTTTCTTTTCTTTTCACTTCGCCTCCATCCCATCTTTCCTTTTCTTTTTGCCATTTCGAGGCCTTTTCTTGTGAAAGTGAATGACAGTGCAGAAGAGAGTTTTATAGCTAAAAACAACTCAAAAATCACAACCAGAGGGCTCAGAAACCTTCACTACTGCAGGTTTTAGTGAGCGTGTCTAGTTTTCAAGGTTTATTTTGTAACAGGATTCAAAGTTGGCACAAACTATAATAAAGATAATTAGTGTTTTTGGTCTAAGTATGTTTATAATTCCCTGTTTGACACTGTAAACCTACAAGGAATAATTAGAAGTGTTGAGTGAAGCTAGTTTGTACATTAGGACTCTATCTGAGATCCTGTTCTTCTGGCGCTCTGTGCTGTAAGAGTTATTGTTGAGTAATTAGAGCTGATCTCAATATCAGATCAGTTTAGATCAGAATGAACTGCTGTATCTGAAACAGACACTAAGCCAGAATAAAATCTCTTCAAACATACCAACACAAACACACCAGCTGCTGCTGTTCAGTACAGAAATGTTCAGTCTCATGCTGTGTTCACGTGTGCAGTAGACAGACAACGGCAAACCGATGGAGCCGCAAGCAGCAACCTTCCACAGACTGCAGCAGTGAACAGAACACTCGAGAGTTCAACTGTCCTAACTTCTGCCTTCGAGCACAGTGGTGGAATTAACTGGATGTTGATGTTTTGGGAGCCGTGGACGCCGAACATATCGTTGTTGAATTCTAAACTAACCCAATACAAGCCTCCTGCCTTTCTTCACCCTAAAAAAACAATCTACACTGATAAAGCTTGCCTCTTATAATGAACTATTTTGCCAGCGCTCACCAAAGCAACATTTGTGTGGCTTCATGCCACCGTTGCCATTCCACTATGAGGTGCGGAATGAGGTTTTTTAAAATATTTAAAATCTGATCTTTGTCTTCATGTGTGACACAGACGTGTATGTGTGTGTCAGTGTGAACAGCAAAATCAAACACCAAATCTGACATTTTCAATTCAGATTTGAGTCGCTTTCATATGTGGTATTGAAATCCGATACATTCCCTATGTGCAGAAGTGCGACTCAGTCTGAACAGCCAGATTGGAATTCATGCAACTTTTATGTCAATCCAACTCGACATTCATCATAATTTTGCATTGCTGAGACTCAAACATTTGGGCTGATATTTCTGTACAAAAATTGGAAGAAACTCATCCAAACTCCTCTGTGTTCAAAGAGATTTCAAAAGAAATGTCCAAATGCGGCCGTAGGAGAACAAGCAACGTTCTGCAGACTGCAGTGTCAAAGAACAGTTAAAAGTCTGGAAGCAAAGTTTAAAGAATTTGAGGACGTGAACCAAAGACGTGACCGCGCCCTTTTTACGGCTCGAACACATTCTGGGGTGATGAGCCCAGCTGTCAGTCAGTGAAGCTTCATGATGGCTCCTGTGATGCTGGTGAAGATGAAGCTGATCCTCCGGGAGCGACTGGCGTTCGATGGCGGTCATGATTGTGGTGGTTTTTCCTACCACTGGTGACGCTCCTGGGGGCTCGGACCCAGATTTGATGTAAAGCTGCTTTGTGAGAACCCCTGTTGTAAAAAGCGCTACATAAACAAATTATACTTTGACTTTGACCTGTTTAGTTTCACAAAATGCATATGTTACATTTTACCCATGTTCGGTTGTGACCCAGCTGGAAGGCACTTCTACACCAGGCCTCTTTGAGAAAATGGGAAGTTATAGTTTGACTTTGTGTGTGATACAGTGACCTCATGCTGTCCTGGGAAGTTATTTTAAAGCCCATCCATCTGAGACTTTGAGAACATAGGCCAAAAGACACATTAGCCCATCTCGGTCATAAATATTCCAGCAATTAATTCGCAAAGTGGCTGTTTTAAAATGTCGTAAATTTGCTGATGGTTTCCAAAGTCCTGGGAAAAGCTGAGAGGCTGTTCTAGCTGGTTTCAGTTCAGAGTCTTCAGTCTTAGTATCCGAAAAGAACAGGTCAATTTCAACTCTGGATCTTGGTAACACTTTATAATAACTGTAGTTTATAAGGTTTTACCTCCTTATTCACAAATCATGTGGTAATCAAGTTAAGATCTGACAGGTCAAGATTTTTCACTAATTCGTGTAACAGAAACAAATCTTATCTTAATTTAGGAATTTATCTGATGTTACAGCATCTTATCTCCAGTTAGGAAATCTTAACCTACCCGATTGAGGTTGACAAACTACTGTTGTGTCTGTTTTCTAACAACCAACCATAAACACACACAGCTGAAACATAAACTCGTCATTAAAATTACAAAACTAAAGTGTGATAAACTGTGAGTAGTGAATACTGTGAGAGCGCCCCCTGCTGTTTATCAGTGTCGCCGCTCCCCAGTTTCAGTCTCCATTTCCCAAACGCTTTAGCCGAGCGCGCTAACGTTACTCCTCCTAATAAACAGACACACGTTCAGCTCCGTCTCCTCATTATTCACCACCATCACTGTAATATTTCCTCATCAACATTAACACACGAAGGTGATCAGAGGGGCGGTGGAGATCGAGTCTGCAGCGTCTGAGATCTTTAAAACGCAGAGTTAGAAAAGAAAATCATCTCACAGTGAAAGCAGCGTTTTACAGTAGAGATAAATGGAGCTCATTATGCTGGTAGTGAACTATGCTGCTGACACAGCTGCCTAAAAACCATAGAAACGGACCTTAAACAGAAGTGAGGACCCTGTTGGGGTTCATCCTAAAGTTAGGACAGGATTTAGGAGGTTTAGTCTAGTTAGGATGTTTGTGTGATGCTGTTTTCCTATCTGGAGTTCATGATGAGATTATGAAGTTAGGAACTGTTATTCTGGAACAGCTACTGTCCGAAATTCAGTCGTCATGGAGACTGAACAGATCAGATTTCAGACTTTTCTGTAATACGACCCCATGAATTTCCTTGCAGCTCATAAGGTAAATTGGAAATAATTCAGTGTATATCAATAAAAAAAGTAAAATGGAATTTAATCATTTTAAACTAAAATGAAAAAAAGTACATGAATAAATTAAATGTAAAATCAAATAAGATGAAAAGGAAATAAAAATAAGAGACCAGGTAAGATTTAATTAAGTAGATGAACAATAAAATAAATCAAGATATAGTAAAATAAACGAAAATATAGTAGTTAAAACCAGTTAATAAATTTCAACATAAAATGATAATTTGAAATGTTCAAGTAAAAGGAGATTAAAAAATAATAAAATAGATTTAAGATCAAATTAAAAGCAATTAACATTTAATCAATCAAATAAAATGAAATAAAAGAAAATATTTGGGAAAAACAAAGTGTAATAAACAGGATAAAGAACAAACAATGAACTCTACTAAAACTAGCAAACTTTGTAACTTGCAAAGATACTTTCTCCAGATAGACAAAGCACTTTTTGCGAGTCGCTCTGGATAAGAGCGTCTGCTAAATGCTGTAAATGTAAATGTACTAAAACAGAAGTGTAAGAGTTTAAATGACTGAGTGACTCCAGTGAGTGAGCTGTAGAGTCTCCTGTAGTGACTCCAGCTCCCTGTAGATAAAAGCAGATTCTCCCAGTTCAGTAAAACTCTCAGTACCTGACAGGTGATCCAGTCACTGAGCGGCTCTGATAATTACTGTTATTAATAGAGATCAGAGATGAGATATGAGCTGGCGTATGGCTGGAGAGTGATTTAAAAATAAAAATAAGCCAGTTTGTTTCCTGTTGTGCTGTTAATGAGGACCAACCAGCTTCATCACACAGTCTGCAGTGGTGAGAGCTGTGAGGGTCTCCAGAAATTAACCTCAGAGTGGAGTGATAAGAGTTTCTAAATGCCTGGAAGTCCTTTACAAACGTCTTTAAACTAGAATATGAGATACTAGTCCATAAACAGCCTCAATAAACATTTCTACCCATTCTGCCTGACCCTCCGTTTGTGACAGAAGACCAGACCTTCTTATTTGACCAGCTTCATATTCGAATTTGCTGTTTCACCGTAAATGGTTCTGCAGTTACGTTCCGCCGCCTAACTACTGCACTATTTAAGGTGAAACAGCAAATTCCAATTTGAAGCTGGTGAATAAAAAGCCAACTTCAGCCTTGTGGTGAATGCTGCGCTTGTTTTACCTGCAGAAGCTGTTAAATCAGTCGAACAGAGATGCTGTGTCTCTTTAGTTTAACTATCACGAGGAAATCGGTCAGTTCGCCTGGTGAGTTTCTCCAGTAAGACTTGAGTTTAAGTGCTGAAAGTTTATTGATGCTGTTGATGCTTTGCTTGTTTCCAGCTTATGGAGGCGAACTCGAGCTCTAAACGCTTCACTTGTTTCCCGAAATAAAATAAACTGAGTATAAACACATTACAGAATCTGACAATGGTGCTGTTTATTCAGTTTACGGCAGAAAACGAGTCCATTCACATGATAAATAATCGACTGTGTAGAGTCCCGTCTGCAGTCTGACTCTCCATGTTTCTTCTACTTTGGGTCTCGAGTCTTCCCGAGTCATGACGCTCAAGTCCGAGTCAGAGTACGAGTCGCAAGTCTTCCTTGATTTTCTCGAGTCGAATCTAAAGTCATCAAATTCGTGACTTGAGTCAGACTCGAGTCCGCACCTCAAACCTCGAGTCCACAAAAAAACATTTGAGCATGCAAAGGGTTCTAAAAGAACTCTTGGTTCTAAGTAGAAACTAACTAGAATGAAATAAAATTGCTGAACAAACCAGAAAGGGCTCTTCTATCGTATACAAGTTTGCCTTTGTATCTTTACTATGGAACCTCTGAGGAACCTTTTTATGAGCGTAGCCTATAAAAATCATCAACGCTTTAACTTCAACACTCCTGTTTTTATATTAACATGTTAAAAGTTAAGAATGTTTTTCCTGTAAATTCCATTTCAGAGATATGAGGTTTTGTTACAACAGCGATGATATTTTGACTCTCCATCTTTCTGTCTATCTATATACAATTCTGTGCAAGAAAGAAAATGGTTTAAAATTGTTTATCTGGGCAGTGAGAGTGTTTCTGCCAGTAAAAACACTATATAAAATCTGAATAATTATAAAAAAACAGAAATACAGTAAAGTTTTGAATATGTACACTGTTAGTAATAAAGGTTCTGTTCAGGTACATTTTCGCTCATCAAGGTACAAACAGTGTAAATGTTCCCTCAAAGCTCCAACAGTGGTTTTAAGGTCTGATTGTGAACCTTAAATAAGTTTGTCCAGGTGAAAAGTTCGTATTTGTACCTTTTCATAACCGAATGTTTTAAACAGAACAGTAAAATAAAAGCCTGGAGACGAGACGGGGTGTGTGGAGTCAGTACAGCTTAGAACATATCATTTCAGTGGATTATGGTTCAGTTATGTTCCCTGACTAAAGGTACTGAGATGGAAAATGGTTTAAAACTGTTTGTCTGGGCAGTGAGTGTGATTTTGCCAGTAATAACACTATATAAAATCAGAACTATAAATAACTATATAAAGAACTATAAATAACTACAAATAAACAGAAATACAACAAAAAACAAATGTTTTGTTTTCAGTAAGGTTTTTAAAAATGTAAGTTAGATGAAAACAGAAGAACTCAGGTTTGGTTCCTCGCTCCACTCCAGCTATCGACTACATTTCTGCAAAATGCTGTATGTATATTAATAACATAAATTAATAGGACCACAGCATGAAAGACTTCAGCCAATCACAGCAGGATTAAATCCAATCAGGCACAGGATTAAATCCACCTGAGTGAACCACCGAGTGGAATTTTGGCAAAACTTCACATCGTCTCCCAACAGGAGGCGAGAGAAAAGCCCAGCTGGGCCGAACGCCAAGAAAAAAGAAAAGAACCACACATGTTCACATTTACCCACTCACGCGTTATCGGTTCCACCTTCCAGCCCGTGAGCACGAGAGAGATTCATCATAAACGAGGAGAAAGATAATAAAAATAAATCCGCTTCACTGCAGAGTCGAACGGTCTAAACTCCATCCATCATTCATACAGACAGACGGGAGAGCTTTACTCACTCAAACCCACACACGGCTCACACACTCTTAAAGAGAGGTTCTCAAGGGTTCTTTAGTGAAGACATTAGTGCTATATAGAACACTGAATAATCAAAGAACCATTTTCATACTTAAATAATTCTTTGCATGGTAACATCGTTCTTCAGATTGATGGAGAATGTGTCCTTCTAAAAATGGTTCTGTATAGTACTAAAAGAGTTCTGCTATTGTTATTATGACAATAGAAGAACCTTTTTAGTGCTCTATAGAAGCATATACAATACATTCTCTATCAATCTGAAGAACTATTTAACCGCAGTAACCAAAAAGGGTCCTTCTATTGTATACAAGCCTGACATCATCACAACAGCAGAAGCTTTTTTGGTGCTACACAGAACCATTTTCAAAAAGGTTCTGTATAGAACCATGAACACTAACATTTGCATGCTTAAATGGTTCTTTGAATGGTGAATTGGTTCTTCAGATTGATGGAGAATGTGTTGTATGTGGTTCAATATAGAACTTTCGGTAACACTTTACTGTAGGGTACTGTTCATAAGGCTACATGACATCTACATAAACTTGTTAAGACAACTGGCATAACCCTACATAACTGTTTATAAATGCTTATTCCAGCAGGCAGACTTGCTGTAAAGGTTACGTTTGTCAATTTTGATCAAAGTTAGCTAAAGTAGCTTTATGACAGATGACGCCTATTGGAATAAGCATATATAAACATTTATGTAGGGCTATGTCAGTTGTCATGACAAGCTTATGTAAGAGTCAATGTAGCCTTATGAACAGAACCCTACAGTAAAGTGTTACCCAACTTTCTTTTAAAATGGTTCTATGTAGCACCAAAAAGTGTTCTGCTATTCGTAGCAGCTTTACACTGTAACTGTTACAGATTTTTGTGTGGTGCTATGTAGAACCATTTTCAAAAAGGTTCTATATAGAACCATGAATACTCAAAGAAACATATGCATGCTTAAATGGTTTCTTTGCTTGGTAAAATGGTTCTTCAGACTGATGGAGAGTGTGCTGTAATTGGTTCTGTAATGCACAAAAAAGGGTTCTTCTACTGTATGAAAGCTTGACTTCACCACAGAACCATTTTCAAAAAGATTATGTAAAGAACCATGAACACTCAAAGACCCATTTTGTGCTTAAAGGGTTCTTTGCATGGTGAAATGGTTCTTCAGATTGTAAATGGTTCTATATAGCACTAAAAAGCATTTTTCTATTGTATACAAGCCTGACATCACCACAATAGCAGAACCCACATTGGTGCTATGTAGAACCATTTTCAAAAAGGTTCTGTATAGAACAACACATTCTCCATCGATCTGAAGAAACATATCACCATGAACCCTTTAAGCATGCAAATCGGAGTGTTTATGTTTCTATATAGAACCGCTGTCTTTGCTAAAGAACCCTTGAAGAACCTTCTTTTTTAAGAGTGTATGTGGGGTGAGAGAGGAGGAATGCAGTCCAGACTTTCATTACTCAAAGTGGAAGAAAGAAAGGAAGAAAAGTAGAGTTTGGAACATTGAAGCAGATCATATTTAGCTGCTCATGTGAGGCTGCAGTGAACACAGGCCTCCATCACCCGAAACAAAGCCCAGCACTCTGGAGAACAGAAAGAGAAATGAAAACGAATTTTAGCAGAGTAGCAATCTCTGCACAGACGCCCTCCTTAAGCAATCAATGTCGTATAAAAGCCTTCTACATATTTCATGGGCTCATAAAATGACAAATTAATCAGCGACTGATTGTAAAAGTGATGAAATGAAAATAAAATCACCACTCAAAGCCCTCTGGTCCTGTTGGTTTTGTGTTTATGACTCGACTCAGTTGTTTTCTTGTTGCTGATTGTAATTGTCACCTGACCCACACTTAAACTCAGCAACTGGGACAGCTGTTGTGAAATTTGTCGTAGGCTGGTGCATGAGAGGCCACGAGTCAGCGGGTTTCTGGTTATACCACGTCTCAGAAAATGACTGTTTAAAGGCGCCATGGAATGGAACTGTATTTATATTAGTGAAGTTGAATAAGGAGAAGAAGTAAAGACTTAAGACTTTTACTTTAGGTGCAAAAACTACTGACCAATCGGATTTAATGTTTAGATGTGGTGCGAAACCTACCGACCTATCAGATTTAGCTTTTAGATCAGGTGTGAAACCTACCGACCAATCAAATTTAGCTTTTAGATCAGGTGTGAACCTACTGACCAATCAGATGTAGCTTTTAGATCAGGTGTGAAACCTACTGACCAATCAGATCAGTAGATAATTATTTTTAATGGAGAAATATATTTTTCCTAGTAATTTTGGTCCATTTATCATAAAATTTTGACATAACATAAAGGGCCACTGCCTTTTTCAAACTAGGTCAAAAAATTAAAAATCTATATAAGTTTTTTATTTTATTGTTCTGTTTTAAAACACTGGGTTATGAAAAAGTATAAATACATATTTTTTCCTGCAGGAAAAACTCATTTAGGCACACAGTTGGACTTTAGGAGAACATTTACGTTGTTTGTATCTTGATGAACAAAGAGGTACCTACACAGAACCTTTATTTCTGACAGTGTAGGCACTTTCAGTGGTGGACAGAGGTCAGACTTGGGCACTCTGATGCTCCAACCCAGTTGTTTGGCCATAATGACTTGGCTCTTGTCACAGTCACTCAGCTCTTCACATCTGCCCAATTTTCCCACATCCAACACGTCGACTACAAGAACCGAGTGTTTGTTTACCTTCTAACATATCCCGGATTATTCGCTTCATCTGTGATGCTCATAATGTTTTGGCTCATTGGTGTACACTTTATTTTATCACCATAGCTATGAAAATTGACAGTGTTTCCTGATGACATTGCCATACACCATATAAACAGATATTTTATTCCGTAAATCAGTGTCTGTATGAATAACTGAAAACAGAATGTGTTAAATGTGAGGGGGAGGGGAGAATAAGACAGTGAGAGAGAGAATCAAGTGAGAAACAGAAGAAAACAAAGGCGTGAAACAAATAAGGGGGTAAGTAATGGCTCTCTGCTTGATTTTTGCTACTTATTAAACCTGCTTTTGGTGCTCAACACGATACCAGGTGAAACCGGTGTTTAATATGAATCTCACAACACGGGCTCGCTTGTTGATTAATGCACTTTAATCATCATGCAGAACAGAGCTGGTGGGGGAGGCTGTGAGATGAATGTCCGACACACAGACGACCAAAAGCTATTAAAGGAGTAGTGAAAACGATAATGCGTCTCACCATTAAACAGAGGTAATGGAGACGATTTAGCATCGTCTCATCTGTATAATCATAACTGCCTTCTATTGTGTTACTGATGATGTCTGATTTTTGGCTGATGGACGCTGCCTGTTAAAGTTTGGAGATACACAGCTTTTCAAAACGTTTCTAAGAAAAATCAGCATTATTTGTATTAAAGCTTTTTTTCAGAAAGGTTAATGTACACTATAAACTTTTACATAAGGTGTAAAATCTACTGGCCAATCAGATTTAGTTTTTAGATCAGGTGCAAAAACTACTAAACAAACAGATTTAGCTTTTAGATCAGGTGTGAAAACAACCAACCAATCATATTTAACTTTTAAATTAGGTGTGAAAACAACCAATCAGGTTTAGCTTTTAGATCAGGTGTGAAAACTACCAACCAATCATATTTAACTTTTAAATTAGGTGTCAAAACAACCAATCAGGTTTAGCTTTTAGATCAGGTGTGAAAACAACCAATCAGGTTTAGCTTTTAGATCAGGTGTGGAAACTACCAACCAATCAGATTTAGCTTGTGAATATGTATGTACTGTTTATTTGTTGAATTTAACATATTGGAAAAAATAACATACCAAATGGGGACTGTTCAAAAATTACAGCACATTTTACATATTTTATTTATTTTATGGTTTTCCAATGTTACCATATAAATAGAAACTGTGCACAAAAATTAGCAGAAAAAGTGCACATTTAAGTGTGTCCTCTGCAGAGGATGTGTTCACTTATTTTCACTTAGAAAATCAACAAACCAAATTCAACAAATTTATGCAAAAATCTCACGTCTCAGAAACGTTAAGTTCTCATGAGAAGAAAAAACATTCTGAGTGTGGAATGTAAGTTAATTGTAACTTCCTCCAAGCAACTCTGGAGCATTTCTCGGCCCCCACGGCCCACCACTCACACTGCGCTATGGCCCCCCCAAAGCAAAAAGTTTCGGCACCCCTGGTTCAGAGCATGGTTTTGAGGGATATTCAGGTAGAGAGCGATTCTGAGGCGAGTCAAAGACAATCTGAGTCAGTAAGTGTTAACAGGACGTCCTTTAATGTCAGGAGACTTTCAGGCTCCGTTAAGGGGTTAAAGCAGCTGAAGTGAATCCAGCAGCACCTCACAGACCCCTCGGGCGGCCCTCACCTGACCGGCCCCTCCACACCTGTCTGCTTCAATCTGCCCGAGTCTGACAGCTGAACACGGCCCTCAGTGTGTGTGTGTGTGTGTGTGTGTGTGTGTGTGTGTGTGTGTGTGTGTATGCGCGTGTGTGGGTGACAGGTAAACACTGCCGTCACTTCACAAAACACATGTTCTTCCAGCCGCGCTTCACCTCTCCTCAATCCCTCATTCCCCTCCTCCTCCTGCTGCCATCTCTCTCTCTCTCTCGCTCGCTCGCTCACTCCTGAAACGCCTGGCTGAGTCTGATATGATGAAAACAGACAGCGGCTTCCGCATCGATCTCACACGCACTGACCAGGAGGCTTTAATAGATGCGATAATCAAGCTCATCAATGTGCAGTCAGATTCCTCTCTCTCTCTCTCTCTCTCTCTCTCTCTCTCTCTCTCTACCTGTACACATTAGAGGGATTTGACTGAGCTGTCAATAACGTCACGTCGAAGCTTCCGATGAAAAATGTAGAACTGTGAATGTTTCTTAGCTGCCGGAACAGGAAAATCGAAATGACCGCTCTAATCGTGTTTTCTCTTGCAGTGGACGTTGACTTTTCTAATTACGTGTTTGGTCCAGATTACAGAGCTGATCAATGCTGGGAAAAGGTCACAATAACACTTTATATTAATACAATAACTATAATAATCTATAAACACATTCAGTTTTAATGCATACATAAGGCCAGTGATCTGACATCAGGAAGAAAGTGACCAAAAAGGATTGGAGGGTCCACCTCCATCAGATTTTAAATTTATCAGTCATGCCAGGTCAGGTCTTAGAGTTGTGGGTCAATTTTCAAATTTAGCAGTACCAATCTGACCGGGTCGGATCGGGTCTCAGAGTTGCGGGTTAGGTATCAAATTTAGCAGTACCAGTCAGGCATAGTTGGATTGTGTCTTAGAGTCACACGTGTGAGTTGGGTTCAAGTGCTAATTTAGTAGTACCACTCAGGCCAGGTCGGGTTTCAAATTTAGCGGTACCAGCCAGGCCTAGTCCAATCGGGTCTCAGAGCTGCGTGTTAGGTATTAAATTTAGCACTACTAGTCAGGCCTAGTCGGATTGGGTCTCAGAGTTGCGGGTTAGGTATCAAATTTAGCAGTACCAGTCAGGCCTAGTCCAATCGGGTCTCAGAGTTGCAGGTACCGGTTGGGTTCGGTTACTAAATTTTGTAGTACCATTCAGGCCTAGTCGGGTCACAGAGTTGCAGGTCAGGTTTCAAATTTAGCAATACTAGTCAGGCCTAGTCGGATCAGTCAGAGTTGCAGGTATGGGTCGGGTTCAAGTATTAAATTCAGCAGCACCAGTCAGGCCAGGTCTGGTCTCAGATTCATGGGTCGGGTTTCGAACTCAGCAGCACCAGTTGAGTGGGGCTGGGTCGGGTTCGGGCTTTATTTTCACGGTAAGTCAGCTTGAATCCAGTGAACTAGTACATCATTCACACCTGGGGAACGGTGTACCTGTAATCCCAGAGCGTCGGATCACACTGAACTGATCCGAGAGGAATTATACAATTTCTATTCAAATGTGCGAGCGCTCCCATCTCCTCTCCTTTAGCTCTCCAGCTCGGCTAAATTAGTCTTGGTTCTCCGTCCGTTTGAAAAGTCCTGACTGAGGCCTTTTCGCTTCTCTCGGGGCAAAATGACAACGCAGCCTGAGAATCAAACCGTGGGAAAAGGTGAGAGACGGCACTGTGTGTGTGAGAATACATGTTTTAGCACATTTTCAGGACAAAAAAATCCTAACTGTAGTAAAACCAGAGAAAAAAGTACTGACCTCCTGGGACATCAACATGCTCCTGACTTTGAAAAGTTTTTAAAAGGTTTTTTGTTGGATTTTTTTTTTATTTTTACACAATGAAAGAGCAACATGGCTTATTTTTTTGGGTTCCTGCTGTTAAGACTAGGGTTACACTGAGGATTAGGCTTAGAAAACATGTTATATTTGGCAGGAGGTGAATAAGGTAACGGAAGCACCGCATGAAACATCTACATTGATCTGTCCATTATATCAGAAACATCCACAGTATAGATTTACTTTGTGCATTTACAGACTGTAGCTCATCTATAAATCACCCCCCTCTACTTTGTCCATCAATAGAAATGGTCAGTGGTCCATCAATATCTGCTCAGTGGTGGTCTCACAGTGGTCTCTTTGCGCTGATTTGGGGGGATGTTAACTGTGCAGTAACCAGTCTGTAACTGCACACCTAAAAATGTCTATAATCTATATGGTGGGTGTTTCGGATAAAATGACCAATGAGTATAGGTAAATAATGTGATTTTTCCAATCTCGTGTGCATCGCTGTATTATATATAATATACATGTATATAATATATAGTAAAATATATAAAGTGTTTACATGTATTTATTACATATTGGGAAAGATTACTATTATGTATGGGTACATATAGGTACTTACACATAAGAAAACTATTTACAGCTGTTTATCTGTACAGTGTTTTTGCCAGTAGAAATGATATATAACATTACAAATTAAACATCAAAATCAATTACAAATCAAATATAAACTAAGATAAATATAGTAGTCAGTTGTTAGAGAGTGTTGTTTTCAATAAAGTTATGAATATGTAAGTTACAAGAACACAGGTTTGGTTCTTGCTGCACTCCAGCCACCATATGGATTTGTTCAATTCCATCATCTGATTTAATTCAATAAAATATTGATTGGATCAACTAGATATCAGATGGCAACTGTAAATACGAGACTTTGTCAAGGAAAAATGTGCAAATGGGTAAAATTACACACAGGACAATCACAATGGACTGTGGAATGCATATTCTCCTTCTTTATCATTCTCTTCATGTTTTTCTGCTGGATATTCTGGTCTGATTGAGAGATGAGGGCTTTTTGGAGTTTCCACGCAGCAACCATCCAAAGTCAGACTTTTTTCCCCATAGAAATGAATGGTGGAACTATGCGGTCAGAAGCTCATTGCACAAGTACACTACCAACCACCTTGGATACCTTAGAAACTGCTTGGCGACAGCCTAGCAACCACCAGGGAAACTATAGTAACTACCTAGTAAAACACCCAAGCAGTCATTACCAATACCACAGAATCACCTTAGCAACCACCTGAGACACCACAGCAACCGAAAATGCACTTTAAGCTCCAATATCAGTGTTTTCTGTTGCTTTTTTTTTAGCAAATGATTGATCACTGCTCAAATAAGTGAATAAATATGTATGTAAATGGCTCAGATGCCTAAGACTGCACTGGGGAGGGAGGGATGGGGGGCAGCACTGGAAAAGAAAACTAGTAAAAAGAACGAGAGAGCGACGGTGGGAGAGAAGAAAAGTGTATTCTGATCAGTGTCTCTCTCCCGCTGTGCCATCAGTGGCGCAGTGAAGCTCCTTCATCATAACCCTCACCTGGAGCACACACACGCTCAGCTCCTTCACCTGGATCACCCTCACTTCCTGCGGTTCACTCATCTGCTCGCTCGCTCGCTCTCCCTCTCATCTCATTATCTGTCAGTATATCAAATCAAGTGTGTCTCTATCTTCTTCATCCATCCCCGCAGGCC
The DNA here is from genome assembly GCF_904425465.1 of Colossoma macropomum. Lineage (NCBI taxonomy): Eukaryota > Metazoa > Chordata > Actinopteri > Characiformes > Serrasalmidae > Colossoma > Colossoma macropomum. The sequence continues at coordinate 51,618,732 of NW_023494789.1, forward strand.
GCCCCACTGCGTTCATAATTACACCCGAAAATTACTGCTACCTCTCTAACCCCCCCTCCCTCTCTTTCTCTCTCTCTCTCTCACTCTCTCTCTCTCTCCCCCCACCTCTGCCGAATCTTCTCCGTCTCAATCATCATCAGCCCTGATTTGTGCCCTCTTTCCTCCAGAGCCCTCATTACAAACAGGGCGGATGTTATTCTACTGTACTTGCAGGATTTTCCAGGATTCTGTCTTTTGACTTTTCCTGTCTTTCAGATGAACAGATGGAGGAGTTCAGTGCAGAATCAGCAGAATCACTGCTCCTCCAGTAACAGCGCTCACCTCTGCTTCTCTCCGCTCGTCTGTCGACACTGGAGCACAAGACGCTTCCAGTAAAGTGGACAGTGAGCAGTGTTGGGGCAGCTGCTCGAAAGAAAGTAATCCAAAAAAATGAATCCATTACAAATTACTAATTACTTCTCTTAAACTGTGATGCAATTACAACGTAATCTATATTAAATTACTAATAATGTCTCGCAAACTGTAATGGAATTACAAAGTAATCCAAACAAAGTAATCCATGACAAATTACTACTTTTATTTTTATCAAAGTGTAATGAAATTAAAAGTAATCCAAAAAATAATCCATTACAAATTATTAATTACATTTCTTAAACTATAATGGAATCACAAAGTAATCCAAAAAAGTAATTCCCTACCAACTACTGATTACTTTTCTCAAACTGCAGTGGAATTACAAAGTAATCCAAAAAATAATCCACTACAAATTACTAATAACTTCTCCCAAACTGTAACGGGATTACAAAGTAACACAGACATAACCGTTTCAAAGTACTAATTAATTCTTAAACTGTAATGGAATTACAAAGTAATGAAAAACAAAACAATTACAAAGTATTAATAATTTCCCTCAAACTGTAACGCAATTACTTTACTTACCACTTCAGAGCTACTCTCTGAAACCCAAACCCATCTGTACTAACTGAAGTCCTCCTTTCTACAGTCTGACTGATATGAACATTTTGTGGCACTGAAACTGAATTTAAGGGGCGAAACATTCTGGTAACTGATAATAAAATCTGTTATAGTTTTATATTTTATGTTTTAATTTAAACTCTAGTATTTTGAGATACAGAGTGAGTTACTGACTGATACTGTCATTTCTCAATGTTTACACTCTTTAAAGTAAATAACCAGCTGAAACTCACAATCCTAAACTAGAAAAGTGCGTCTCTGGGAGAAGATACTGAGGGACTGCGCAGCTTAAAGCTAGCTAAGATGCTGCTGTGCATTTGCTGTGGTATCCCAGATGGCTGCTAGGGCATTGCTAGTGTATCCTCAGTGGTTGCTCAGCGGTTGCTACGGTATCCCAGGTGGTTGCTAGGTGGTTGCTGGTGGTTGCTATGGTATGGTACATGGTTAATGTGATGTTACTAGTGGTTCATCGTATTTTAATAACCTTATTTTAACCGTAATATAAGCTGAATGCATTAAAATTCTTTCCTTTGGGGAAAAATATTGTCATTTGACGATGATTGTATGAAAACTGTGCATCCGTTCAAAAAGCCGTACACAGTCACACCATTCCTGATCATACCAAACATTCCAGATTTGGAATGGTGTCAGGATCTTGAAAACTGCGGGATGAGTTAGCGGATAAAAATCTTCATACAGTTAAACGGGGGTTTATACTGAGTTCTCCTGTGAAACAACCATCTAACTCTGTCTAAGGTCTTATCTGAACTCAGCATGCTGGGACAGAACCAAGCGATGAGCTTAATCCCTGCCAATTACCCACAGGATAAAAACATGGTGCGAAGAATTTTGTGAAGTTGTGAAGTTTGCGATTCGAGGAAGCGTAAACACTCCTCCATTCATCCTGCTGCACAGTATGGAGACAATGCGCATAAAACAGAGCTGGAAAACGATGACAACTAAAATAAAGCTTGTAAAGTGGAGTCGGCTGTGACTTTGACTCCTGATCTACACTGAGGCCTTACATCTTTCACAGTTATTTCGCTCAGAGCGCTCGTCAGCCGAACGCTCGCGACGTGTAAGCCGGGCTGATTTAACCTCAGATTCCCTCTTTGTGAGTCTCCAGCCTGTGCTCTCCTCTGCGCTGCTCTTCTTTGTCCCAACACCAGCGTATCCACCGCGCTGTGTCCTTGACCAGTCCCCCAACCGCTGTTATTGCTTTTATTGCTTGTGAGCGCCCTGCCCAGAGACACCGTAAAGCGCTGGACAAAGAGATAGATGGAAGGGAAAGCCTTCTCACTGTAGCATCACAATGCCCACAGGGCGACAATTGAAGAGATGTAAGAGAGTCAAGGTACAATGAGGCATCTCACTGACCGCCTGTCAAAACTGTGCTTATTAAAAATCCCCTTTACCCTTCACACCATGCTTTAAAACCAAAAAAGCCTCATTTTTAATGTTAAACACTGAAGCATTTACTATCACTTTAGAATTACGTTGTCAGCTAAGGCTGCAACGGATGACTATTTCTAGAATCGATTAATCTGTTATTAATAAAGGTTCTGTTCAGGAACATTATTGGTTCATCGAGGTACAAACAGTGTAAATGTTCCCTCAAAGCTCCAACAGTGGTTTTAAGGTCTGATTGTGAACCTTAAATAAGTTTCTCCAGGTGAAAAGTTCGTATTTGTACCTTTTCATAACCGAATGTTTTAAACAGAACAGTAAAATAAAAGCCTGGAGACGAGACGGGGTGTGTGGAGTCAGTACAGCTTAGAACATATCATTTCAGTGGATTATGGTTCAGTTATGTTCCCTGACTGAAGGTACTGAGATGGAGCCTTGAGGGTTCCACCCCAGTGACAGGAGGGGCACTGACCCAGTGACAGTTTTGTATCTTTTTTCTGATTTGTGAAAATAGTGTTTGGGCTATTATTCGATTAATCGACTCATTGAAATATTATATCTTCTGTGCTTTTGTCTGATTAAAAGCGTCACATCTTCCTGAAGTGTACTGCATCCTGTTGGAATGATCGTAAGAGCTTTATTAAGCATTAGAGAACACTTTTGTTTTTAACCTTTCTTTCAAAGTAACTATAAAATGTGATTTCCATCTATTTTGGATGTAATGATGTAATACATTTGTTTAAAAATTTGTAGACCAGAACTGGATTTTCATCTTCCTAGTTGAGCAAATAGCCCAACATTTATAAAAAAGCTGTTATTGGGTTTTAAAGCTGTTTGTTTATTGTGTCAGGTGCGTAGGATTGTTTGAGATGAAGAAAGCTCCAGTTGTCCATTTACCTCCGACTTTGTGTAGAGGTGTGAATTGTTTTTCACAGCAGGGGGTTCTCAGTTCTCCTCTTTCACCCCTCATTGCTCACTAGCAGCTCAACACAGTCACAACATTCATACACACAGAAGTAAGAGACCTAATTTATCTAATAATCCAAATAACAAATGACCTTCCAAACAGGGGCACAACTGCTGGCAGGTGTAGCAATCAAACCAGGTTCACAGTGCAGGGGAGACCCAGCAACCAGGACTTTATTGGACCTCCTACAAGGATGATTCTACAGAACTGGTTCGAAATCAGAGCTGAAACACATTTGGGACTTTTAACTGATCTTGGACTTTAGATTAAAATTCTTTTGCTCTGAGTGACTCTAAACCATAATTATGATTATTATATTAAAACTAATAATTGAACATTCCATTTTGTCCCTACCAAAACAGTCATAACTCTACCAAACTGTACCAAATATGTCAGTAGTGACTGTTTCAGTGACAATTTTAGCTCCCTTTGAACTCAGAAACTCAGCAAACACAGCTTTAAACAGCTGTTCATACAGAAAATCATCATATTTTACATTAAAACACTACAAAGTGCTGAACTGCAGAAAATATGACGATTCTTAATGTTCCACACTGATTTTCAGACGTTGGGACACATTTACTTCAAAACAATGAGATCTAACTGCTCACCATGTGGCCATGAGGGACAGGGATGCAGCCTCACTTCCTGCTCTAAAGTGCAGGGGCGTGGCTAAAACAAGGCTCCGCCTACAGACTAAAACTCTTTTGGTAGTGACATGAAGCATCTTCTGAATTGATTTTTTATGTAAAAATGAAACTCATGATAAATCTAAATTATTCTACTTTACATTAAGGGTCGCAAATTAATTGATAGTGATATGCTTATAAGTAATTGCACACTCATTATATTATATATATATATATATATATGTGTATATATATATATATATTATATATATATATATATATAATATATATATATATATTTATACACTGCTTATTAATCATTGGTTACTGAACCTTAATGTATAGTGTTAACAAAAAATAAATAAATAAATATGCAAGGATTATTTTCCCAAATGTAAATTTAGGGATTAGGGGCAGACACCTCCCATAGAAAGTACAGTATAAATGATTGTATATATATTTAACTTATTATTATCTCTATTTTTTTGTTTATTTTTAAGTTTTTTATTCAGTTTGAACTTATTTAATAAAATGATCCGCATCACTACTTACAATTTTACACCCATAATGGTCCATTATTCATGGGCAGCTATGATAAAAAAACAGTATACCAGCCTTATCCTGCATTAGAGCACCAACTTGGCTGAGATACAGCAGATCCCAGCTACTGCAGAGCCTCCAACTGCTCCTCTTAATTCCCACCAAGTGCTTCTAATAGCCAGCGAGTTACCTACCTGCACACTTGGTGCGTGTGATGAGTGGCGGTCCTGGAGGTCCGGTGCCTCCCTCTCCGGGTCGAGTCAGGAGAACCTTAATCTCGTACTCGACGTCCGGGTCCAGATGCCACAGTTTGTAAGTGGGTGCGTCCACGATGTGCGTCTCTGCCCAGTTTCCAGTGGTCGTGCGGTACTCCACCTCCTTGAGGATGATTGGCCCATCGCCGATGATGGAGTTAGCATTTGGCTTGATCCACAGGTAGGTGGCGCCAACCGCCAGCAGCTCAGGAGGGGCGATTGGAGTCGGGGGAGCTGAAGAGGAGAAGAATCATCAGTATAAAAATGTCACAGTTACAGCAGCCAGAATTCATCCACTACAAGATATTCCTATTAATGCTAACGCAGCATCAGTGATGTGAAATCAACACTGAATTAAATAACATCAAACGAACTTCTGAATGTCTGAATCATTAGTGTCATTACTGTTAATTGTGTGTTATTGGGAAGATGTTTGGAAGCTGTTCAAAATCACTTATCAGCTCAGTTTTAGTTCATTTTTATTTAATAGGAGCACCATGCGTGTTAAATCTAAACTCTGGGATTATTGTAGTGAGGTAGTGTTGTAGTAGAGAAAATACTCCTATTTCACTGTAAAGGGTTAAGATCTTAAAACGCTGAATGGAAAATCATCCAATTAGGATAGTTCTCACTCTGGTATCTAGGCAGACACAGCCGAGCGAGCTCTCCCATTGGTTAGGACTTCAGGAGCTGGACTGACTACCAACATAATTAGAAACAAGCTTCAAATAAAACATATGGAATGTCTTTTGCAAGCTTCATTCTACGTGTTTAATCTAGAAACGTTTATGTGCGCCAGCATTAGCTTAAAGCTAACATACTATGAGTAATTCCATAAGGGCGCTAGTAGAAATTAGCCTAGAGGTGAATTGTCTCATAAAGGCCGAGCTCTAAAAGTCAATCAATTTATCAATTATCCTTTATTCAAACTCTGAGTGTATCGAGGGTGACCATTCATTACAATATAGCTGAGCCTATAGAGCAGGGGTATTTAATTAAAACTCAATAAGTTCCAGTTAGTGAACATTTCCTCAAGCAAAGGTCCGGAACATCATAATGTCTAACTTGCATCATGATTCAGTGCCATATACTGTTTACTGATGCAGTAGTTATGTAAACATCTTAAACAGTCGACAACTGAATGTCAAATCAAATAAAGTACAATTCAGTCATATTTTAACAATATTTATCGTCAGTTTTCTCTTTCTAGATCACGTCATGTGAAATAACTTCCCTCGGACTCACTTTCTTCTCCTGCTGTTTGTCGCCTCGTCACTCATTTGAGTCTCGGAGCTCATCGTAATGCACAGATCTGATTGGCTGAGAAGCATCACGTGTGATATTTACAATGCATGTGATTGGTCTGTGAGTCTCAGGGCCGCTAAAGCCGTACTGTAAAGGCTAGAAAAGTTACGCCGATTAAAATAGGACCACCCTGTCAAAATTAAATAATTCTCCATAGTTTATCGGTACAGGTCCACATAGGACAGCGTCTGGGTCCGAACTCGGACGGCGGTCCGCCTATTAGTGACCTCTGCTATAGAGAAACCTAGTACCTAGAAAGTAAACGTTAATTATTAGATAAATAAAAACAATGTTATGTTAGAATCATCAGTATTACAGAGTTAAATGTGCATTGGTTCATTTTTGTTTTTTTGGTTTGGCCTATATTTACTTGCTAATGCTATCTAAAGCAATAACATTTACACATTGTAATTAATGTGGAAAGAGAAACTGCACAGAATTCACACCTTCTGCTGTAGTATGTGACTCAGTTCACCAAAACAAGGAAGGAAAGCTTGCTGGGAGTCAGAATGCAGTGAGCTGGAGAACGCTGTGTGCTTATGGAGATCGTTAGGAGGTATCAGGCGAGCTTACTGGCAGCAGGAGCTCCAAAATAAACAAAGAAAATGTGCTCTAGAAGATTATTTGTGGAGGTGAGCTGCAGCTTTTCTCTGAACGTCCACCTCTCAGAGCAGCCAGACAAACTCCACCCACTCACACCAAACCCTTCAAGACTGCCTATAGTGTCTTCTGCATTTACTATCCAAAACCACCAGTGAACCTACACGAGTCTTCTGAGGTTTATATGGAATGTTGATGATGGAAAATAGCAGAAAATCTGAAATAATAAGTTTTATTTGGGGACTATTTTGCCTCACAACACTCTGCATGTATCCATCCACCATGTACCATGAATTCATAACCATTTCATGTAGGAACTTTCTGTGAGGGAGCTTTTGGAGGTGGACGTCTGGTTCCTATCACCACAAATTCTGAATCCAGAGTGATCCAGAGCTGGTCATTCTAGAAATAACATGTAAAATAGAAATAAATCTAACAAAAACATAACAGGGTCATCATGACAAGCACTTGTTTAATTGTTTTGTTAGAGTAAAATAGCTGGATTAATTTTTACGACCTCTCTTTATTCCTTAGAGAAATGTATTTCTACATGACCATTTCCAACCGTAGAATTAAACAGGACGATTCTGTTACTGTGCCTTTAAGACCAATATATTTAAATGAGCTCTGTTCTGATAGGCTGCCCTGCAATGTGCCTTATTCAGAAAGCAGTCCAAACTGAAACTCTCACTAACTACAGGCGAGTGCAGGGGCTAAACTGCTGTGGGCTGCTATGGGCAGATATAAATAAATGAGTTGGTTTTTGTGACATCACAAAAATAGTGACTTCCAAACAAGCTGAAACTTTGATACATCAAACATCAAACAACATCATTTCAAAAAAAAGGGGAAAATGTTGGTCTTCCCTAATATGGGCCCTTTAAAGAGCGCAGTAGGGTGAGGTTTCCTCTCGCCTGGTCTGTCTTCCTGCTTTTTGCTTTCTTTTCTATCATTAAGACTCTCTCTCTCTCTCTCTCTCTCTCTCTCTCTCACTTTTCTCTAGCAGTCTCTCTCTCGCTCTGCAGTGCCCACGTATCTCGCTCTCTCGCCCCACTCAGTGGGAGAGGGAGCAGACAGGCAGTAATGTGGGGTTAGGGGTGCATGGCGGAGCCTGAAGGACGCTGCCGACCGTGGCCGAGCCGCCCAGAGCCGCTCTAATGAGAGGCTGCTGCCTCTAGTGTGCCGTATAATCAACTAAGCAGGATTACCAAAGCCCATCTACCCTCAGCCTGATAACCACCAGCTCCCTGCACCGCCACCGCACCCTGAGAGGAACCTTCACCACCACCTGCCAACCTGCCACACGCACACTTACCCACAGCACAGCAGCACTGCAGAGGAGGAGCTGAGGCAAAACAGTACATTTTTCCATTTGAATGTATTCAGTTCAAATGGCCACATCATTTCCACATGAATAAAACATATTTATCGCTGAAACCCAAGGATTATACTGTGCTGATCTACACTAAATGGCCAAAAGTGACCAAACAGCCCTTCTAATGAGCGAGTTCGACTAATTTAACGCTTTGAACCCGAAGCCTGTTTTGCAGGCAACGAGTATAGCTGCTTTATGGCCTTCACAGCTTCAGAACGGTTTAAGCTACAGACGTAAACATATCAGACCACTCAGCAGACCCGGTCCTCACCAGTCAGCGTGACATCATCAAGCTATGACATCAGCATTGGGTAATCCAGCTTAAAAACACCAAAAATCCTGATCCAGCCGTCTGCTTTTAGCCTTCATATTACCACAAAGGGTTAAAATAGCACACATCAGAGCACTCACGATAGTAAACACGCAGCTAAGTTTGAAATTAAAAATAAAGCCTGTCTTGCTGTTTGTCAGAGTTTTAGCACTAAGCATGAATCCAGCAGTACAGAAAATCAATAAAAAGTCATGGCCACCTTATGCTAATCATTTATTTACTCGGTAATAAGCAATAACATCAACCACCATCAACATTCTTGCATTTTCCACTCAAGACTAACAATTTCTGAAAAGGTATTAAGTTGACACTTGTTTTCAAGATCTGGATAAGCAAAAATGTACAAAATTTTGCAAGCACTAGGTAAATTTTTGATCAAAAAGTAGTTAAATTCACAACAATATCAAAATTCCGTCAGCATTCACATGTCAAATAATGACATATGTGAGCAGCCCAGGGTCTCCTGTGTGGTTGGTGTAGCGCAGCGGGTAACATCTCTGTCTTCTACACTGTAGACTGGGGTTCAGTCCCCTGCCTGGGTAAACACCCTACACTATACCAGTAAGAGTCCTTGGGCAAGACTCCTAACACTCCCTTCACCTACCTGTGTAAAATCATCAAACTGTAAGTCGCTCTGGATTAGAGAGTCTGCCAAATGCTGTGAATGTAAATGTCTCCTGAAAATAACAACATATGACTCTCTCTCATGTAAATACTTCATAAATTGTAACTGTAATTAACCAAAATACCATAACAATTCCACCATATTATCCTAGAGTTCTAAGTGCTGAAGGGTCCAAAACCAAATTTTCCAGTCACAGCCTGTTTAATTCTGAGGGATAAAGAGAGATTAGAAAAGGTCATAATAAGGTAAATTTCATGAGTGGGAAATTATGGTCAGTTACAGCTTATATAATCTCCATAGAAAAGCACTGACCAATAGAATGTGACGCTCTGGAGCAGCTGCACATGATCCTAAGGTCTCATGTCCAATGCCCAGCTTGGGCTAGAGGGGTATAAAGCCCCCCAGCACTGGGCTGTGGAGCAGTGGAACTGTGTTCTCTGGAGTGATGGAGCTCCATCCAATACCTTTGGGATGATTATTGATCCAGAACTGACCATCCTACATCAGTACCTGACCCCACTAACGCTCAATCAGATCCTCACACAAAGTTCAACACCTGGAAGCCTTTCCAGAAGAGTAGAGGCTGTTACTGCAGCAGAGGCCTCATTAATACCCTTCATTCCAGAAGAAATGTAAAAGATTACGGGCGTGTAGAGAGATATATTTAATTCTTATGAAAATGGTGTGAATATTAGTGAAGCAAATTCAGTGCATTAGTGAAAAAACTAGTAAAGTAATAAAATAAATCATGTTTTTACAGAGTTCTGTTTGATTTGCTGTTCAGGTTTGATTTTTGTCATATTTTTGATGTAAATGGACACCAAGAGGCTGTTCATCAAGTGAGCTGTCATGTGTAAATTGTGACTGTGAAGAACTGGCAGCATTAATATGCTGGCGGTAATTTAGCTCTCCTGTAATTTGAGTTTGCGTGAGCGGCGCTTCCTGTCAGCAGATTTTGATTCAATGGGGGTTTACGGTTCTTGAAATATAAGGGCCTGAATTTTTGATGGGCTGGATGTTTACAGCAAGAGTTATTGATTTAGAGTCTCGGGCCGCAGATTGAGTGGGTCTCGCTGAGGGTTTCTCTGATTGGCCAGCTACTTCAGGGGGGCTTCGGCTGATTTGTTCAGTGCTTTGAGACCTCATAATCGATTGGCTGTCCATTTTCAAACCCGTGCTGTTGAGCGGCTGTGCGTTTCAGAGGCTGGTGTTGATTGGTTAGATGTTCTGTGTACAGCTGAGTTTTGAAAATTTCACTTATTGAAACAATTATACTTCTTCTTTAGTTTGGTTTGCTTTGAACATATTCTTACAATGATCTGCATCAAATCAAGGACATTTGAAGGGGAAATCCACCAAATTCTCAAAGTTTCTGCATAAATAAGTCTTTAAGATGTTACCAAAGTCATTTAGAGTAGTTTAATCTGTTCTAGAGTCAGAAAAGTTCAGAGTGGTGGTGATAGGAACCAGACGTCCACCTCTAAAAGCTCCCTCACAGAAAGTTACTACATGAAATGGTTATGAATTCACTGTGTGATGACTGAGACTATTTAAAAACACATCCATAGTGGAGGGATACATGCAGGGTGCTGTGAGGCAAAATAGTCCCCAAAGAAAACTTATTATTCTTACAATAAGTCTTACTATCATTCAGTCTTGTTATTTATCATTCTCAGCACTGCAGTGACACTGACGTGGTGGTGGTATGTTACTGTGTGGTACAAGTGGATCAGACACAGCAGTGCTGCTGGAGTTTTTAAACACTGTGTCCACTCACTGTCCACTCTATTAGACACTCCTACCTTGTCGGTCCACCTTGTAGATGTAAAGTCAGAGACGATAGCTCATCGGCTGCTGCACAGTTTGTGTTGGTCATCCTCTAGTCCTTCATCAGTGGTCACAGGACGCTGCCCACAGGACGCTGTTGGCTGGATATTTTTGGTTGGTGGACTATTCTCAGTCCAGCAGCAACACTGAGGTGTTTAAAAACTCCAGCAGCACTGCTGTGTCTGATCCACTCAGACCAGCACAACACACACTAACACACCACCACCACGTCAGTGTTACTGCAGTGCTGAGAATGACCCACCACCCAAATAGTACCTGCTCTGTGAGGGTCCATGGGGGTCCTGACCACTGAACAGGGTAAAAGGAGGCTAACAAAGTCTGCAGAGAAACAGATGGACTACAGTCTGTAACTGTAGAACTACAGAGTGAAACTATATGGTCAGTGGAGCTGATAAAGTGGACACTGAAGGTAGAAACAAGGAGATGGACTTAATGAAGAAAATATCCTGAAGTTTGGGGATGTCATGTTTTTGCCATATCCTGCACCCGTATCAACACCGAAGCATTCCGATCGACCTCCAGTCCGAGTTCTGAGTCAGTTTTCCGAGGTTCAGGGTTTCTGGCGTTTCTGGCGTTCGTGCTGCTCCCAGTGGCCTCATTCAGAGAGAATAACAGTTAAAGAGGAGCTCTCTAAGAACCACAGCCTGTCAGACTGACTAACGCAGCCGAGGAGCAAAAACGGGAAAAAACAATCGACTGAAATAGCAATGAATGAAAAAAAGCAAAGAACGTCTTCACCACCTCCAGCTACGCACCAGCGTGAGTTTAAAATTCAGCTGCTCGAGAGAGAGAGAGAGAGAGAGAGAGAGAGAGAGAGAGAGACCTAGATAAAGAGGGAGAGAAAAGGAAAGAGATACAGAGAGAGAAAGAGATACATGTAGAGAGAGAGAGGAAGGAGAGAGAGAGAGAGAGAGATAAAAACAGAGAGAGAGGGGAGAGAGAGAGAAAAAAAAGAGAGAGGGGAGAGAGAGAGAGAAAGAGAGACAGAGAGAGATAAAGAGGAAGAGAAAAGGAAAGAGAGATACAGAGAGAGAAAGAGATACATGTAGAGAGAGAGGGAGAGAGAGAGACAAGGGAGAGAGAGAAAAAGTAAGAGAGAGAGAGGAGGGAGGGAGAGAGAGGAAAAGAAAGAGAGAGAGAGAGAAGGGAGAGAGAGAGAGAAAAAAAGAAAGAAAAAGAGAGAGAGAGAAGGGAGAGAGAGAGAGAAAAAGAAAGAAAGAGAGAAGGGAGAGAGAGAGAGAGAAAAAAGAAAGAAAAAGAGAGAGAGAGAAGGGAGAGAGAGAGAGAAAAAGAAAGAAAGAGAGAGAGCGAGAGAGAGAACAATTTACTGGAGCTGCAGTCTCAATGCTGACAAAGAATGCAAACAGAAAAAGACGGAAGGAATGCAAGTGATGGAGAACGAACAGAAGATGAAAGAAGAAGTGAGTGAGGAGAGAGAGAAGAAGAAGAGCAAGCAAGAGAGCAAGAGAGAGAGAGAGAGAGAGAGAAAGATGGAGAGCGAGAACATTTGCAACCCAGTGCTGCAGAGCCTCATTTCTAAGAATGCGATAAGAAAAAGAAAGAAAGAAAGAAAGAAAGAAAGAAAGAAAGAAAGAGATCGAACAGCTGAATTTAAGAAGATTAAGAAGAGGAAAGTGAGAAAAGAGAGAAAGAAAGAGGGGATAGAGATAGAGTCTCTCTCTCTCTCTCTCTCTCTCTCTCACACACACACACACCTGATCCCCAGCTCAACAAAAGGAGCATTTCCCGTTCACCGGGGGGCCCTTTCACTCCAGGAGAAGCCCATTTCCTCTGGACATAAGTGGCTTCCTGCGTGTGCTGTGTGCCTGTTTGCCTGTTTGCTGTCTGCGACTGTCGGTGCTCCTGATGTTTGTGTTTGGGTCTGACAAAGAAAAGAACACTAACTCTATAAAACCAGGGACGGATTACTGACCGGGTCAGTGGGGTCAGAGCCCGGGGTCTCAGGGGGCCTCAGACCATGACTCGAGGGGGCTCAGATACTCAGAACAGTCCACTGCAGATAAAATGTGGTTAAATGAAGCTCAATCACTACAGAAGACGAAACGAAGGGAAATAAACAAAGAACTCTGATACAAATAAAGTTTATTGATTATAAATATATTTAGAATAAAGTTCTCACCTTCAGTTTTCTGTTATCACTAGCTCAGGAGATTTTGTAGTTGGGATGTTTTAGATAGTGTCATAGTGCACAGTGTTAACCCTTTACACTTCAAAAAAAAAGATGGTTCTTCAAGGGTTCTTTAGGGAAATAATTTATTATTTATTTATTTATTTTTGCATGGTGAACTCCTCTTCAGATTGATGGAGAATATGTTGTATATGGTTCTATATAGCACAAAAAGGGTTCTGATATTGTTACAATGTCCAGCTTGTATACAATAGAAGAACCATTTTTGGTGCTACATAGAACCATTTTCAAAAAGACTCTACATAGAACCATATACAACACATTCTCCATCAGTCTGAAGAACTCTTTTATGATGCAAAGAACATTTTAATCATGCAAAGGGTTCTTTGAGTATTCATGGTTCTATGTAGAACCATTTTCATTACTAAATAACCCTTCAACTGTTATGATGTCAAGCTTATAACAATAGAAGAACCCTTTCAGGTGCTACATCCAACCATTTTTAAAAGGTTCTATATAGAACCATCTACAACACATTCGCTATCCATCTGAAAAACCCTTCCATATTGCACAGAACCCTTTAATCATGCAAAGGGTTCTCTGAGTGTTCATGGTTCTATATTAGAACTATTTTCTTTACTAAAGAAACCTTGAAGAACCATCTTTTTAAGAGTGTAGAATGTTGCACACTAACAAGGATAATTGTGTTTTGCTCAAAGTGCACATAAACAGGAACCTGAACTATTGTTCATTTCTCTCCTCTCAGGTGTTTGTTTTATTTGTTTGCTCATTATGCTTCATTAAAGACCCTCGTGCCCAGAGGCCTCGCAAGACGACGGTCTGTCCAGCGCAGAACTCACGAAACGCTCTCTTGTTCTCTCACACTCCTCCACCCCCCCTCCTTATCACAGCCTCCTGCTAAATGGAGTTGGCTCCCAATTCCCCTCACTGATACCACACACTGTACAGCAGGAACATTAGCGCTAGGCTAACCGCTCGGCTATCGGAGAGTGGAGCAGGTGCAGTGTGTGTGAGTGTGTGTGTGTGTGTGAGTGTGTGTGTGTGTGTGAGTGTGTGTGTGTGTGTGAGTGTGTGAGTGTGTGTGTGTGTGTGAGTGTGTGTGAGTGTGTGTGTGTGTGTGTGTGTCAGTGTGTGTGTGTGTGTGTGTGTGTGTGTGTGTGTGTGTGTCAGTGTGTGTCAGTGTGTGTGTGTGTGTGAGTGTGTGTGTGTGTGTGTGTGTGTGTGTGTCAGTGTGTTGTGTGTGATGCGTGTGTGTGTGTGTGTGTGTGTGTGTGTGTGTGTGTGTGTGTGTGTGTCCAGCCCTGTAATTTCAGTCTTTATCACCTGTTTTCCGCAGGGAGGCTTTAAGACTGGGCTGGATTTGCCAAAAAAAGCTCCAGAAATCCCACCTGCTATCTGATCAGAGCCCGCGGGGCTCCGGCTGATAGCGCGCTGGAGCGGCCAGGGGGTCGGCGGCTAAAGCGCCGGCCGCAAAATGGGAATTTGTGGCCGTGAAACAACAATTACTGAAATCTGTTTCTACACTTTTCTGAACAGGCCAGAGACGCAGACGCAGCTGAGACAGACGGAACAAGATCAGCAGACAAACACAAACAAACACGCTGCTTTGATATCAGCTCATCTCAAAATCTCACAGTCATCATTTCCTTAGGTTTGAATTACATTACTTAGTACTGAGGTGTCATTTTCAAGGCTGTGGCTGTTCATACATGCACATCCATAACCTCTATATACAGAACCATTTCCATGCTTAAATGGTTCTTTGCATAATGAAACGGTTCTTCAGATGGAGAATGTGTTGTATATGGTTCTATATAGCACCAAAAAGGGCTTTGCTATTGTATACAAGCTTGACACCATGACAGTAGAAGAACCCTTTTTGGTGCTATATAGAACCCTTAGTTCTAGATAGAACCATTTCATGCTTAAATGGTTCTTTGCATGGTGAAATGGTTCTTTAGATTGATGGGACATGTGTGGTATATTGTTCTGTGCAGCACTAACATGAGTTCTGCTATTGTATACAAGCTTGACATCATAAGAAAAGAAGAACACTTTTTGGTGCTATATAGAACTGTGAGTTCTGTTTAGAACCACTTTTATTTTGTTCTTTTAAATTGTTCTTTGCATAGTGAGATAGTTCCTCAGATTGATAAAGAAAGTGCTGTATAAGGTTTTATGCAGCACCCAAAAGGTTCTGCTATTGTATACAAGCTTGACACCAAGTAGAAAAAGCCTTTTTGGTCCTAGATACAACCCTTAGTTCTATATAGAACCATTTAATGCTTAAATGGTTGTTTGCATTGTGGAATGATTCTTTAGACTGATGTGTTGTATTGCTTGACACAATAACAATAGAAGAGCCATTTTCGGTGCTATATAGAACGTTAAGTTTTACATAGAACCGGTTACTGGTAAAATGGTTCTTTAAATTCATGAAAAATGTGTTGTTTCTATATAGAACCTTTTTGAAAATGGTTCTATGTAGCACCAAACAGCGTTCTTCCATTCATTACAAGCTTGACATCATAACTATAGAAGAACTCTTTTTGGTACTATACAGAACCATATACAACACATTCTCCATCAATCTGAAGAACCATTTCACCTTGCAAAAAACATTTCTATATAAAACTCTTGGTTCTGGTGCTACATAGAACCATTTAAAAAAAGTAAGATATATAACTGTATACAATGCATTCTTCATCACATAGAATTGTTCTACATAGAACTCATGGTTCTAAATAGAACCATTTCCTTTAGCGAAGAACCCTTGATGAACCAAGTGTGTGCTGGTAATGTTTTTAACACTGTTAACACTGAGTGAGTTAACCTGTCAACAGTGGCCCCACTTTTGCCTGAAACGTCATACCCAAAGTAAAGGGGGCGCTGTTCCCACATACTCTGGGCTACAGTCATGATCTCAGTCTCATTTGAAAGGAAACACTGTCAGTTTATGAGAGTAACTGTATGAGTTACAGACACAGTAACAGAGTCTAGAACAGAGGAGTTTATTTCCTCCTGACTCTCTGATCTCTAAACTGATCTCTGACTCTTGCCGTGTTATCAGACCTCATGTTTTGGGTTATGGTGTCTCTGTGAGGCGGAGAGTCTCTGAAGGTGAGACACACAGATTTGATAGTGTTTGATCATTCGGTGCTGATGCTGCAAATGAGACGATCACAACTGCTGTGAGTCACGGATCATAAAAGGTTTGTGGGACTCGAATCCTGAGATTTCGAGCTTTCTAACGGTGTATGGCATCACCGTATCGCTGGAAGACTTGATGGATAAAAATGACGTAAAAATAAACGGAAGCTTCGATGAAAGTGTGAAAGGTAAAACAATAAAAAGATAAAGAGCAAAGTTAATAGTTTTAATATGCCACAGTACACAATAAAACTTTCAGCTCTTCTGGCCTTGTAAAGCGTCCTGCACCAAACTACACAGAAACCTTCATATATCTATACATCACCTGGTACAACTAGCTGAAGCGTGACACTTCAGTCTCGGGGGGACAGACAGAAACTCACAAAGGCTCTGTGACAATCCGAGAACTGAGAAAGGTGGATAATAACCTGCTGCTTTTCCCTGGACCCCTGTCCTCTCTCAGCACATCATGTGCTGGGTTCCTGATGGAGATTTGATACTGTTTGTATCTCTCTCTCTTTCTCTCTCTCATTCTGTCTCTTTCTCTGGATGGTCATCTTTCAGGAGTGCTGGAAAGGTTTTCAGCTGATGCCCACAAAGAAAGCTTTAATCAAAGGTGTGCACTGCCACTGCACCCCCAAAAGGAATAAGGGGAAAAGGAGGGTGCGGGAGAGCGACCGAAAGACAGAGAGATGAGTAGAAGACATGTGATAGAACGGAGACACTTCAAAACCCCCTCTGTGTGATGAGGTTTGGACAAACAAAAGCAAAGCTCAGGGGACCTAGAGAGAAAGAGTGGCGTGCGAGCTTCAGGGAGAGCAAGAGAGAGAGAGTCTCGTGAATTCACAGCGTTCAAAGACAGCACGCTGAGGACGCCTGCGCATAAAATTCGAGCTGCTCCAAACACGAGCAGGACACTCGGCTCTCCGGCGTGACGCTGAAGCGCAGACTCGGCCCAAGAAAAGGATTCAAAGCAGATTTATTACAATACACATACATGAGGTGTTTTGAAGTGGAGGGGGTGGTGATGGGGGGGGTGCTGCAGCTGGAGGGTAGAGAGTACATAAATAAATAAATATTTTCAGCTCGTATGCACACAGATAAATAAAGTGGCAGCACTGTTTGAAGTGCTAACTCCGTGGCTGCCGCTTATCTTGGCTGCAGTATTAGAGCTCTAATCCATCTGTGCACTGAAGGCACACACAGTCCCAAAATCCTCCACTAATACCTTTTCTTCCTCTCCAGCTACGTGTAGATGACACAGGTCTGCCCTTCACACAGATATATACACATACCGTACAGTGCAAGAGGCAGACCACCCCTCATTTACTTAATTCCCAGTCAAAACAACCATTAAGGATGTTATTCATTACGTTTTAGAGAGAAACAGTATTTAGTGTGTACAGAAATCTGCAGACACACCTCCAAAGTTCAGTCTTAGAAGCTGGTTGATCATTTTCTGAAGTAATCAACACATTCAGTGGTGTTGAGGTCTGGACTCTGGGGTGGTCAGTCCATCGTTCAGCTTCTTTGTTTGATGTGTCCGTCTCCTTTTCTCAGTGAGGCTCTTCTTGATCAGCTACACATCCTTTCAGACCCACAGCGCTGAGTCATCTTCTCACAGTGGAAGGATGGACAGAAACACCTGTGGATGTTTTCAGATCTGAAGCAGCTTGATTTTCTCCTCTCTCTCAGAGATGAAAGCTTAAAGTGCTGTTTATCTGATGGGGCAGTTTTGGGGTCGACCAGCTCTTCCAGGTGGTTGTTAGGAGCCACATTTACTCTGGAGCTGTTAAACAGTTTTTAAACTCTTGTTGTTTTCACTTCAATTTTTCTTCCACTGTCTCTTTCCTTATGCAGGTAGATTATCTTATTTCTAGTCACAAATATCTCCTGAAAAATGAATAAGTTGTTTATGGATAATTTGTCTCGAAGTGAAATAAATGAATGGTGGTCTCTGACTTTTACACAGTTCTGTAGATATAGATACACACCTTAACTGGAGACACCTATAATTCTGCCCATTATGTAACCCATTACATAACTAAATATCTAATTACTGATTTACATACAAAGTGTAGCAAAATAGCAACTGATCAAACCTAACAATGCTGCTTTTAGATGTTGGTGTTGCTCGTTCCAAGTCCCATATTGCCCCACTTCAATGTCAATATGAATGGATATTAAAAATATCCAAATTTAAAAACTACCATAAACAAAGTCTCAAAACTGTTTAAAACAATGAGAGTGTTTACATGCACTAAATAATCCCATTATAATCGTATTTCTGCAGTTATCTGATTATTTAAATGGTCATGTAAACAGCACACTCTGATTTCTTAGATCAGAGTAAGGTCTAGAAATCTGATTAAGAAATCCAATAAAGAGGCTGGATTTTAGCTCAGTAATTAGATGTATCAGTGCTGTAAACTCTTACTCTGATTTCTTTCAGATTTTCTTTCGAAAACACACCACGGTACCGGAAATAAGCGAGCTGCGTCGCCGCGGAACGCAGCAAAACACTTTTGGAGTGACACTGAAACCAAATACATGCTTGGCGAAATGAAGGATTTCAATATTATTCATTTTCTAGATGATGTGTGTTCATATTTTCAGGTAAAGTGGCACGATGTTTTAAAAAAGCTGCAGCATGAAGTTTGAGCTTATGTTACGTTTGTCACATCTTCTTCTCTGAGTCTATTGGCTGGTTGTAAAGCAGAAATCTGATTATTGTCTGAATCATGTAGACCTGAAGTTTCCCCATTATCTGATTACTCAAGTGGAGGTAAACGTGTTGATCGGATTACTGACTAAATCTGAATTTCTGCAGTTATCAGATTATTGAGTGCATGTAAACACACTCAACGTCTCAGTCATCAGGCAGTGAATTCAGAACAAATTTCATGTAGTAACTTCCTGTGAGGGAGCTTTTAAAGGTGGACATCTGGTTCCTATCACCACCACTGTGAACAGTTCTGACTCAGTAAGTTTCTCCAGAACAGAGCACTTTGTTTACATCTTAAACATAGACATTTGCAGAAACTTTGAAAAAGTGTTGGAATTGCCATTTAATTCTGCAGCACTTTAGGCCTGGCCATCAACACGAATCTCAGACTTTTCTCCATCACAGCCAGCTTTATCCCAAATTTGGACAGCTGGGATGAAGCCAGCTCCTCCATCTGCAGCAAATCCAGAACAAAGCAAAATTCTCGCAAACATCCTCCACCAGCAGGACGCAGTCCCTTCTGTTAGCCTCTGTTACGGAATCGGCAAATATTGTCTTTTCCACGAGTCAGGGAAGAGTCAGAGAGGAGTCAGAGAGGAGTCGAGAACAGTCTTCGCGACTGAAAATCGATGAGAATACCAGGAGCGTCCAGAAGATCTTTACAGTGCTATCTGGACTTCAAAGAATACTTACGTCTCACCAGCGCAACTGTGAAGTGAGCGTGATATGCAGCGGTTTAAAGTCCAGCGAGCCTTCCTCCGGACTTCGGCTCGGCCGGAGTGGCCAGATTACACCTGAAGTTTGGCACAGATCTGTCACGACCTCCACCTCTCTGCAGTCTCTCGTGGGTGGACGCTCCCCTGCTGCCTGAATGCATTAATGATGTCTCTGCTAAATTATTCTCTTTAATTCGCTTTCACATCGAGGCCTAAGAATTGACCGGCAGCATGTCAATGAGCCGAACAGGAGAAGGAGTCTGGCTTAAGGTGGGTAGATGGATGAGGGGAGGTGGGGGGTGTCACTCACATACATAAATACATACCGACACTCACACGTACACATACACAGAGCCATTATTCTGCCGAGGACGGCCTGTAGGGAGACAGGAGAGCGCTATGGAAAACCCTGGGGGTTTCCTGTCTTGTCAATGGCGGAGAAGATCCAGCATAGACTGTAGCGAGAGAGCTAGAGCTGCATGTTAACTAGCCTACCTCCTTCCCCACTCGAATCCACAACAGCCTACTGACAGAACGGATTCTCAAATTCTTACAAAAACAGGAGCAGTCGCAGCGCACAGCCTTAGGACATGCCTATATATAAGTCCCTCAAGAAAGAGCTCAATCAAAAGTCAGACAGACATGGTTTCACACTTAGTACAAGCTAAGCTGGCCAAACAAGACAGTTTCTAGGGTTATGTTTTGATACGTCCACCAAACCGAGGACTTGTTGTAGGGGTCTGCAGCATACAAGATACCAAATCCTGTCTCAAATGGTCTAAAGCCCCCAGTCAGAAACTGTCAAAACATCACCGTAACTGTCCCAGCACTAGTGCTAGTGCTGAGTAACCTAAGGGACACGGATAACTGTGTGTATTATATAGTCTGGTTGGTGCATTGTCATTTGAAAGCTTTGCGGTGCCCAGTAACCTGCCTGCCATTTTCAGCATTCCTGAGTGGGGTATTTAACTGGGTTAATCTACATAATTAAATGGTTAAGAGAAGCTTACCCAGTTAGAATGTTCACAGTGGTGGTGATAGGAACCAGACGTCCACCTCTAAAAGCTCCCTCACAGGAAGTTACTACATGAAATGGTTATGAATTCACTGCCTCCCGATTGGACCGCACTCAATGTCTCAGACATCAGGCAGTGAATTCATAACCATGCTGCTTTCTAAGGTGCTTTATTTTGACCAAATCTGAAAGCAGCATCACAAGCCTCCTTTTCAGTGAAGGCAATCCCACAATACTGTTTACCAGAACGCATAAAATAAAATGCATATTAGCCAGCTTAAGCCGGGGTTACTCTACACGACTTTTACCCCGATTTTAGCCCAGAATCTCAGTTTGGCTGCGTCTGAGCTGGTCAGCTCTAGTCTGAGAGAATCGAGTCGTGTGTGAGCAGCGCAGACTCAGATTTTTGGCCTCCCAATCGCGTTTTAGACCAGTCAGAGTTTATCAAACGTTTGATTTTTCCAACCTGACTCTGAACGTAATCTAGTTTAAACTGATCAACAACTCAATCTGAACAGACTCCTGCAACAGCCAATGAAAACTGAGTGCAAAAGAAGAAGTGAGTTTTTATCGTTTGTGTATTAGAGCAGGTTCTTTAAGGAGGGTGAGGACATTGAATGAATATAAATGATTCACAATTATCTGTATTTATCTGGGGTGCAGAGTCGAGTATATAACAACAGATACGACTCCTTAAAGCAGCCATTTCTTCAATGCAGGAAAACAGCTGCTGAAGGTTTAGGGTCCTTATACACCCACCTTTACAGTTGGAGAGGAGGGTAAGCTAACGAGCGACCGCATGTAAACAGATAAAACGTGTACAGCGCAGTGAAACCGATGCTGTATGATGGTTCTGTAGACTGTCCCGAATGCGATGCCTGCTGAGGTTCCTTTTCGGTTAAAATGCTGCCTAAAGAGAGAGGAACCTTTGAAGGCAGTGACTAGTTAGGCAGCCACCTCCAGAATGGAACACACTAATTGTTCTGCGATAGTTTTGAAAGGTTTTGGCCTACTATCTATTCATGGTGAAAGGGTAAATACAGGGTGTTGTCAGGCTAAATTTCCTTGTTCCCAAAGAAAACTCAGTATTCTTCAGATTACATATTAAAATATTGTCACAAACAGAAATCATACAACCGTGTAAGCAACTAATCTATGTAATTACATTAAAGTATAGAAAAATGACTACTAAGTGCCATCACTGTTTTCAGCAGCTTTTGGCCTGAAATGCATTTAAAATCCATTCATAGCAAAGAGCAACATGCAGGAGTGACTCACTGGTGGTTCTGGATAGTAAATAAAATGTCTATATCTGTGTTGTAGTCATGGTGACCCCTGGTTCCTATCACCACCACTGTGAAGACGTCTGTGGCTGTAAGTTTCTCTATAGTCAAACTACTCTGAATGGCTTTGTTTACATCTCAACCACTGAATTATGCAGACATTTGAGAAATCAGCAGAATTGCCCTTTTGACAAGCCTGGCCTGGTGTATTTGTTTGTTTTGTGCTTGTTTATAGAACTGAACGAAGGTTGGTAAATCAAAGTAATCATGTTCTGCAACCCACAGCTGGTTTGTTTTACTACACTCTTAAAAAGATGGTTCTTCATAGGTTCTTTCATAAAGACAATGGCTCTACGTAGAACCATGAACACTCAAAGAATCACTTGCATGCTTAAATGGTTCTTTGCATGGTGAAATCATTCTTCGATTGATGGAGAATATGTTGTATATGGTTCTAAATAGAACCTTTTTGAAAATGGTTCTATGTAGCACCAAAAAGTGTTTAATCTCTATGTACAAGCTAGACATCGAAACAATAGCAGAACCCTTTTTAGTGCTATACAGAACCGTGTGCAACACAATCTCCATCAATCTGAAGAACCATTTCACCATGCAAAGAACTATTTAAGCATGCAAATGGTTCTTTGAGTGTCCATGGCTCTATCTAGAACCATTGTCTTTCTGAAAGAACCCTTGAAGGACCATCTTTTTAAGTGTGTACTACTAAAGCACAGATGACATAAAAACAGAACTTTTTTTGTAACATGAGCAAATTTTCCTAAGAGATTCTTCCGAAAACTTCTCAGAAGGAACTTCCACAGTTCTCCAGTTTCCTTGGCTACACCCGATTGTGAAAACGTTCTCTTGCTCATCTCTTTCTGCGAAACGGAACGATGTTAATGTGGATAAATGACACAATAATGTACGGAGAGTTTCTTTTTTTGTTCAGAGTGATTCTCAGTGAAATTGTGAGGAGACTCAGCCTGTCAGAATGAATATTGCTTTAATGCAGATTAGCATATATTAAAAATGAAGGACGGGAGAGGTTTGACACTAAAGAGGAGGAATTAGAGATAAAGAGGGAAGGGAGAGGAGGGAAAGGAGACGTGTGTGGGAGGGGGGCGCGATGGAAAACTACATGGTGCGCATGGAAAGAGTGCGAGTCTGAACCAAAGAGAGAGAAAGAGCTGATGTAGAACGCTGGACACCGGACTGGGTGCCTCATATAACACTGTACATCTCCTCGGGGTTTGAAAGAAAGAGAGAGGCTGAGAATATGATGCACTCTACCTGAAAAAGCATGCAGGTAATGTAAACTTGTGCGCAAGCTAAAGCAGCTCTTTATCATGTGAGAAAATCACTAAAGTTCAGCCTTTTCTCTCTCAGAGCAACGCAGAGAAACTTGTTCAGCAGAGTTGATCACTGTAATGATCTTCTTACTGGAGAAAACGGTCCATCCTCTAGAACCCAGACAGAACACAACGGATCCTCACAGCACCAACACAGAGAGCTCATATCACCCCGTTACACACTGCACTGACCACCTGGATCTGTTAGAGAGAGTTTAAAGCTCTGCTGCTGGTTTTTAAAGCTCTAAATGACCTTAAAGCTCCTGACCGTCTGTCTGTTTATGATCTCAGATCTGCAGATTCTGACCTTCTGAACTCCTTCAGTAAAACACAGCAAACATGAAGAGACTCTTTCAGTTAATCTGCTTCTAAACTGTGGAGCTCAGTTCAGCTTTTATTAGACAGTCGAGCTCAGAGCTCACTTTTAATAAACACCTGAAAACGCAGCTCTTTAACTCAGCGCTTCAGTAAAACTCTACGGCTCTTGGTATTTATGATTTTTTTTCTTTCTATGATTTTAAATTAGTGCTCCTAATTTCTTGCATTACTTGTATGCTTTATCACCTGTCTGTATCACTTTGAGCTGCCATCAGTATGAAAAGTGCTCTACAAATAAAATTATTATTATTATTATTAGTAGTAGTAGTAGTAGTATTAAGCTTATGGCCAGGACCTGCTGGTGGGTCAGTTGGAGGTGATCTGTGTTTTCATTTGAAACATGATGGAAACATCCCTGACTCAGACATTCAGCTAAACGAGTTGACAACAGCACGATTTGCACTATTTGTACACCATAATATCTGCACTTGTTTGTGGCGTACCAACATAACAGTGATAAAACTCACAGCTGAGGTAGAATTTAAACTGGTATCCTGGATAAACTGGTATACTGCCCATTACTAACTACAGCCTTCATTAGCTGAATGTTAATTTCAGACACACTGTGCACATTAGAGCCACAAAAAGGCAGTTTGTGCTGAGCCTTCCTGAAGCAGAGAGAAAGAGAAAAGAAGTAAAATTCTTTATAGCATCATTGAGCCTCTATGATATCCCTACACCACTCTCTCTCTCCCTCTATTCTCTCTTTCTCCCATCAGACGGAGGTTATTAATGACCCCCTGTACCCTGCGGTAGGCACCCCATTTATAAAACTCGTTTTAATCTCTCCCAGTATGCGTAATTCCCACACATTCCGTCCTCCCAAACACACTCATATATTCACTGCCTGGACGCCTTTATGAGGGTTTGAGAATGCACCATGCAGTACTTACACTCCGGCCTCCTGCTCCGAGGAGAATTCAGTCTCTTAGACTCACTGCACAGCTCTCTACTCCATCTCTCCCTCTCTCTCTCTCCCTCTCTCTCTCTGTCTCTCTCTAGTGTAAACTAAAACAACATGAAGGGAACCATGAGGTGCAGTAATTTAGTCTCCTGTGTTGTCCGCTGGCGATAGCTGACCGGTTTGTGACGTGCTGAGTCAACTGTTGTTTTTCTGTCTTTCTTGTGGCTTGTTGTTTATTATCCCTCTGTGGTCTAAAGGGTATTTCCTCGATTTGTTCATATCTACTTAAATTCTCCTTCATGTATCATGATCCTCATATGTTTCATATCTAAATGCTCCGTTATCTTCATCACTACTTTCCAAAACCGCTGCAGCAGCTTCAGCAGCTGTAAACTCTCTGCACGCCATTTCACACGAGTCTCCGATGTGGACTGAATGAAGAATGAAGTGTTTCCGGCGTGATGGTCAGTCCTTAGTGAGTGCCCATCGGTCAGTTTCACACAGAATGTAGACGGACACATGAATCCACCAGTTCATATGCAAGTCGTAAGACTGTTGCACAGCACTGTCAAATAATGTCAGCTACACCCTCTAAAATATGGTTCTTTAAGGTATTTCAGTTCCATATAGAGTCATGAGAAGCATTTGAATGCTTAAACGGCTATGATGGAGAAAATGATGAACACGGTTCTCC
The DNA here is from genome assembly GCF_904425465.1 of Colossoma macropomum. Classification (NCBI taxonomy): domain Eukaryota; kingdom Metazoa; phylum Chordata; class Actinopteri; order Characiformes; family Serrasalmidae; genus Colossoma; species Colossoma macropomum. The sequence continues at coordinate 51,643,972 of NW_023494789.1, forward strand.
AATGAATCTATGCAAAAATGGTTCAGTATAGCATCAAAAAGGGTTTTGATGTCATAGAACCTCTTTTTGCTAAGAGTGTCAAGCAATGTCAGAGTCCTGGTGCTAAGGAAGGAGCTCAATAACATTATTAATGCAATCTTTACACTTATAATATACAATTTTATATAATTTTGAATTTAATATTAAATAAAAATGTATACAGGGTAGAATGAAATGTTATAAACTACTCCAAAAATGTAAGCCGACAGTTTGCTCACGATTTAAAGTATTTTGGGAATAATGAGGAGTTATGACATGGTAAAAATGACATGTTATTAAACAACAAACTACAATAATCTGTTTATTATCCTTTCTTGTCGCAAAATTACTACGTTCAGTGAGATTTGGTCACCGCGTTTGGAATATGAGGCAGGTCGTTTTTGATGCATTTAGCATTTATACATGTATCTACAACCAAACTGCTCTTTTATTTTCTGAAAATAGTCATTCTAAACTTTTACAATCAGTCTATTTGGAAAAACACTATTATTTTAACATTCCTGTTATTTTCAACTATAAGGAACAGCTGTACCATCGGTTTATAAACATTATCTTTAGCTCAATTAATATCAATTTTATTAATATTTAGTGTAATCAAGGTTCCACCTATTACAGATATTTCCCTTTTGAAAAAAACAGTTTCAAACTAGACATTCAACTCATTCATTTTATTTATTCTTATTGGACTTCAACATTTCTGACATATTTTCTGTCATGGGGGGATGCTGATCAATACAAACAAAACATCTCTTCTGTTTTGACCTTTTCAATTCAAATCACATTAATGAGCCATAAGTCCAGCGGAAAAGTTTTCCTGCTATAAAAATGATTAAAACCCTTCTCCCTGTATTTTTAAACTTTGAAACAGGTCAGTTTTACTTGAAACATATCAGGAGGGTTAAACTTTATCAACACCGTCCAGCACTTATTTCAGAGTTCTTAGATGTTCTACTCGTTTCTGTCAGAGTTAAGATACGGAGAAGGCCCTTGGCTTTCTGAGCTGCAGAGGTTTGAGAAGTTTGATTAACGTTCACACGCCCAGTCCTGCAAATCTCTAACCGACATGCAAAGGCTTCCCTTTAATAAACTTCAGTGTGAGGCTGGCACGCTGCCACCGCCGCTATCCACACGGCTTTCCGATCGGATTGGATCCCCGGCGCTGCCAGCCATAATGAATCCATATTTCACCTAGCATCTCTATTGCTCTGCAGCACATTGCATTGCCCTCGTATTGCATTGCCCTCTGTTCATTTCCCCGGGGCCATGTTGTGGTACATCATCCCTCTGTTGGCTTCCGAACGTGCACCTTTGAATTCCCAAGACGCCACGTGCGCCTTGACGCTTCTGAGCCTTTGAACACCTGAGACGCATCAAGCCATGAGACACCCACAACCTCAGGGAAGGCACACACAATCCTCCTTCTCATATCCCCAAGAGCATGCTGGGTAAAGCCAGATGGCGCTGAATGCTGGCACTCGCGTCAGAGCAAACAGCGAGCACGTCCCTCTGTAAATACGAGCGCGGCTACTGAACACGACAGCATACTAACCATCCTTCACTGTGGCACTCAGATCAACTGAGGAATGTAGGGTGTAATTAATCTCTCATAATAAACCACCATTTTAAACGCTGAAACCTTTTATTCTACATATACCAAAATATTATGGGCAACTGACTATAATGGTAGGTGAGAATGGGGTTGGTTGGCACAGTGGTACCTTCTGGGTCAGTAAAGGGAACTATTTGCCCCCTGGAATCTATTTTGTCTATGCTACAATTTGTTTTATTTCTATGTGGTACAACAACAAAAGCCTTTTAGAAATGTCTGTGGCGACGCTGCTGGCTGGCACTGGCCTCAGAACGCTCGTGTGGTGTCGCCGTGATGGTGACCACACCAGGGGGCTCATAGAGGGTGTGCACCCTCTGAAAGAGGGACGTAAATGTTGTAAATGTTGTTGTCTTACTCTATGCCAACATTACACTTTTTTAAATTTTATTCTATAGAAATGGAAATCAGCATGATTTGAAAGCCATCAGTTAGTACAAAAGTTGTGCCCTGATGTGGGCAGGGGTTGGTTGGCACATTGATTTGGTGGCTGGTTGGCACATGTGCCAGGCTGGTCAAGTTTAGAGCTAGTGTCAAAAACGTGTATGCAGCACTGCTCTATTTCACTGTTTATATTAAATTGACATAAAATCTGTACACAAGTTGTTTTTACCTCTATATAAGATGAAGATGACTCAAGAACAAACGTTGAATCCAAATTATAAAGATGCTAATTTTATTATTGAAAATTAATTAACTGTTATATTATTAGTTTATTTCCACAAAATGTTTGATTCACTGAATAAAAAAGACAAAATTTAGGCAAATAAAATAAAAACCTTGTACATCTTTGTGGTGGTTTAAATTAAAGGCTCTGATTATTTCTATTTATTGTTTCATTCTTTGAATCACTGTGCCAACCAACCCCATGTGGGTTATAACATGAATTTAGTCATGAAATCATTACTTCTAGGAAATACTTTGGAGATACTGTTTGTTTTTATATGTTCAGCTTTCTTTTGCTGCTAGTTGGGTAATTCTAAGAGTTGGGTTATTCTGTATGACATAAGGTCTATGACAAAGAGTGAAACCTGTGCCAACCAACCCCATTCTCCCTTAAGGCTTATTAGAGGAAAATTCCAGTAGAAAAATCCACTAGAAATCTACACCAGTAAAGTACATCAGCACAATCACCACCATGCAAACAGGATATTAATTGTTATGACATTACACTAAAATCCAGACATGGCCTTCATTTGATCCGTCCTCTCAGCCAGAGCCCTGCGGAGACTTGACCACATGTGGCTCAGAAAATCTGAAGCTGGCCAGATTTTACCAGGTATAAAGGTCTCTCTGGATGAGGGCCATGCCCAGGTTCAAGGCAGGTGCAGGACGAATCAAGGTTGCCTGGTCTGCCCAGCCCTCCAGACAGAAACCGTGCCAAACCAGACAATATTTGCCTCTCTGTCTGCTCCACCCTCTTTAACCACATTCGGAATTCAGACTCTGAGCACCAAACAAACAGATTTACTGTGTGATGGAAGATCTCCTTTATGGGCAAAGTCACCAGCAAGCGACTGGGTTGTCAGTTTATTAGATACACCTACCTATTTTTCTTTGTTAAGCAGAGTCAAGCAGAGTCTGACCGCTGGAGACCACATAGATAATGCTTCTCCAGAACATCCTGCCTTCTGTTTGGATCTTCAGGCTTCTTAATGGCTCGTTTATGGTTCCTCTGATTTTCTCCTTCAATCTTGTCGTCCTCTTTCTCTACTACCTTCAATGATCATAACTGTCTGTCATGCCTCCCTCCGGCCCAGCTGGAGCTACAGCCGTCTCAGCCACCTTGGACTGCATTTCCCAGAACCCCTTGCTCCCTCACGTGACTCAGGACTCCAGATCCACCTATCACCGTTCAGCCTCTCCGGACTTCTAATCATGTCCACCTGTTCTCATATGTATTTTACCTGTCTGTATCAGCTCATTGCAAAGTATCATCACCGTTTGCTGTGCATACCGAGGCTTTATCTGTTTTGTCTGTTTCTGTGTATGACCTGTTTTCCGGTTTTGACCTGATTTTTGTGTTTGTGTGTGTTTTTGGATCCCCCCTTTGTTAATAAAGCTCTTAAAACTAGCCTCGTCTGCGTGCATCTGGTTCCGTCTGCTACAGTTACACTTTCTTTTCCATTGAATTGGTTCTTCTCATAGTATGTCCAAAAAAAGACCTTCAGTTTGGTTCCCTGGGCTTCAAGTGAGAGATGAGCCTTAATTTAATGAAGGATCCATTTGTTTTCTTTGTCATCCACCGTTCTCTCAAATGTTCTTCTCTATCCATCCATCATGCATGGCTAAAAACATCAGCATGTTCCTCAACAAGCAGCTTCATTTCTAGCAGTCATTTCCAGGCTATTGCAATTTCCTCCATACAGAGCTTCCTCCATATGCCATTTCTCTTCTACAGTGTATTCAGAACGCTCTGCATCGCCTGGTCCACAACCTTCTGAAGTTCTCCCACGTGACTGCTCTCCTGATCTCATATGACTGGCTCTCCATGAAACCAAGAATCAGATACAAAGCTGTGGTTCTCACATTCCTGGCTTTGAAGGGCTCAGCTCCACAGTACCTCTACACCCTGGTTTAGAACTACGCACCTGCATGCCAATTAAGTCTTTGACCTCCAGACTCTCAACATGTCCCTCCCTGAGATCTAACAACGCTTGACAGACCAGGTCTCACTGCAAAGGAAATCTGGAGTCAGCAGTCATATTCAATACTACTTTAGGTCTTTGAGTTTTGGTTTAGAGAGATAGTTTTATACGTTTATACGTCCCTTCTTATGATGGACATCCTAAAGATGCTGAGAGACAGACGTGCTGTAAGGTTGTGTCAGATAAGAAGACATGTTCTGTAACATTATGTCAGATAAGGAGACAGATGTTCTGAAAAGGCAGACTGGATATTTGCTTAGCTACATGATACAGAAGTCGGCTCAAGACGTCTTTTACATTCTTTATTTAGTGATGTGACATCAATTTTGCTGGTTTACTGAATGGAGCCAAGTTCATATTCCTCTAGGAATGGGTGATGTCCACCTAACTGGCATATGACAATGTCTACTGGGAAACATTGCAATGGACGATGACATCAGGTGGGTCGTGTGGGTTTTTGGGTGGGGTGTCATTCACATTTGAGCCCATTCACAGCCCATCCTCCTCTACTCACCCCAACTTTCCATACTTTTCCTCCATATCCACCTTATTTTTCACTTGACCACTGCGTTTCACGATTATGGCTCAAATGTTCAGTTGTGTCATTTATCACCATTTTACCAAAGTCAAAGAAAGTGTGCTTATTTTGAAATTATTATTTTGTCTATTTAAACATCTCTGGCATTTCTGGGACAATGTGCCATTTGCAGCTGTCAGTACAGCTGAGTGAAGATGAAATTATGACTAGAACAGCAATGCTACAAGCATAAACAGCTCAGAGGTTCAGCAGACATGAGACTGTGGCTTCATAATGACTCAGTGAAAAGTCCAGAGTTGAAATCTGTGTCTATTAAATGCAACCAGACGATAAACTGTCAGCTGAACATCACTGTTTGCTCCTAAGAGACTCACTTTAACTTTTGTACATATTATACACCGATCAGGCATAACATTATGACCACCTCCTTGTTTCTACGCTCATTGTCCATTTTATCAGCTCCACTTACTATATAGGTGCACTTTGTAGTTCTACAGTTACAGACTGTAGTCCATCTGTTTCTCTGATACTTTGTTAGCCCCCTTTTACCCTGTTCTTCAGTGGTCAGGACCCCCATGGACCCTCACAGAGCAGGTACTATTTGGGTGGTGGATCATTCTCAGCACTGCAGTAACACTGACGTGGTGGTGGTGTGTTAGTGTGTGTTGTGCTGGTGTGAGTGGATCAGCCACAGCAGTGCTGCTGGAGTTTTTAAACAGCTCAGTGTCACTGCTGGACTGAGAATAGTCCACCAACCAAAAACATCCAGCCTACAGCGTCCTGTGGGCAGCGTCCTGTGACCACTGATGAAGGACTAGAGGATGACCAACACATACTGTGCAGCAGCAGATGAGCTATCGTCTCTGACTTTACATCGACAAGGGGGACTGACAAGGTAGGAGTGTCTAATAGAGTGGACAGTGAGTGGACACAGTGTTTAAAAACTCTAGCAGCACTGTTGTGTCTGATCCACTTGTACCACACAGTAACATACCACCACCACGTCAGTGTCACTGCAGTGCTGAGAATGATCCACCACCCAAATAACACCTGCTCTGTGAGGGTCCATGGGGGTCCTGACCACTGAAGAACAGGGTAAAAGGGGGCTAACAAAGTATCAGAGAAACAGATGGACTACAGTCTGTAACTGTAGAACTACAAAGTGCACCTATATAGTAAGTGGAGCTGATAAAATGGACAATGAGTGTAGAAACAATGTTAACTTAATTCTTTCATTAAGATGTGCAGTCAGATGTGCTGGCCTGCTATCTTTGTTTATCTCTATCTCTCATATCCATGGCGGCTAAACGAATGACTGAAGATGCTCAACATCTTCACCTGAATGTCCTTCAACAGTGAAATTAATATGTATTTATATGTAAACATTGTCACTTTAATTCCTTTCACTAACTTCTCTTGTTTTAGTCATTCAAAGAAAAAGCGGACACTGTTGTGTACAGACCTTAGTTAACATCACCTGAGTATGACGTGATTTGTATAGCCTAAAGCCCTATTTGAGTAGGATTAGTTTTAGCAGAGGTTGGTAATGTGATCTATGCGTGAACTGACTGGCTGATTTGTACAGGATCTCTGTAATTTCCCCAAATTACACAAAACAGCCAAATTTCAAAGATCATCTCACTGAGCATCAGGCGACAGGCATCACACTTCCACACCGTAACACACTGGGTAGCGAAAAAGCACATAGACTAGCATTAGGCTGGTAAAGTGGGCTCATTTAGCTTACCAAATGTCCCCCAGCAAGACAGAAAACATACTGCCTTGCAAGAAGAGGTTTCAAGATATTTCATTTTTCTTTTCTTTGTAATTCAGCACTAAACATGCTGTAGATTTCAGTCTCGGCATGAACTTGAGGTTTAAGGGTCAAATCAAGCTCCTTTTTGCTGTTAGCCTCGTCTTCGGGTCACAAAAACAGAAAATAAAGGGAGGCACCATTTCTACAAAGCTGAAGTCGGCTTCTTACTCAGATTTTCTTGTTCCACCTTAAACGGTGCAGCAGGTACTGTTTACGTTTAAGGTGGAACGGGAAAATGTAAACAAGAAGCTGGCAAATAGGAAGCCGAGTTCAGCCTTGTTCATTTTCTAAAACCTGGTTTTGTGATTATATCACTGAGATGCTGATTCGAGCAGGGCTGCTGTTACTGAGGAGCTCTGAGTTTGGAGAATTATAGGAGGTGATTCACTCTGGAATTATGACTGATCAGACTGTAAAAACTACAGACATGGCAGATTCGTACTGGATTAAAATCATGGACCTCATTGGTAATCACTCAAAATATGACACGTCCCCAGGTAATACTAATCCAGCCCGAATAGGGCTTAATGTCACGTCCATGGTTAAGTCACTGCCATTTCCTACTGTTTTTATGATGGTAAATAAGCCACCAAAAAGCTTCCAAACACTAAGTAAACATATACCAACATAAACAAATACTTGCATATTTAAGTTATTCAGGCCAGCACTTGCATACAGTGTGTATAAAATAAACTAGTTTAGGAACGACATGTTGGTGTTGGGACCACATTAGTGGTTCTGCTCAGCTTTTTTATTTCATTCCTGAGCACTGATCCAAAATTAATTAACAATCAAATGCTATAAACAGCAAGCCAAACCAGAATCTGCCTTTCTGTGGGTCCCATCCCTCTGTCAGCGTTCTCCCATTTTCAATTAAAGCCAGTTCACACAGTCTCGTGAATTCTCCCCTCGCTCTCCTGTTTGTTCTCCCCATTTTCATGATCTCCCTCCCTCTCTCTCTCCAAACACCACGGGAGAGCGATTCACAGGCCCAGTTTAACAGGGGTAAATAGCGGCACTAAAGGTTTTATTTGGCTAAGGTAAAGCAAGCTGGGCACAGCGAAAGCCAAACAGCGGTTAGCATTTCGCTCCAGCCAGGCGGACCAACCACTCGCTAACAAGCGGCTATGGGGCCTGGCAGGGATGGAAAGAGCTCTTTCTGTCGTTCTGCTTCCCTCCCTTCCTTAAACAATATGATCAGTCTGTTTCCTGAAATATAACTGGAAGGAGAAACGAGCTCGCCTGGAGGGAGAGAGAGACGGAGAGGAGGAGAGCAGAAAGAGAGCCCGGCAGTAGTTGTTAGCGATGCTAGCTGAAATAATGAACTGTTTGTGGGTAATGATTCTGAAGGAATCCTGCTGGTGCCGGTTTGGTGGTTGATAGCGATTGCTAACAGAGTTTTAGAGTATGGGCATGTCTGCTTTCATCTGTCTGTGATGTAGGTCTGAATCACAATGGACAGCATATGAGGGAAGGTTTGGAATCACTGTTTACAATGATATCAAACCAATTTCAGTGCAGATGCATCCATAGAATGACTGAAATATGATGCTAATATTCTACAGGCCTCACAATTTGTACCAAGCTGTAAAAATAAAGGCATTTTTGATTGTGAACAAAGCTGTAGGTGAATCTGTAATAGTTGAGAAAGCTTTATAGCTTTGCAAATTAACTTGAAATAGCAATTCAAATCCAGAATTTGTTCAATTCTGGTGGAAGTTAAAAAATGACTGGGAGCATGGAGGAGACGCTGTGACCCAAGCTTTGAAATTCATGTTACTTATTACTTCATTGATGTTATATAGTGGCTATAGTTATTGTCCAGATTAATGGTTTTAAACTGTTTATTTACTTGCATAAAGATGTTTGCACAGCACTGTATATCAGCTACACTCTTAAAAAGGGGCCTTTTAGTAAAGTTCTATATAGAACATGACAACTTAAAGAAACATTTGAATGCTTAAACAGTTTTCTGCATGGCTAAAGGGTTCTTTTCTATGATGGAGAACATGATGAACATGGTTCTTTAAAGAATCTATGCAAAAATGGCTCAGTACAGAATCAAAAAAGGGTTCTGCTATTGTCAAGGAACCTCTTTTTTGGCATACGAAGTACTTTTCGCTAAGAATGCTAAACAATGTGAGTGCGAAGTAAAACAATGTTTGTACGAAGCTGTAAAAATCAAGACATTTTTCATTTTTGATGGTTGTATAATAACTGAGAAAGCTGAACAGCATCGCAAATAACAGCAATTAAAATCCAGAAAGCCTCAAATTTGAAAAATGGTGACAAAAAAGCTTTTCAGTTATTTTTTTCTGACAAAAACAACATTTTAAAGTTTATTATTAACTTAATTTTAAATTTTAACAATTTTTTTTTCAAAATTCTTTAAATTGTAAATAAGCTATTATGTATTGTTTAGGTGAATAGCTTATAACATTTCAATCTACGCTGTATAAGTTATCACAGAATAACAATTATTAACACAAAAAATGTCAATTTAAACTTTTGAACATTCGTGTGAAACTCTGAACTCACAACATCGGGGTTTGGATCATAAAATCCCAAATGTCACCTTGATTCAATTAAATTATGATGCTATGTTTCGAGATTATATTTAAAAATGCCCTGAATATATTCACCCTGTAGTGGAACAGGCACGATAACATTAACATTTTAAATTTTACAGAAAAGCTTGAGAATGGCCAGCTAAATGAGCGAATAACTAATTTAACATTATGTGAATGTTATTAAATGAAAGGTGAAGTGTGACGTGGTCCTCAGTTTCAGCCTCAAAGGTCAAACTTAAGTAAAAAAAAAAAAAACACCTCATTTCTGCTGGTGGCCCTATGGCATTTCTGATACTGTGTTAGCACTTCTGGTGCACATGCTGTTTTTTTTTTGATGTTACAGATGAAATATAGATATTTGAAGCTTGTAACAGACATTATCATATATCTGAGCTTGTATGTATCAGTTTTACAGTGACTCTTCCAGTAAAGAATTCTGCATAGAGCTGCTGCCGCTGTTTACCATTCCTAACAACTAACCGGAACACTGCTTACACTATCATATTCACAGTCAGTGGCATATCTAGACCTTCCAGAAGGGACATTTTTCTCACCAAATTGTTTCCACCCATTGTAAATCAAAGCATGATTAGTTGGTTCCTCTGTCACTTCCTAATTATGTTGCTAGTTAATCTAACATGCAAGGCCTTCAGTCCAGCTCCTGAAGTCCAAACCAATAGGAAAGCTCACTTGGCTGTATCTACCTAGATACCAGAGAGAGAACAATCCTGATTGGATAGTTTTCCATTGAGTATGGAGTATGGAGTATTACCACAGAATAACTCACTCCCCACTTCTTGTAGTTCTAAATTATGTCTGCAGCACTGCATTTAAATATAATTACTGCATTTCACTGAAATACTTCGTTTGATATGACTGTAGATCTAAATACTTGCATTTTTGCATATCTCCGCAACAATATCTAACTTTTCATTTTTGCACATTTTACTTCACTTTAACAATGTTAGCTGCTAGAATTACTGTATCAACCAAACACTGTATACCATTGCTGTTCTGGCTGCTACCTCAGTGACTGATATGCTCATATATGCAAGGCTCTGCTAAGCTGTTAATATGTCATAGTATGTTACATCCTCCTTTGCACAGCTCCACATCGCTGTAGTGGGAAGAAAACCTCGTATCTCCACAATGGTAACTTTACAGGAGAAGGAAAAAACCTACTTTACTTTAATGTAAGTCAATGGAACCAGACGTTTTTCCAAATCATATTAGGTCATTTCTTTTAGTCCATTCATCATGACATTTGCATACAATGTAAAGGGTAATGGGTATTTTCAAATTATGTCAAAAATCGAAAAACGTCAAAAATGGAGATACAAGGTTTTCTTTAGACAACGGCAGCATACTCTCAGTACCGTGTACTGCCTGTGCTCTGTTTTCTATTTATTATAAGTCTTTTGTATTTATTTATTGTACTGTATTGTCTGCTCTGTGTTTATTGTATTGTCTTGCACTTGTGTTCCTGTGTTGGTCCTGGAGGAACGTTGTTTCGTTTTACTGTGTACTTGTAAAAAGCTGAAATGACAATAAAGCCTGACTTGACTTGAACACTGACAGAGTTTGAATACAACAAGCATGATGAGTGTTTTGCATAAAAAATGAACTAAAAATACATCATAAGGCCTTCGCTGAAGGCCGAGAAAGCTCTGAAAGCGTTTTCACATCCCTGTGTGTTTGTGTGTTCTACCTTTCACGCTCAGTTCGGCGTAGTTGGACACCCCTGAGCCGCCGTCAGAGCGGATCACGCAGCGGTAGCGGCTAGTTCCACGTTGGGACGTGTCGGCCACGCGGACGGTGGCGGAGAACCGGCGCTGGTTCACTGAGCGAGTGACCATGAGAGATGTGTCCTTCCCATTCCATTGCTGCAAGAGTGACACACACAAATCAGTCACATCATCAGCCCAAACTACACTGGACAGACTGTGGATGTATTTACTGTGGCCTTACTTGGGAGCAGAAACTTATAACATGGAAAAAAAACTGGCAAAGCATCACTGAGCAAAAATACAATTAAATGTATTCAAAGGCATCCATTCATTCAGAGTCAGAATCATTTAGAGTGGTTTGGTGTGAAACGCTTCATTCTAGAGAAACTTACTGAATCGTTCACAGTGGTGGTGATAGGAACCAGACGTCCACCTCTAAAAGCTCCCTCACAGACAGTTATTATATGAAATGGTTATGAATTCACTGCCTGATGACTGAGACACTGTTTATGATCGTTTTTGGGCTAAGAAGTATTTATTAAAAAAAAAAGTAAGTCTAAAAAGGAGGGATACATGCATCACATTGTGGGGCAAAATAGTCCCCAAAGAAAACTTATTTCAGATTTTCCACTATTTTCCATCATCAACATTCCATATAAACTCAGAAGGCTCGTGTAGGTTCACTGGTGGTTTTGGATAGTAAATAAAATGCCTATATTTGTGTTGTAGTCATGGCAACCCCTGGTTCCTATCACCACCACTGTAAATCGATTGAATTGTGCAAAACTTTTGAAAAAAAATGGTGAAATTCCCCTTTAAAACATTCTCTGTACAGAGTATATGATGGAAAACACACACACACACACACACACACACACACACACAGTGCTGTGAAATAGTCAGAAACCACCATCAGTTTGTTTAATTTCCAGTCCAAACCTTTATTATGTACAAGAAACTACACAGAAGCCTCAGCAGCTAAATCCACTCTCAGCTGTGTGAGTCAGTGAGTCACTCTCTCCCTTTATTCCAGCTTCCATTCTGTTCAGGAGACTCTCTTTCAGTTCCTCAAAGAATCTGCAGACACACCTCCAAAGTTCAGTCTTAGAAGCTGGTTGATGATTTTCTGAAGTAATCAAACACATTCAGTGGTGTTGAGGTCTGGACTCTGGGGTGGTCAGTCCATCGTTCAGCTTCTTTGTTTGATGTGTCCGTCTCCTTTTCTCAGTGAGGTTCTTCTTGATCAGCTACACATCCTTTCAGACCCACAGCGCTGAGTCGTCTTCTCACAGTGGAAGGATGGACAGAAACACCTGTGGATGTTTTCAGATCTGATCAGCTTGATTTTCTCCTCTCTCTCAGAGATGAAAGCTTTAAGTGCTGTTTATCTGATGGGGGCAGTTTTGGGGTCGACCAGCTCTTCCAGGTGGTTGTTAGGAGCCTCATTTTCTCTGTACACTCTTAAAAAAGATGGTTCTTTTAGGGTCCTTTAGAAAAGTAAATGGTTCTAAATAGAACCACGAACACTCAAAGAACCTAGATGCATGTTTAAACGGTTCTTTGCATCATGAAAGTGTTTTTCAGATTGATGGAAAATGTGCATGAGTGTGCTGTATACGGCTCTATATAGAACCCTTTTGAAAATGGTTCTTTATAGGATCCCAAGGGTGCTTCTATTGTTACAAGCTTGGCATTGTAACAATAGAACAGCCCTTTTGGGTGCTTTATAGAATGATTATAGAAGCATCTACAGCACATTCTCCATCAGTGTGAAGAACCCTTTCATGATGCAAAGAACCCTTTCATGCAGAGGGTTATTCGAGTGTTTATCGTTCTATTTAGAACTTTTTTTTTACCAAAGAACCCTTTATTATAAGAGTATAGCATGTATGCAGTTTCTGAATTGTCTTATTTCTAATCTCTTCTCAATATCTCCTGAAAAATTGCACTCAAGGCTGTTTGAACTGGAGATTAAACGAAAATGGAAGGTGGACAGTTTTACTGCTTCAGCACTGGAAAGAGTTAAATAATGGCTCATGGACTCCATCGAGAGACCCCCACCCTCCCAGTCACCCCCCCCGACAAAACCATAGACACATCGACTGGATTAGAAATCTCACAGTGATGAAAATCTTCTGCAGGTGATTTAGTTTCAGTGAGCACCTCTGCGCTCTCCTCTCCTGCAGCTGAGGGGCCAGAACATTCCAATGCAAATAAGGTGAGTCAGAAGCGTCCACACACACACATATACACACACACACACACACACACACACACACAGATTGTAGTGTATGTAATCACATCAGGCATGAGCAGTCGAGCATGGAGAATACAAGGCTCTCTAATCTATTTTCCGATCGTTGAAACGTCCAAGAACAGAGCTCGAGCACGAGCGCAAGTCACTCACCTGAAGCCACAGCTTGTCCTCTTGTGACCACTTGCCCCCTGCGATGCACTGGAACGTTGCATTCTGGCCCACGTTCACCTCCACGTTCTGCAGCCGGAGGAAATGAGGCGTCTTCCCTGTCAGACGTGCAAAAACCAACCAAAACACTCAACAATGCATTCTGAAAGTTCACCTCTTTAAAATTCACCCTTTTAAACCTTTGAGGCTATTTCTGCCTTTAATCTACTCCTGAGGCAGAATAAAAGGTTTTTAAGGGACCGTTTTCAAAGTATGGGAATGTATCACCAGCAGGACGCTAATGAGTGGGCAAACAAATTTTGTGTGCAAAACTTAAACTTCAGTGAACAAACTTCAAACTTTAAACCTTTAAACTTTGGTGAACTTTGACAAACAAACTTGCCTCGTAAACCAACAAAAAAGTAGCCGATTTGTCACCTTCAGCACATTAAAAATGTATGAGTGTTCTGGAGATGTGAGATGTTCACTGCATAAGAGTTTTTGTTGTGTTTCAATATGTATGTAAGTTCACTCTCAGACACTCTGCACAGAGACGTACACGGACTGTCTGATGTGGTCTGGATGCTAAAATCAGCACAGCTCTCAGAAACTGAACTGAGAATATAAACTGGCTCTGTCTGCACTTCTGTGTTTTGGTTTTGAGTGGGATGTACTGGTTCTGATGGGAAACAAACAGTTGTTTATCAAGCTAAGTGCTTGTAGCAAACAGTTACATCTTTATTCACCAATAATCCTTTCAGAGCAAGATGTAAGTCTGATCTCTAAACCTGGAAACATTAAAGATATCCTATCTTAAGATGTTATTCCTGAATTTTATTGGAAACCGTAGCAAGTAAACAAGATAACATCACGCATTTGCTGACTGCTACTCCGCTTTACTTAATAGGAGCTTGTTTTCGTTGCTCACTCATCACACTAAACGCTCTGTGAGTAGACGCTCTGCACATCAGTCAAATGGCCTTTTATATTACACCGCAAAAAATGATATCTCGTCAACTGAAATGATCTTAAATCTAGTCGATATACCTAATATTTCCTATTTTGAGATGGTTGTGCATTTATTATCAGATCAGATTATTTCTAGATATTTTTTACTTGTTTTATGTCGTTTTATCAGGTAAAATGATCTCATTTTACTGGCAGATCATTTTGCTGGTTTCAAGCTCATTTTCTACAACAAGCGCAATTATCTGCCAATGTAGTGAGAAACTTTAACTAATAAAATCACTAAAAACAAGTAAAAAAGTTTTGGAAATTAGGTAAATAGTTAAATTAAGTTTACAGCAATCCCAACAGGAGAAATATTAGATTTATTGACTGTATTTCAGATAATTTTACTTGGCAAGAGAACATTTTTTGCAGTGTAAAGACAGCAGTTTTCAAAACCTACCCAGTCAACAATGCAGGTCCTAACAGGAAGTGCCTTGTTTCTTTTGTCTTTCTTTTAATCTGCAAAAATAGTGTAAAATGACCACAAATCTAGGCAATAAATCTTATATTTCTCCTGTTGTTAAAAGCTTACTTTTAGAATATTAACTTATTTCTAGTCATTTTTTACTTATTTTAAATAATTTTATTGAGCAAAGTTATCTCACTATAGTACTAAATAATTGTGCTTGTTGTAAGAAATGTGCCACTATAGTGAGATAATTTTACTTAATAAAATTACTTAAAACAAGTGAAACATTTCTAGAAATAATCTAGATAATCTTACAATAAGTGCACAACCATCTCTTTAAGATCATTTTCGCTTGATAAGATACTATTTTTGCAGTACAGGACTTTTTTCCTAAAGGTGGGTGGGGTTTTGTTTTTGTCCAGAGAGAATCAAAGAGCCGAGCCAAAGGCCTTCTGTCAGAACAAGAGCGACGAGGATTCAGAGTTTTACTCCGCAATCTGTCTCTCTCTCTCTCTCTCGCTCACTCACACAAACACAAGTTTACTTTGGCTTTGTGTGTCCACTCAGAGCGGCTCTTCAGAACAGGCGACAGACTGAGCTCCTGCAGTGCAGTCAGGAGTCTGAGGGCGAGCAGACGCTCCGAGAGAGAGAGAGAGGGAGAAAGAGAGAGGGAGTGAGTGTACTTACGGCAGGGGTGAGCCAAGACATGAATCTCGTCCACTGAGATAAAGCCGGGATGCCCTTGCACGGACACTGCCTCAAAAATGACCTACAGGAGTGAGAAGGAGAGCAAGAGAAGTGAGAAAGTGAGAGAAAGTGGGGGTGGAAAGAGAGAGAGAGAGAGAGAGAGAGACATTATTCCAGACTGAAAGAATCAAAAACGAAATCAGAAGCATGTCCCGATGTAGCGAGTCTGGTGCCTGAAAATGTTTGCAATGGAAGTCAAATCTGAATGACAGACAGTGGATGTTTCTCATTAATGTCTTTCTACACTGCCCCCTATTGGCTATTCCACCAGCAGAATGGATTTCCATATTTAATTAATATAATGAAATAAATATTTTTCCCAAGACTCTGTTATCAGATTAACTGGGATACTGTTTGCTGTCCGTGAATCCATGTTGAGCTGCTAGTGAGCAATGAGGGGTAAAAGAGGGGTGAGAACCCCCTGCTCTGAAAAACAACTCTCCACAAAGACCGCCCTGCCGAGATAAAGCAGACCACCACAGCTTTCTTCAAATCAAACAGTCCTGCACCACTAACATAATAAACAAACAGCTTTTAAAATATTTAAAACTCTAGGTCGACTTGCTTCCTCACCTACAAAGAAGAAAATCCATTTTGTTTCATAAATCATATACATTTCCACCAAAATATATTCCACTGATGCTTTTGCAGAAAAGATGTATTGAGTTTAACTGAGGGTGCTCCAAAAGAGGTGGAAATTGCATTTCATGGCTACTGTGGAAAGGGGGTAAAGTTAAACAAAGAATGGAATTAAATATAGACATACCAAGACTGTAAAATGAAATATGAATAATTTCCGAGATTGTTGCTCATTTAACCCACCCAGGTCAGCCACAAACGCTTTCTTTGCTGGCAACTCTAATTAGGCTAAACACGCTCTAGAGAAAGCCTCATTCAACCCAATGAGAAATTGTATGAGTGCTATGATTGAGTGCCGTGAAGTCGGTTTTGACTCTTGGTGACCATATAAATAGCGTTTCTCCAGAATGTTCTGTCAGTCATTTGGGTCTTCAGGCTTCTTAACTGCTTGTTCATGATTGCTTTGACTGGCCATTGCTTGCTGGCCATCCTCCTTCTTCTTAACTGTTCTATCTGCTGGATTGTTTCTTCTCAGAATGTCTCCAAAATAAGAACTTCAGATGGGTTCTGTGCAGGTACATTTTTTTGTTCATCATGGTACAAACAAAGGATGACATGCCCACTCCAGGTGAGGGGAGAGGAGCTGCCCCAGGTGGAGGGGTTTAAATATCTCAGGGTCTTGTTCACGAGTGATGAGAAGAGGGATGGTGAGTTTGGCCGCAGGCTGGGACAGGCGGCAGCAGTAATGCGGTCACTGTACTGGACTGTAGTTGTGAAGAGGGAGCTGAGCTCATAAGGCAAAGCTCTCTGTTTACCAGTCGGTCCACATCTCCACCCTCACCTGTGGTCATGAGCTTTGGGTAATGACCGAAAGAATGCGATCGTGAACACAAGTGGTGGAAATGAACTTTCTCTCCAGGGTGGCGGCTTCACTCAGGAGCTCGGTCACCTGGGGGTAGAGCCGTTACTCCTCCACACTAAGAGGAGCCAGTTGAGGAGGTTCGGGCATCTGATTAGGATGCCCCCTGGATGCCTCCCGGTGGGGGATTACCAGGCACAGCCTGCTGGAACGAGACCTCAGGGTGATCCTAGGACCCGCTGGAGGGATTATATCTCCAAGTTGGCCTGGGAGCAGCGTGGGGTCCCCCGGAAAAAGCTGGAGGTAGTTGCAGAGGACAGAGTCGTCCGGGATTCTCTGCTCTCCCTACTGGTACTGTGACCGTATCTGGACTCAGTTCAGCAGTTCAAGAAGATGATGATGATGAAGGTACAAACAGTGTAAATGTTCCCTTAAAGCTCCAACAGTGGTTTTAAGGTCTGATTGTGAACCTTAAATAAGTTTTTCCAGGTGAAAAGTTCGTATTTGTACCTTTTCATAACCGAATGTTTTAAACAGAACAGTAAAATAAAAGCCTGGAGACGAGACGGGGTGTGTGGAGTCAGTACAGCTTAGAACATATCATTTCAGTGGATTATGGTTCAGTTATGTTCCCTGACTAAAGGCACTGAGTTGGACCCTCGAGGGTTCCACCCTGGTGACAGTCCTGGGGTAGGACCCCAGTGACAGTTTAGCACCTTTATTTTTGAGAGCATAGAATGAGAGGTAAGGCTTGATTTGGTCAAAGATCCATTTGTTTGTGTTCTTTTCATCCAAGGTTCTCTCAAAAGATCAAAGGCACTGAAATTTTTCCTGTTGTGCTTTCTTATTGTCCAGCCTTCACATCCATAAAGAATGACAGAAAAGACCAGAGTCATTTCTTCTACACTTGGTATGAAAGAATACATTTGAAGGTGAAGCACACGCAGGTCAGTCGCTCGCATTGGTGGGCCGCATGCTTTAATCAGGATGTCTGGGTTCGGCTGACCCTGTATGTGTACAAAGCAGCAGGTGTGCACAGGGTGCATGTGCACAACAGCATGACTAAAACTTGGACAAAGAAAATCAGAGGTGATAACTGCACTATGGTGTTTTTTGACCCACACCATCAAAGAAGTGGGCTCACAATCTCCATAAAAGGTATTATACAGTTCTGTGCAAATGTCAGAGACCATGTTAGACCTTCATTTATTTAATTTCCCTTTCAAAACAGCCATTAGCCAAGTTATCCATCTTCCATCAGTAGAAAAGATACTGCTCAGATACTGCTAGAAACAAAAGCCTGTGTTGATTCCCAGAGAAAAAGAAAGCATTAGACAGAGTTTAAGTGCATACTTAACTCTGTGCTCACTTAAGTGCTGTATAAAGAGACGGTCTTCAGTCTGCGTTTGAAGGCCGCGAGAGACTCTGCTGTTCGGACAGCCAGTGGGAGTTCGTTCCACCACCTGGACTCCAGGACAGAGAAAAGTCTTGATGCTTATGGGATGGCAGGTCAAGCCGAGCTGTACTTGAAGCTCGAAGGGCTCGAGGTACGGTTTGAGTTTTGACCGTTGCCATCAGGGAGGGAGGGGCTGGTCCATTTTTGGCTTTGTATCATCAGGGTTTTAAATCTGATGCAGCTACAGGAAGCCAGTGAAGGGAGCGCAGCAGTGGAGTGACGTAACTGAACTCAGGAAGGCTGAAGACGAGCTGCTGCATTCTGGATGAGTTGCAGAGGCTTGATGTCCTGCATTGGAAGACCAGCCAAGAGCGAGTTGCAGTAGTCAAGACTTGAGATGACAAGAGACTGAACGAGCACCTGGGTGGCCATGACCAAGTCAGGTTCATGATATGAGCCGAGAACAATAACTGGCCATCCAGAGTCCAGACGTCTCACCTCTTCAGACGGAACGATCAGAGAGTTCTTGAATGAGACGGTGAGATCATGATGAGGACCTGTAGTTCCAGGGATGCGTAGCAGCTCAGTCTTTCTTGGATTGACTTTCTCCTCTCTCAAAGATGAAAGCTTTAAGTGCTGTTTATCTGATGGGGGCAGTTTTGGTGTCGACCAGGCCTTCCAGGTGGTTGTTAGGAGCCACATTTTCTCTGTAGCTTTTAATCAGTTTTTAACTTCAGCATTTGATCTTCTCCTTCCTTTCGCAAGTGGACTGTCTTCTATCTAATCGCCAAAAATGAATAAAGGCTACTAAATTGCTGTTTTGATGGTTAAGCTTACATCTTATCCATGATCTCTATTAATAACAGTAATTATCAGAGCCGCTCAGTGACTGGATCACCTGTCAGGTACTGAGAATTTCAGTACCTAGAGTCTCTAAAACGTACTCACTGGTGGCACTAAGTCATTTTAAAAAGTCTCTAACCACCTATTTAAGTAAACTATTAGATTTTTCTAAAATTCTATATGTTGGTTTGTTTGTTTCCTATTTGAGCTGTTTTTATTTTTTTAAATCTAGTCTTGATTTTCATTTGTTTTGGTTGACAAATTTCATTTAAACTTTTTCATTCTCTGTGTAATTTGTTCAGCTACAGTGTTAATGAGGGTCACCCTCAATGTACTTTCAAATCAAAATAAAGGTCGGTTGGTTGGTTGATTGATGAAGGGTGGCCTTTTCACAGTATTGTAGAATGCAAATTTCACGGCATGACCCACTAGCAGCTGTATGCATAATATGAGCAAAATACTAGTATTGCAATTATATTGCTATGTTTTTCGATTACGATGGACCTTTGATTGGTCAGGATGCTCACAGCATTCATGATTGGTTAGAGGGCTCACTTACACACTGCCATCTTCAGTGAAATCAGCACTGCAAACGTGGTAAAGATTACCACATGGCATATCGTGCAGCCCTAATTTATACTGTATTTCTAACTGACAATATTGTAATCCAAGTTTTAACTGAATGTAACAAAACAGCGCACACACAGACGCTCTCGTTTCCTCTCTCGCAGCTTTCACATATGGGTTTGGCAGAGAGTGAACGCCATGCTGCCCATGCCATGTGGTGGAGACATGTGTGGTCCGCTGAGTGCCCCCTCTCTCCGAGCTGGCAGGAGCTGAGACGGCAGAGCCAGAACCTGGCCACGGTTTAGAACGGTTTAGAATAGAGTCGCTGGCTTCCCCTGATGGCCCACTTCTCCCACTGATCAGCCATTAGGAGTGGGAGAGGGATTAAATCTACAACTCCATTCAGTGTTAGTGAGTCTTAATGGCTTATTTTCTCATCCTGCAGGCCAGAGTGTCGCAATACTGACCCACCGAGTTACAGAGAAGAAGGTAGACCCTAGTCCGGTCAGAGGGAGATCACACAAACCTCTCTGTGTTTATTAGCAGGTAACTAAATACAGAACTGTTAATAATTCACTGCATATGTGCATACTGTAAAGGCATATACTGTATATACTGCATAAAGTACCAGTACATACTGTATACTGCATACTGTACCAGCATATACTGTATTGTGTACCAGTACATACTGTATATCGCATATTGCACCAGTACTCTGTACTGTTCTAGTACATACTGTATACTACACACTGTACCAGTACACACTGCATTCTGTACCAGTACATACTGTATACTGCACACTGTACCAGTACACACTGCATTCTGTACCAGTACATACTCTGTACCGTTCCAGTATATGGTATATATGATACAGTATATAGTAAATAGTATATACTGTTATCAGTATATATTGCACACTGCACCAGCATATACTGTGTAACGTTCCAGTATACAGTATATACTGGTACAGTATGCAGTATACAGTGTATACTGGTGCCAACTATACATATACTGCACCAGGATATACTGTAAACTGCATTCTGTATCAGTATATACTGCATTCTGTCCCAGTTCATACTGTATACTGAATACCGTACCAGTATATTCTGTGTCCTGTTCCAGTCTACAGTATATACTGGTATATATATAGTATACAGTGTATATACAGCATATACTCTGTACTGCATACTGTACCAGTACACACTGTATATTACATACTGCACCACTATGTACTGTGTACAGTTCCAGTATGCACTATATACTGGTACAGTATGCAGTATACAGTGCATACTAGTGTCATTATATAGAGCATACTGCACCAGTAAATGCTGTATATTGCACACTGTACCAGTATGCAGTATACAGTATGCAGTAAATAGCATATGTTGGGATCACTAGCATATACGGCACTAGTATGTACTGCATTCCATACCAGTACATACTGTACACTGCATACTGTACCAGTATATGCTGTATATCACACAACATACCAGTATAGACTGTATACTGCATACCGTACCACTGTAAACTGTATTATGAATATTGTTCCAGTATGTACTGTATAACATATATTGCACCAGTATATATACATACTATACAGTGTACACTTTACCAGTATATACTGTATGGAATACTGTACCAGTATGCACTGTACACCACATTGTGTATCATCATGTTAAAAAGGAAAAATAATTCCATGCTGTGTGATTACATTTACATTACATTAAAAAGGTTTACAGGTGTGACTGTGTGTATGTGTGTGAGTGAGTGATGGTAGGAATGCATGTTTTATCTTATTTTATTTTATTTTATTTTATTTTATTCGCTACAATTAAATGTCTGTCTGATACTCTGCACTGTGAGCTCCTGTAACCAAAACCAAATTCCTTGTATGTGTAAGCAAACCTGGCCAATAAAGCTTGATTCTGATTCTGATTCTGATTAAATGGTGATGTTCAATAAAGCTTTACGTTTACATAAAGCTGTACATTTTATATTCCAGTTATTTCTTTATATTACCTTTGTCAACCACATGCATGTGCTGCCAACTGGAGGAAAGTTTTACTTACGTGCAAATATTATCCTTAAAATACAGTGTTGACTCTGTACTTATAAAAACCAAATACTGATAGATTACTGACCCGCTGACTCTGTACCGCTGAGTCAGAATGCACATTGCTGCCTCAGTGTGTAACATACTGCACTGTCTTCATTTGGCCTCTATATGAAGCCACTTCTGATGAAATGCTAAGTTTATGATCGCAGAACTTTTTCGCTGTGAAAACTCCAATAATCATTTCCACCGAGGTCAAATCATCACATATTCCTCCATCATATCCACAGCAGCGCCGCAGAGTTTTACCCTTCAGACCCGTCCAGAGGGGAGAAAAATGACAGATTTCACGCGTAATAAGTTTCACAACATAGCACGAGCGTCCTCTTCAAACGTGCAAGCGCTTAAAATGGCACCCCAGGACTCAAGCCTCGCCGTGATGGGGAACTTGTCAATTAAGCCAGAGATTCATTTGGCAAAATTGGCCACTTATCTGTTGGGTGACATTCATTGCTCCAATCAAACGCACAGCGGGATGTTTTTTTTCCTGTATAGTTTATGATCCCGGGGAGGGGCTCTCCAGTAGATATTAAAACCCAATATTTAACAGCCAATTCATCGAGCTCGGCTCAGTTAGGAAGGAAGAGCTCCTTTTCAAAAGACTCTAAATAGCTTCCTTTGAACACAAACACTCAAATGGCATTAAAAATTTCAGCGATGACAGAAATCTCCGGGCGAGCGCACACATGCGCTCAGGTTTTTAAAATTACCTGCTGGCCAAACAGACGCGCAGCCTGAGTAAATATTCGCTTATTGCGCAGCCACAGCCAAGCTCAATATTCACAATAGAGGCTAAATATTTATCCTCCTCATTAGCTAATTCAATTACATAGCTAATCTTTGGAGGGCCGTCCGCTCCGACAGGCAAACGTATTGACAGAGAGAGAGAGAAGGAGAGAGACTCTGAGGGGGAGAGAGAGAGGAAGCACGTAGCACGAGGATATGCAGGCATCTAAAATGGCTGAGAGCGTATTCGCCGTGTCCATTTGCGGCAGCGATTAAGGTACAGCGGGAATTGCGGTGTTAATTGCGGCAGGGCGAGTGCAGCCCACTTTTCCGAGTTGTTTTGGTTCCATTCACCCAGACTGGAGGACTGAAAATAGGCTCATCTAGACCATTACAGCCAAAGTGGTCCGAAGCCACCGCGCATTAGGCCGCCCGGCACAGGTCGGAAGGGCCAATTCGCCGTTAGACCCAAATCTGCCTGGACACTGGAAAGGGATCTAATTAGACGTCTTTCATACTTTCACTATGTAAAAATAAAACAGACTCGCTGCCAAATGAAATGAGTCCCGTAGTGAAGAGGTCTCAGGCGGGCCAGCTCGATTTGGCCGAGTTTTTAGGCTTCACAGGACGCTCGGTCACTAACGCTGACGCTCAGGATCTTACTGACAAACCACTGAGCAAAAAAATAACATCTTTGCCTCATATGACTGTTACACAACCAATAGAACGACACTGAAACTCCACCGTGGACCCTGAGTTATTATAAACATGGCTATACGACTGTCAGCAGCATTTGGTTGGAATTGATTTGCCCTTCACACTTAAAAAAGACGGTTCTTCAAGGGTTCTTTACTAAAGAAAATGGTTCTATATAGAAATATGAAGACTCAAAGAACCATTTGCATCATGAAAGTGTTCTTCAGATTGATGAAGAATGTGCTGTAGGTGGTTCTATATAGAACCTTTTTGAAAAGGGTTCCATAAAGCACCAAAAAGGGTTCTGTCATTGTTACCATACAAGCCTGTAACAATAGAAAAACCCTTTTTGGTGCTATATGGAACCTGTTCCAAAAAAGGTTCTGTTACTATTACGATACAAGCTTTTAACAATAGAAGAACCCTTTTTGGTGCTAAATGGAACCCTTTTTAAAAAGGTTTCTTTATAAAACAATCTACAGCACATTCTTCATCAATCTGAAGAACCCTTATATGATGCAAAGGACCCTTTAATCATGCAAAGGGTTCACTGAGCGGTCATAGTTTCATATAGAACCATTTTCTTTGGTAAAGAACCCTTGAAGAACCATTTTTTAAGTGTGCTGAATATGCAGTGGCACCAAAAATCATTTAACTTTAACATTTGGTAAACTGCAATGTTTTTCAGGTAACTTTGCGAGTTTGCATTGTGCCTTCAAGATGTGATGGTAATGTGAGGGAAGACTGATTAAGGGAGGGGAGAGAACTCTGAGAACTTGGGTTGGGGTTCTAGGCGAAGAAGAAGGCTTTGGACAATCTAGTGTATCTAGTAGTCTGAATCATATTAAGCAGTTAGCAGGTGAACAACTCTGAGAGCGAGAGCTTTCCTTCACTGCTCCTGCTTTAGACTGGAATATTATATGGTCTAATTTAAGTCACACCTCAGTTTATCCACAATAAAATAATCCACAGAGCATGTGCAACACCTTACAGGAGACTTCAAATGTAATGTATTTTTATTTACACCTGCAATATTTGTAACTCTGCACCTGGTACATTCATGCACATGTGGGAACGATTTAAAGTAGCAGATCTATGGAATATTCCATAGACTATTCCACTGTTGCCACATTAATGCCTCTTCAATGATGACTAAACCCTTTTCTTTTCTTTGACTCAGCAAAAGATGCTAATGACGGATTTTACAGCTACCAAAAAAAATAAAAAAGAAATGAAATGAAATTCCATATATCTAGTTCGAATGGAATATCTTACAGTTAAACTTAATGAAGCAAAGCAATGCACATTTAGTAATTGAGCGAATTTATATGACTCTATTCATTTATTACATTGTTTGTTTTGTATCTTTGTCCTGTCTTTGATCTGTGGTACACCTAGCATTGTATGTGGCCCCCCACCCCCCCCTACCTCTGTTGTGAAATGTGATAAGAAGTTGATCAGAAAAAAAAGCTTCATACTATTCACATTCATCCACAGGTACTACTGATTGCTGCTCAAAAGTTTGGAGTGACTGTTTTCAACAATGTAAAACAAATTTGGCTGCAGATAAATGTATAAAATGATTCCAATATGTAATTAGTAGGAAACTAGAAAGCTGTAAATAAAAATGTAGACATGATAAATGTGTCTATATGACAGAGAAAGCTAAGTTATAATAATTAATATCCAGAACTTGTTACATTTCAAAAGAGATCAAATCTCAAGGCAAAATTATTCAGATAAACAGATCACAGTACCTTATTCATCATGTAATAACTTCCTGTTTGCAGAATACTTGCACAAAATGGCAAATCGTTTATTTTAATCAATGTTGTTTTTGTGGTTGTGGTTTTATTGCACATTTTTATTCTGGCAAGTGATTTTCAGACTTTTGAACAGTAGTGCATATTAACTAAAAACCCAAATCAAATCCCAAAAAAGGTGTGAAAAAACCTGAACTCTCAGTACTGAATGCTGATGTCACAGGGCTCTTATGCTTTTGGGCTACTCTCACCTGGTAGGAGTTGGGCCAGAAGGTGCTGATGGCCAGTTCAGCCTTGGCCCAGCCCTCAGTGACCGGTGCAGAGGCGTTCCAGATGGGGTTCCCCTGCGGCCCACCGTCCACCTTGATGTAGACGTTCAGGGATCCGGGGCTGCGGCCGTCCCGGCTGGAGAGGGAGTAATGAAAGTCGATGCAGTGCGTGTCGTTTTCTTTGAGCGTCGGGAGGAGGAGGTGGGCTTTCTGGCCCGAAGCGCGGCCGGATGCGTTCACCATCATAAAGGAACCTGAGGAGAACATACACACTGTGAGCCCACAATGCAGACAGTGGAGTTTTATGTGCAGTTGAGGTGAAACTGGGATGAAACTAAATGTCAAAGTGGCTTTTAAGGCAATGTAGAGACGTGGTGCAGCTGTGTGAAAATAGATAGAATATGTTCTTATTTTGACAGCGAGTCTATAGGACACCCAGAAAGTGGTAAAGGAAGTTTAATAATAGCAGATCGTGACCTTTGCCTATTGCTTTATCTGCTTTTTGGAGGCACACAGACAGCCAAGTGCTCTCGCTCACGTATACCGCATCCATCTAGACAATAGGACTTGAAGCATAACTGCCTGTTATGAGAGCAACTCGGAGCCGAAAGACTACACACAGCATAAAACGATTTCTGGCGGCAGCTTTACATCCATTTTATTCAAATTTTATGAGACAATATGCCATTTTATGGCCACGCTATTATCAGAATGATATAGTATCACGGCAGAACAGGAGAGCGAGAGAGAGACGGGGAGAGAGAGAGAAAGAGAAATAAATGAGTGAGCCCATGGAAAAACCCCAAAATCGAACATTTCTCCTCACATATGGTGACAATAATTCAATTTCTTAAATGAGTAGCAATTAGATGATTAAGGCTTGTAATTACTGCCGGCTCAAAGGTGCCAATTTGTGATAAATGGCAGTAATTTATTACACATACTCCAACTCAGGCACTAAAATATTACATTCATTAGTGATGGTTGTTGTGGTTCTTAACCTTAACAGGAATGTCTGACTCCTGCGGCTGAGAGATCAAGTCTTAGTGTTCTCAGTGACACAGCCAGCAGTGCTGGTGGTGGAAGAAGCTGACGTCTAATGATAGACTTAACCCCAGGTTATATTAACCCTGCGTTGTAAAATGAACAGTAGAAACAACCTCAGGTTGTATTAATCCCATGCAATAAAACCAACCACAGAAATAACACTGGGTCGTATTAACATTGTGCTATAAAATGAAGTGTACAAATAAGCTCAGGTTAAATTAAACCTGTGCTGTAAAATGAACCATAAATTTACCCAGATTATATTAATACCGTGCTATAAAATGAACTACAAATTAACCCCAGGTTATATTAATCCAGTGCTATAAAATGAACCAAAAATTAACCCCAGGTTATATTAATCCCGTGCTATAAATGAACCATAGATTAACCCCAGGTTATATTAATCCCGTGCTATAAATGAACCATAAATTAACCCCAGGTTATATTAATCCTGTGCTATAAAATGAACCATAAAAATAACAGTTATATGAATTGCTATGTTGGTAAAAATTCCATCATAACCTGTGAAAAAGGTGTTTGTTTGTCTTCTATCTTAAATGTAAAGGAACTGGAAGAAGTATTTATTTGTATACTTTATACATTACATGAACAGTAAACATGTAACATGACAAAGAAGTTTTTTTTTGCAGTGATGTTGACTTTAAATGTAAACCACTGCACCTGACACAGCAAGTAAATTAAATGATTAGATGTTTTATACTTGTGAGCAGCTGAACGTTGTTTGCATGGAACTTTTCTGTCTCTGAGTAAATCGTGCAGCCCTGCTCACATCTGTAATTTACACCATGATTTCTTATCCTGTGTGAATCAGTCATAAACACTGCAGACGTCCTGTGGTGAAATTATTATGTTACCCCAGAAACCCCCCAGGGAAAACTAGTCCTGTCCCAGTAGTTCTTTGGTCAGTTAATTCGTCAATGAGTTTGAGATTCGGTAGGTAAATATGGTCCTGAGTCGAGCGAGGTGAGAGGGAACGGTTCCAAAGGGAAAAGGGTAAAACAACCCCATCCCGCATCACATCCAACCCCTGTTTTTTTGGCCTTTTAACACCGCGGTGATAAATTGCTTCTGGTGATTCATTGGAGGGCCGAGGAAGACACGGCACTATCGCCCTATTCATCACAGGTATTGTCGAAGACACAACCACGCACAATGCATCTATCAATCAAGCCCAGCCTTGAGCCGGAGAATGAGGCCAATCAATTCCACACACTAATCCAATCTAGGCAAGGCCCCTAAACAGGGAGCAGTAAACGGCCTGATTGCATTTCATATTCAGCCCTCTCTCCGGCCCCGCCGTGTCAGACAGGTATTCATGGGGCTGATTGGTATGATAGGTGGTGTTGAGGTTAGCAGGGAGCCTGTGGATCAAAGGCCAATTCAGGCTGGTAGCCTTGTAAACATTGGACCAAAGTATGGACACTTTCACAGCGGACCCGTCTCCTGAAGCCAACGCAAAGCTAGATGTTATGGGATACTAATAAAACAGTCCGATGCTGCTTATACCGCGTTGACTCGTGGAAATGTTAAACGCAAACAAATATGCACTTTCCATAAAGCTGTGACAACTGGGCAAATAGGAATATGATTAGAAAGATCTCTCTGGAATCTGGGAGCTACAAAAGCAAAATGGTGTTTACATCAGAATCAATGTCCAAACAAGGCAATTAAATACCAATTTAGCCGAAATTCACCCCAGGAGATAGACCGAAAAATGCAACCTTTCAGCGTCGCCAGCGAACATTACCTGATTGCTTTCCGCGCCGACTCCCAGTACGACTGGGGGCATTCTCATTTACACGTTTGTTGGTTTCTTAATGTGTCGCAGCACTTGGCAAAAAACAGAAGACACGGCAGGCCGAAAATAGCCATCCTGCCGTGTCTGATAGCTTGTCGTTTCAAGAATCAATTACAATCAAAGCACTGAGTGCTCCATGTTTATTGTGAAGTGCCCATATTTCCATAGAACCCCATCTTTATTCCTAAACTAGGAGTAGAGATTGCTTTCAGACAAATGAAAAGAGGTTTTTTTTTCTAGATAAGTGTAGCTCCTGGGCAATCACTTCCAGCAAAATCAATAGTAATATGGCGCTGCCTCTCCTAGCCATCAGGCCTTGCGCAGACAGCTAAATGGGGTCCTGAGGAGTCTTACTGTATTGCTTCTCCGGTGCCGACAAGTTAATACTGAAAGTCATCGACCAACAACCAAGTCCTCGGCCCGAGAAATGGAGTGACGGCTCTTAAATCCATCTACTGCTGTTTATTTTTACTGCACTGTGAAGCGACAGATGGTAAACAGAAGACTGATATGTTAGGAGCTATTGCCTGAGAGTGGCTTGGCTGACAGCCGTCATCAAAATGGTAACAGAAAAGGCTCTTTAGGTCGACTTTGGTTCAGACCTCCTGTGAAAATTTGCAGATTTGCTGTCAGATAGCTTGGAAAGGGCTGGGTTTTTTCCACTGCACATTCAGAAACAAGAACAGTTCTGGTTCTAGTTCATTTTCCACCTGCTCGAGACAGCTGGAACCACCATAATAACCTCAGTTAACACTTTGATTGTCTTTTTCAGCATTTGCTGGCACTCTAAAGCTAGTTAGAGTTTAACTTATTGGCTGGTATGAAACCATAAACTGCACTGTTCTTCACACATGTCTACATTTACACAGACTAATGTGTGGAATCAAACAGAGCTTATATTTTTTCTGTGCAAAAATACAAGCATAAACACAAGTACACATAGTGTTAGTGTAATGATGGACCAGTAAGCAGACGCTCGTGGTTATCAAACACAAAAGAGGTTTTACTTGGGGATTCAGGTAAGTTTAACGTTGTCAAAAAACAGGCATGGGTCAGTCCCACGGTAAACAATAGAATACACAAGGTGACCATAACCGAAAAGGGGAAAAAACAGAGCAAAGTCCAAAATACATGAGTATGAATAGTCAAAACCGAAAATCCAAGAAACCAGGCAACAGTACAGAAGGGCAAATCCAAAAACAGTGTCAACGAGAGAAAGGGTTAACAGAAGGTCATACACAAGATAAATCACAACAGGAAGAACGCTCAGTAGTCTCACAATGGAAAACAATACCTCGCTGGGACAAAATTTAAGGTGACGTTCCAGCTTTACCGCAGCCTGAGACAATGTCAGGCTTCCTCAACTCTATACATAAAAGCTAAATGGGAGAGAGAGTTAAGCATTGATATTACAGAGGAAGAGTGGACTAAAATGTGTATAACACAGCACATGACCACTAACTCAAGGATATGGAAAGAATTTGGATGGAAGAATTTGACCCTGAAATACACAGTAAACAAACTGGTTTTCGACGGCCATGTTGGAGGATGTGTAGGAATAAGGAGGCCAATCATACACATATTTTGGAAATGCAGTAAACTGTACTCTTTTTGGGAAAATGTATACGATGTGGTTAAAGACATTTTGGGTTATTCAGTCCCTAAAGAAAGCAGAGTTATGTATCTTGGACATATAGATGAACATGTTATGGATAATGATAAATATTTGACAAGAATACTTTGGACAGCCAGCAAAAAAGCAACAACACGAAATTGGTACAAAATTGAACCCCCTCAACAGAACAGTGGGTGGAAATTGTAAGACAAATCTATATACTAGAAAAAATGACTTACCAACTTCGATTGAGGGAAAACGTATTTGCTAACAAGTGGCGGAAATGGATAACATATGAAACCATAAGGGATAAATAGACATGAATGCAAGGATATTGTATTTTTAAACATGATCATTTGATAAGAGTTTTGTAACCATAGACAACCCCTCCCCCCCCCTCCCTTTGTTCCCCTTCTTTTTTCCTGGTGTCGTCCTGTCTGTGATGTTTCATCATTGTATACATCGTACATCTTTGTCTACTTGTGTAAAAAAAAACTCAAAACACTTAAGTGTAAAAAAAAACAAAAAAAAAGAAAACAATACCTCACAACGAACCCAACTATAGCCTGGGCTAATATACCAGCTAGGTAAGTCATATGACATAAACACACAGGTGTGCATCATTAATACTCAGGCGAACTTGAGCGGTGATAGGCCGCTGATGATCTTTCCGGAGTCACGTGAGTAGGCGGAGGATTCTGGGAAGTGAAGTCCGGAGTCATGTGAGCAGGCGAAGGATTCTGGGAAGTGAAGTCTGAGTGATTACTAGCAAGCGAGGGAAATAGCTCCATCTCTTGACTGCCCAGTGTATTCTGGGAATTGTAGTTTGTTGGTAGATTAGCCGAATGCGTGGCAGTTAGCTTCCAAACTAGCTTGTGCCACCTTAAAATACTCTTTGCAAAGTAATAACTCTAAAAACAGCAATCGACAGGAGAACATACCACTCCAGTTTACATTCTGATGCGCTTACTGTTGACGTAATAGTGCTCGGCAACTTTATCCTCACCTAGAAGAGTAAACTAAACTGTCGTTAACTTCGGCTCCAAGTGTCACCATAATCTCTCAGGGGCAGCTGTAATTTCATTCAGGCGCAACTGAAATTTCTAAACCAATGTCTCATGAAGGTGGAGCTCACAGTAGGGGGCGCCGGTGCACTCGTCAACATTTCATATGGACAACAAGCCTTTCATTAGCCCATGGATGTAACATAAGCAAGCATGGCTGAAAAGTCCCCTTAAAGTTAAAGAGACTAAAGGTTTTAGAGGGGGAGTAGACTTGTTGGAGGTCTGGAGTTGACTTCACTGCTCGGCGATGGCGCTTTAATCTGTCGACTAGTCGCTGATCACGTGAATATGACACTATGACAACATGGACGCCTCAGAGAAGACAGCAGGTGAGAAACCTGGTGATTCAGGGGTCTGTATCTCCTGTATCTCTGGTTTCCTGAAGATTGGCCAGGCGATCCAGGGCTCGTTGGAAAGGGTGCGTCATCTTCTACTGACCTGTGGAGTTTGGCTTCAGTCTAACATTGCTCCACTGATCTACAGAGCTTCAGAGATCAGATCCTGAAAGTCATTATCTCCAGTTTCCTGAAGACTACATTAAAAAGCCCTGTGTGGTTTAAAGGGGGCAAAATGCCTTTTAATCCTATAAAGTTTAAAGTCGGTTACTCTTATTTTCACAGAGTTATGATGCTCTAAATTTCTCTGGCTCTCCGAACCTCCACCGCAGGCAAGCGTCTCGGCAAGTGACGAATTTGTGCACCTAAGTCTGATACAAATTTGCAAGATTTCAGGGTCCGTTTCTCCGGTTCCCTCAAGGCTAATAATGCAACCCAGATTTTTAGCGTCAGGTTTCTGCAGTTTGCTTTTCGCAAAACATTTCATTCTCTTGTGGTTTTATTCATGACGTCATCAGCAAATAGTCGATGTCCACTAAACTTTCATCACAAAATTGTCCACTTTAATAAATCTGAAGTCATGCAACGACAACTGCAAACCAGCACCAGATGCTTAATAAGTCGCCTCCAGATGAGTATTCTGGTTATGAGATCACACCTGGCCCCACAAGACTACCGTTTCCAAATGTACCAAATAGGTCCTTTTGGTACCGTTCTACCAAAACCCAAAACACTGGACCCCTCACCACTGGACCGATGACCAATGCTAAAAGCACAGCTCCAGTTTTCCGGTGCTAATGGTTCTGCTACTTTGTACCGTGGGAAAAGCACCCTGAGAGGTACTTGAATCCGAGTAAGGTAATTTTTTTTATTTATTTATATTTTTTCAAGAAGCTATTTCCACATAGCTTCTAAAAGTACTCAGAAGCCTTGGCGAGGGAAGCCATTATTCCTGATGAGTGTTTCCACAGGGAGCCTTTTTGCAGTGAACGTCCCATTCCTGCCATCATAATACGATGCCCTGTATGACAGATAGCGAACGCTCAGCTAGTTGTCACTTTAATATGCAATTATGGCAGGTCCCTGTTCTTTGGGCCCTCTCCTGCTCAGCCTGATAAAGTCAAGGCATTTCTCATCGCCTCTCTCCCTTCGCCGATTTACCCCCACCCCCGGGAATGAGAACGCACCTATTTACCATAGAGCCAAACCCAAAGCAGTAATCTGCAGTGTCCTCCGGATGGGGGTGTAGAGAAGAGGAGGAGGGAGACGCTTTAATCTGAGTGTCTGCATGTTGCGAATGTGAGGTAAAAAAGTGAATACTGATATGACTGTCTTGTGATATGAATTGTACCATAGTGTGGACACTGTTATAAGCCTAAGTGAAATCATTTATATCTAATAATTCACATTATTACATTGTTGTAAGAATGTTATAACATTATTCAGGAATGAACCCCCATTTTCTTAAGCTAAACGTTAAAAAAAACACTGGATTTTTGATTGTTGGTACAAGTCGGCCACCTCTGCCTGCATAAGGGTTTATAAATGGTTTAAAATTGATATTTTAATCTGAGATAAGGCTGACAGGTTTAACACTGACTGATGAAAAAGACAAAGTAAGATCAGTAACCAGCAACACCTGAGCTTTCACAGCATAGACGAATGCGTGTTTACTGTAAGCCAGTGTTTCCCTTTTTATTTATGTGTTGTAACTCCTTATTAATGATTTTTAAGGTGTAATAATCATTAATAAACTACTTTTAAACCTACCATAAATGCTTTATAAGGGTAGTCTTATCCTAAAGTGGTACCCATTCTTGTTATTGATGATCTTCCAGTCAGCTCATCTTCTATTGCACGAAACCCTGGTGTCCTATTTGACCATCTCTCACTAAGTCTGCATTCTTCTGTATTCGCAATATCGATAGACTTTGCCCTGTACTTTAAAGCAGGGGTGTCAAACTCAACCACTAAAAGAGCCGTGTTAAAGAATCGCAACAAATCTGTGGGCCAGCTGTGTTTCATTTTATTTCTGCTTAACATTTTGCCATGACCCCAACTGGCCATTGTTTGTTCAAAACATGCCAAAACTACAACAGCAAAAAATAGGCACTTAATACCTGAACGAATCCAAAATAATTTTAAATTAAAACAAATAGTTTTATATAAAACCATAGGCTACATTAGCTGCAGAGACTGTAAAACGTATATAAATGTCCCCAGTGTAAAGTAGCGTTTTTAAAACTGGCCATTCGCTTGAACCAGACACTTTTTTTTGGTGGTGCTATCCCATAGATCGTTGTTGGGGAGGGGGTAGGAGCACACATTATGTTGCAGTGCATGCTGGGAACTGTAGGGCAGCTCATAGTGAAATGGGCTAATATTAATAGAAGATTAAAATAATTTTGCAGGCCAAATTGGATTGTGCCACGGGCCTGACTTGGCCTGCGAGCCTTGTGTTGGACACATGGGCTTTAAAGAGATCCTGGTGCAGCAGCTTCATTACATCTAAGTTAGACTTCTGCAATTCTCTGTTCTAAGGTTTGCCATCTAAAACTCTTTGTTCTCTTCAGTACATCCCAAATTCTGCAGCCAGAGTCTGAATATCCACTAAGAAATCTGCCCATATCACCCCGTCCTCCATCAGTTACACTGGCTGCCACTTACAGAACGTCTCCTGCTGTTAACCTTTAAAGCCTCACACCTACTGATCTCTCTGCTTTGGTACATCCTCATCCTCACGTCATCCAAGGTCCTCCGATTCTGGCCCGATTCTAGCTGTTCCTACATTCAGGCGTCCCAATATGGGTGGCAGGTCTTTCAGTGTTGCTGCCCCACCATCTGGAACTCCTTACCTTCATCTATTCACTCTTCTGCCTCTTTTTTCATCTTCAAAGCTCAGCAAAAACCTGCCTTTTTCACAATACTTTCACTCATTTTTCCTTGCCTTGATATTGTAAAGCGACCTTGGGTTTGTGAAAGGAGCTACATAAGTCTAATTTATTATTATTATTATTATTATTATTATTATTATTATTAAACAAGTAAAAATACAAAATACTGAAACTGAAATATATTAAATATACACAAAATATAGAGACAGGACCTATGTAAGGAGGGAAAAAAATATTATTATTATTATTTCTAGATATAATATTTTATGTAGTGAAAGTATTTTATTGGCAGATGTTTATTTCTTAAAACAAGCAAACTTGTCTGCCAGAGTACAACACTATGAGACACTTTCACTACATAAAATGATTTTTAACAAGTAAAAACTTACTGTATTCCCAGATTTTGGCCAAAACATCCAGTTGGAGAACAGAGTTGTCGTTCATTACTGTTTTAGTTAAGTCAAAGAAAGTGTGCTCACTTGTTATCAGTTTATGTCCTATTAATGTTTCTGAGGTGTTTCTGGGACAATTTACAAGGCTGAGCAATTCAGCAGAAAGCTAATAGGCTAACACTCCATTAACAAAGCCGTCAGAAAAGGAGTTGCTTTAAAAGAGAAACAAAGTGAAGAGTGTTACTTCTGTGCCTGTTATGAGCTTAAAATGTCTTTATTTAAACTAAAGCTGACGTCAAAATCCAACATAATGCTAAGCTGACTCCACTAGCCTGGCGCCAACATGCCATTTGAAGAACATTATGCACCGGTTTAAAAAAAAAAAGATTTTTGCTTGAAATATTGTGGTGTTGCTTTATGGTTTTATGCCTGTCCTTTACAATGTGAACAAAACTGCAATAAAAATGTAATAGAATGAGCAATTTGCATAGGTAGTAAATAGAATTCGACAGATTGATTACAAACATCAACACAAAAGCTTCCCAACAATAAAGAGTATTTACTTTTTTATTTAATCACACATTTCTATCATCATCCTTGGCATTGAACATCTTAACTAGACTTAAGATGATTTCAATTGCAAATAATGTCTTAATAACAACAGCAGTGTAGGCAGTCACTCAGGGTCTCTGAGACCCCCACACATACTTTTTAAAATGTATTAAATATTGAATTCATGTTTGTTGGAAAAGGGCAGTCCAGAGACTTTCTCACTAGTTCCTGAACAAAAATAATTAGGTATTAATGCTTTTTCTATAATATTCTATAATACTTTTTCAATATTATTTAATAATATTATTATTAACAATAATAATAATGTACATTTACAGTACATATTTATGGTCTATATGCATTTTTTGATAGTAAATTATTTTCCTGATAGTAAAAAATATCGTGATATAAACTGGAGTTCATATCGTCCACCCCTACTGTGTGTCAGAGACGACAGCGGCGAGTCAGCTGCAGTTTGGAGCAGCTGCGAGAAAAAGAACGAGTGTGGTGGGGGCATAGCATCACTCTCCCCCTTCCCCCCCACCCCCCAACCCCCCACCCCCCCGCTGTGGACAGACTGCAGATGGTCCACCCTCACGTGAACACGAGCACATACTCTTCGTAGGGGTCCCAGGAGCTGGACCGATCCGCGCCTCACTGTTGGGCTTCGGCCCATTTCGCACATTTAAACACGCCAAATTCCCAAATCCCCCACTTCACCCCCTCCGCAGTGAGAGAGAGAGAGAGAGAGAGAGAGAGAGAGAGAGAGAGGGGACTATAATTACTATCATATATCTCTGTTTATAATTTCGAATGAATATTCAATTATTTCTTTGCACCTTCATTAATTGATGACGCTTTGGCAGCACTGTGACTGAATGCGGCCAAGCCAATAAAGCGTCACAGCTGAGAGGAGCAGACAGAGAGGTGTATGTGAGAAAGAGGGCGTATGGAGCAAATCATAACTAATTACATACTGTACTCTGTAAAAGTCCACCCTCCATTTACTCAGTCTCCAGGAAAACGGCCATTATGTACAACATATTCATTTTTCAGATGTTTTGTGAGGAGATTGGCTATGAGATAATGCACTTGCATAAGGAAGGAGAAAGTCAAAGGAAAATTGAAAGAAGAAAAGAAGAAACCAAACAAAGAAGCACTTAAAGCTTTCATCTCTGAGAGAGAGGAGAAAATCAAGCTGCTTCAGATCTGAAAACATCCACAGGTGTTTCTGTCCATCCTTCCACTGTGAGAAGACGACTCAGCGCTGTGGGTCTGAAAGGATGTGTAGCTGTCAAGAAGAACCTCACTGAGAAAAGGAGACGGACACATCAAACAAAGAAGCTGAACGATGGACTGACCACCCCAGAGTCCAGACCTCAACACCACTGAATGTGTTTGATTACTTCAGAAAATGATCAACCAGCTTCTAAGACTGAACTTTGGAGGTGTGTCTGCAGATTCTTTGAGGAGCTGAAAGTGAGTCTCCTGAACAGAATGGAAGCTGGAATAAAGGGAGAGAGTGACTCACTGAGACTGAACAGCTGAGACTAGATTTAGCTGCTGAGGCTTCTGTGGGATTTTCTATTAACTATGCAGTGCTGTGCAAAAGTGTTAGGCACCTTGGTTTTGCTTGTAAAATCACCAAATATATGCATAAATATATCATTACTGTCCAAAGGAGAACAAGTATCTTTAAAATAGTAACTCAATGTAAAGAGACTTTATTCTAAGTGATTTTAGAGCAGATAAGTATTTACTGTTTATATTATTTTAGAGCAATAATATTAATTTAGATACAATGTATAATTTGAAATTGTCAGTGTCAAAAAAGGAAATATCAAATATCCTAGTGCTACACTACAGTAGTGCTTGCAAGTTTCTGAACCCTTTAAAATTTTTTATATTTCTGCATAAATTTGACCTAAAACTTCATCAGATTTTCACACAAGTCCTAAAAGTAGATAAAGAGAACCAAATTAGACAAATGAGACAAAAATATGGACTTGGTCATTTATTTATTGAGGACAATGATATTAGACTTAGAAATACAATAAAATGTAACAAGAATTTCTTGTTTTGATGTGAGCTACTTTGAAGAATAATGTTTGGTTCCAGATTTCTCTTGGATGTGTTCAGCTACCACATGAAATTTACTGAATTCCATCAGCAGCGATAGATTTACTGATGAAACCGGATGATAACTACAAATGCTGATCATCCTTGAGGACACGGCAGGAAATGGTTAGACAAACACACTGACACACAGAAAGTCACTGCTTACTGTGCTGTTATTTGTATTTATTTTAATATTAGTGTTTTTCTGAGCAAATAAACACTTACTGATCAGATAAACAGCTTTTTCATCGTAATATTCACAGGTGCCTCAAGTGTTTGCACAGCACTGCTTCTTTCTTTTTAACCTCACACTAAAAAATGTACAACTTACTGTCTGTTTTGACTGGAAATTAAAGAAATGAAGGGTGTTCTCTGACTTCTGCATGTGTTTGGACTCTGAAACGAGGGTTCTCCTGTCTAAAGGATCCTCAGAGTGCACTCTGTGCAGAAATTTGTGCAAATGCAAGAGAAAAAACAGCCCACGAAAGAGAAAGCGAGGAGCAGGCGCCTGAGCCGGGGCCCATATGTTCCCCGTCCTGAGTGTGTAATGGACCTTCATGATCTGCCTCCCCATGCCCTGATTACCACACAGACGCTCATCCACCCCCCCCCCGCTACCCCCCCATCCCCCCACCACCCCAGCAACAACAGCCTCGTCCCGTCCGCCGCGCCGAATGTGATTTGATTGGCGTGTAGTCAGAGAGAGCCATCGGCGGCGTGGCACGATTCGCTGGAAACCTTTTTAAATCATGCCAGCTCTCGCCTCAATGACCTTTTCCCATGAGCCCTCGGTGGACTGATGCGGCCCGACAGGGGCCGTGGCACGAAGCCCCCCCTCCGGAGACGTGGCGATAATCTGATAAGTGGGAAATCAATAATGAAAGTGTCATTATCTGGGAGCAGCGCGACGCGGCCACGGGCGCCGATGCATATCTGCAAATCAGCCAATCGGAAATCAGATTAAAACGGCAGCGCGTTTAGGAATTCAGCCACCCGCCGCCTCCTTTCTTCTCCCCCCCCCTGAACTTTCGCTTGATTTATGTCTCCGAGTGTTTGTTGATACGGGCCACTTTTTCTTAATCAAGTGTAAATGTACATCCAATTAGGACGGGCAGGGAAGGCTTTTAGAACAAAAGATGCAATTAATTAATTTTACATCAGGTGGTAAAAACACTCTCGCCCACACTTCGCACTGATTTGCAAACCTACAGGGCTAGTTTTTCCCCGACAAAGACCCCAAGCCTTAAAAGCCTGGCTGTAGATGAAAAGAATATTTACATGGAGAATCAGCGCTGTAATTTAGTGCAATCTTCATATATCTGCTCCTAAATACATTCAGTGCAATCCTCGTATATCTAGTGCAAAAGCTTTCCTCTCGTCTCTCTCCACACTCTCCGCCTGGAATCTGTGCAAAGTGAGTCTGTGTACTTTTAGCTGGAGCGTCAGAGCTAAACTTCAGAAGTAGTTCAGTTCGACAGTAATGAAACGCTCATTTGTGAGAAAGTAAAGTCAGACTTATTTAACAAACCTCACACTTTATCCTCACACTTTGGTCTACAGTGTTGCCTCGTAATTAAACAAAAGAAGGCTATGTGGGCAATACTGATAACCAGAGGAACTTCCTTTATTAGTAATATCCTCAATCAAACACTTTCTGTGCAGAACTTAAGCTCCTCCGTGCAGAGCTGCTTCAGTTCATGTACATTTTGGGACACAGACTAACATCCTGTACATCTTCTAACTCTGCATGCGGCTCTTTTGCTGTCCTGTTGAGGCTCCACAGCAGAATCAGATTAGTAGGTAAACATAAAATAATCCTCCTTTACAGTAAAATAAAGCTCTGCTGATCGTTCAACACAGTTTAACAATAAATGGTCTTAAACTCTGGAGTTAATGTAGAACTGCTAATTCACCCTTTAACCCTGAAGATCAGCGCAGACTGCTGGTACCATAGCAACACAGACAACAGTCTCGCCTAGCTAGTAGCTAATCAAACGACAAAGAGAGAGATTTAAGGTGATCATTGATAATTTAGAGACGAATGGACTTATTTGTGTTTAGAATCACTCCAGCTGGTTTCCTAAAACGTTTAATCTGCAACGAAAAACTGACAAACACTAAAAAGTCACAAAGCTGAAGTCAGTTTCTGATTCTTCAGCTTCTTAATCAAATGTTCCCATTTCACCTTAACAGGGGCAGCAGTTACATTCTTACATTTAAGGTGGAATGGGAAGTTGAAGCTGCTGAATGAGAAGCGACTTCAGCCTCATAAAAAGTTGAACGTTGAGAGGCATTTTACAAGAAACTGTTCTAGAGGAAAGGTTTCCTGTCAGAGATGAGAGAAAAGTAGCTATAGCTGAGCTAAAGTAAGTCTGTGTTTTTGTGTATATTATAGTTTTAGCCTCTACTAGTGCATCAGCACATACTGAGACTTATTTACAGCAAATATGCTAAAATGGACATAAAATGTTGTGGCTCCCAAAGTGGTTTCGTTTTTATTGAAAGGACAAAATGGCTCTTCATAACATTTGGGTTGCGACCCCTGTTTTATCCATACCTTGTATAATCTGTAGTATATATATATATATATATATATATATTCCATCCCTGCATCTAACTTATATTACTGTACAAAAACTGTATATTGGAATAGTGCAATGGTTGCCCAACAGATGTATAACTTTACTCTCTGTTTCTGGAGATTTAAATGACGTTTGAACGGAAAACGACGTCGTGTTTCGACAGACGTGATTCTGTAAGTTTGCTGGTTCAGTTAGTTCAGAGTTCAGCTCCAGTCCTGAAACCCCTGCACTGCATAACTGTGGTTTGCTGGTTAAAATACCTGATATTATCAGCTAATTAAGCCCTTCTTGAGCTGAACGAGGTGAACAGCAGAGAGAGACACTGAACTATACAGTGCAGCGGCTCCAAGCCTGGAGTTAAACACTGAATTAAAGTGTCTCTCGTCTCTCGGCTTCTGTTGCGTCTTGCAGGTGAATCAATTACAAAGCACAGCAAATTGAAGGCATTGTATTAGCGCAGTCACTCCCTGATTTGGTCCTCAGAATGACGGCGACTGTACAGTGTGACTTCACGCGAGAATACGCACCTAAGATTCTTACTCATCTTCGCACCCGTGTAAATGTGATTCGATTTTTTGGAGCCTCCTT
Source organism: Colossoma macropomum (assembly GCF_904425465.1). Classification (NCBI taxonomy): domain Eukaryota; kingdom Metazoa; phylum Chordata; class Actinopteri; order Characiformes; family Serrasalmidae; genus Colossoma; species Colossoma macropomum. Next base: position 51,684,304 of record NW_023494789.1, read on the forward strand.
CAGATCAGGTTTAATAGTTTTAAAGTCAGGACTCGACTTCTAAACTATGGAATTTCTTCTGTCTGAGCCTCCGTTGTTGATCAGTTTTGGTTCTGGAGGGCCGGTGTCCAGCACAGTCTGGATTTCCCTCTTCAAACACACCTGATTCCACTCAACTGTTAATTGCCGTTTAGTCAGAGTGTTTGAGAAAGGAAATCACCAAATGGTGCTGGACTCCAGCCCTCCAGGTCCAGAATTAAACTGATTTACACCTGTGTTTTCACTCATTTTCATGTAGCACAACCCAGTTTTCGGTCTCAGATACTTGCCCTGACATTCTGCTGAAGAACTTCTTGATAAACTCAAATCTGTTGATCCCTCAGCGGCTGCTGGCTGAATAGACCTCAGCAGCATTGTGTAAACAGATGAGCCAAAACATTATGAGCACTCACAGATGAAGTGATAAGGTTGATTATCGCATAATAACCGTGCATGTTGAGGTCTGGGATATATTAGATGGTAAGCAGCAGCTGGTTGTTGAAGTCAATGTGTTGGATGCAGGAGAATTACCGACACATGAAGACCTGAGTGACTTCGACAAGAGCCAAATAGTAACGGCTGGACGACTGAGTCAGAGCATCTCCAAAATGACGAGGCTTGAGGGGCGCTAACGGTCACTGGTGAGTACCTATTGACAGTGGACTGAGGAGTGACAAACCACGAACCAGTGACATCCTTGACAAACCAGTGAAGGCTTATTGATGTACAAGGACAACAAAGGCTATCCCATCTGAACCGACAGAAGGGCTGCTGTGGCACGTCACAGAAAGATAATAACGTTAATGTTTATAACATTATAGGAGGAATGTGTTACGACACAGTGCATCTCACCCTGCTGCATGTGAGACTGGATAGCTTTAGATTGGTCAGAGTGCTCATGCTGACCCCTGTCCACCATCAAAAGGGCCTAAAATGGGCATGCAAGCATCAGATCTGGACCTTGGAGCGATGAAAGAAGTTGACCTGGTTCGATGAATCCCATTTTCTTGTATCACATGGACAAACAAGTATATGTGCAGCATTTATCTGGGGAAGTGATGCACCAGGACGCACTGTGAGAAGAATATAAGCTGGTGGAGGGAGTGTGATGCTCCAGGTGATGTTCAGCTGGGAAACCCTGGGCCAAGCATTCATGTGGACGTCGATTTGAGACGTGCCACCTACCTAAACATCGCCACGGACCAGGAACGCCCCTTTACGGCGATGGCATTCCCCTGTGGCAGTGGCCTCTTTCAGCAGGATAATGACCTGCCACACTGCACACTACCGTTCAGGAACGCGTTAAGGAACATGACGAAGAGCTCAAGATGTTGACCTGGCCTCCAAATTCCCCAGATTTCGGTCCAAATCGAGCATCTGTGGGATGTACTAAAAAAACATTCCGGCTCCACCTCAAAACTTACAGGATCTGCTGCTAACGTCTTGGTGCCAGATACCACAGGGCACCTTCAGAGGTCCATGCCTCGGCAGATTGGAGCTGTTTATGTGGCACATGGAGAACCAACAGCAAAATAGACAGGTGGCCATAATGTTTTGGCTCATCGGTGTAGACGAGAGGTCAAAAGAAATTACCAAGGGGGCACAACCACCTTTACACAAGTGGCTTGAGTGGTGCAGTACTGTGCAAACATCTTAGGCACTGAAGCAAATTCTTTAAACCACTTATTTGGACGAATACTGCAGTTTTGCCTGTAAAATCACTGTATAACTTAAGATTGAATGCAAACATTAACTTCTCCTGTTTGCAATAAAGTAGCTGACATATTTTGAGCTGATTAGAACAACACAGATTTGGTTCTAGATCACTACTAGAAGCCCCAAGATTCTCTGCTTCTTTGAGAGCATGTCTGCAAATGATTAAACGAAAACACTGACACACATAAAATGACCACTTATTGTATTAATGTCTTTGTATTTATTCTAATATTAGTGTTTTTATGGATTAATTAAAATCTAAAGTGCCTTTGCACAGCATACTGCAAGTGATATATGGGTAACAGGCTGCTTAGCATTAGTGCAAATCTATTTTATTCAGCACTACAGCTGCCCCACATGGAATCTAGCATACATAATTAAACACAAACACATACACTCACCGCAAACAGTAATTAAACTACATGATAAATGATTACATGCATCTAATGTTTAGCTAACTCATCTTACCACTGGATAGCCTACATCATTTACTGCAGCACTACAGAGAGGAGATGTGGCGATCACTCCAAACATGTTCACTATACTGACCATGTTAGCTTAAAACTTACAGATCCAAGTAAAGCTAAATTTCATTTTTTCGTATGTTAAATTTCACTGTTCTTCCATACTATATATGCTTGTTGGAACACTGTTAGACATTAAAATGCTTTCCATATGTTACAGAAAATGAACCAAACTGTGAACAGCAGCACACAGCTGTATCAGACAATAACAACTGAAAGATCTAAACAGCTTGCTCAACTTGGAAATACACATAATTCCCATTCATGCAGTTTGTACTATGGCACTCCCTCCACCATGCTTCACAGATAGGCTTCGGTATTGATGTGCAGTGTTTTCCTGTTGTGTACAAATTATAACTTTTGTTTTTCCACAAAACACTTATTCAGTAGCAGGTGTTCCTTAGCAAACTGCAGTCGGGCTGGATTTATTTACTTAATTTATTCTTTCTGAAAGAGCGCTGATAACCTGTTAACCTCCCATGATCACAAAATGTCAGCATTTATCTTATGGTAGACTCTTGAACACAAGAGCAGGATATACCCTAGAGTTCTTCTCACTTCGTTCACGGATCTTTGTAGGACCCCATTCCTGTCGAGAGTAGGAACAGTGCTGATTTTCTTCCATTTATGAACCATCTGCCCCGCTTTGGGTCGATAAAGGCCCATCAGTGTAAGCTTTTCAGCTGCAACATCTTTTCTTCTGAGGTCCTCTGAAATCTCTTTCCATTGGGCGATATTGCATTTGAAGAGAATTCTTTTAAGAGCAGCAAACAGAAATTGTGTTTTTTTTATGGAAGGGCAGTGCAGCAAATAAGGTTACAGCACTGCCGAGTGCATATCAAAGCACACAGGTTTCTAAGGGTCCTGCTTGTTCTGCATCAAGCCTGCATCTGCACTCCATGAGGCTACACAAGTAGACAGAATGTGATTTGAAAAACAGCCTCATGCAAGGAATCAACAGCTGCCCAGCTGGTGAACAAAACATATACATCAAACAGACAAAGGGTTCTGTTTTCCGGTCTTCTCGTCTCCTGGAGGAGCGCGTGAGCGCCGGGTCTGAACGCGGCTGCTAAAACAGCAGGTGTGTACAAGCTCCTGTGCTGACTTTTGAAGCCTGGGTTTCATCATGCAGAGAAACTACAAGAAGGTATGAGATTTACTGACAGTTATGATTTGTGAGGACTGCCTTACATTCACGATAAAAGCTGCAGAGGTTTAGTACATGTGCTGATACATGGCCACGGTATAAGGAACACACTGGAAAGGTCCTTTCAAGTATTTGACCAATGGAAATAGAGCAGTTGCGGTCTGCAGGAGTTCTAGTCCATAGGGTGGAAGCTGAGATTAGAGACATTAAAAGAGAGGAGGTTGAACACTGGTTGACATCTGAGTGACACAGCTTGTAACCCTCAACACAGTGGTGGCATCGCAGTCCTGCCCTTTAATAAAAACAGCAATTCGCCATGTTAGTAAAGGCACAACGCCGGGATCAGACTACACTATATTTTTGCCTTTCACAATGGTCACTATGTCAGATTAGACAATCATAGCGCCATGAATTTGTTCCGTATCTTGGTCTGGAGACTGGCAACACTACAAGTTTGACACAATCAATCATCGTGCACGTTCTTGCGTGAGTTTATAGGTTGTTGGGGAGGAGGGTCAAGAAACTGTCATTCAGAATTGCAATGTGCAATGCTGGCGGTTTTGTGTTCTAAAAAGAAAAGAAAAGAAAAGAAAAGAAAGAGAGTGATTGTGGAGCCGTTCCTGGCTGTCAGAAGAGGACAGTATGGGCTGTCTGTCCTTCAAAAAGAATTGAGGTAATGAAAGTGTTAATACATTAAGAACTTTACATAAATGTAGCTACCAGGTTCTCTGTATGTAAACAGACGATATAAATGCTATTTCTCCCTCGAGGAAACACCAGAAAGGCAAGGGTTCTGCTGCCACAGCTCAGAGAACCTTCCTATGTCTCGTTGTTCCACCTGACGGCTGCAGCAGCAGTGTTGCTCTTTCTCTTCACCAATGTTTACATATGCGTGCCAGGGAGCGCTTTATCATCCTGTTGGTCAACGTCAAGGAACACGTCGTAGGAGACGTCAAACTAGGCAGGAAAATACAAAAATTTCTGACTTGCTAGACTTTTCGCCGGGGTGTCGTGGGGCGTCCCAGATGCCGCATTGCTGTTCTTCAATTACGTCACAGTACAATACCGGTTCATTGTTCCTGATGCCCATATTCGGGCTGGACGCTGGACATTTGTCAGATGCAACAAAATCATTTAAAAATCTGGCTGAATTTGCATCGTCTGAGCTCGACACAAGAGAGAAAAGACACTCTTTTTGTGGAGAAAACACAAGAACTGAACATTGTACGAAGCCTCTAAAGGGCCGTGGTAAAAACAAATAAACAGTTAATGACATTGCGTTCCCTCGCAAAATATATGCTCGTCAGACAGCAAGCAAACATAGGACCAGAGGTGCCCAACGACACTGCCTACATTAGAGATTTGTTTTTAGCATAGCTAATGTTAAAAGCTGTTTTCCCAGCTTCGCCAGTCTGTGCTGAGATTATTCAGCAATTGTTCTCTGCATCTCTGTAAATGTAGCTTTTACTGTACGAGGACTCTCGACCTCAGTCTCAGTTTGCACTCACTATAGATAGTGCACTCACTATTTGTACTCACTATAATCATGTTTGATTTTGAGAAGCTACACTATGTCTATATTTCAATCCAAGATCAAAGTATACTTCAATGAGCTGCTTCATGTCTGAGCTTAAGCAAAGCACAGTTTTTGCAAGCGAATGCAAACCGTTGCATCAGAATGCAAAGCATTAGTGAGGGAACGCAAAATGTTTACGAGGGAACGCAAAACGTTTGTGAGGGAAAGCAATGTCATTAACTTTTTTTTTTTTTAACCACGGCCCCTTAGGGGCTCCGTAACATTGACTTTAGGCTTGCACTGAAAATTCTCATTTCTTGACAATAACGTATCATAGCTGCCCTATCAAAACTATTTCTACATTGTTTGAACACAACAGTCACCCTTTACATTGTGTGAACACAACCTGGTGAAGGGACCAATAGAAATGCTCCAAAATTACCTGAAATTAAATTAAGTTACATTAAAGGCTAAGAATGTTGTTGCCTTGTTGTCTTTTCTTGGACAGTGATGATGTAACAATCTTATAACAGTAGCATTTATTTTACAGTAGGCTATGCACTTTTAACAGGTAAATAAATAACAACTACAAAAGATTCCTGGTACATGTAGTTGTGTGCAAAAGTTTGAACACCTTTCCAGTTAATGTATTTTTTTTTTTGTTTTGATACTCAGTAAAAGTAAGTTAACACATCCTCTACAGCAGGGGTGTCCAGTCTTATCTGCAAAGGGCCAGCATGGCTACAGGTTTTCAAAGCAGGAGCTCACCGGATCAACGATTTGACTGAGACCAGTTGAATTGCGCTCCTGATTGCAATGAAAACCTGCAGGCACGTTAAGTACTACCAAATGGCTTCAATGGTTAACAGTATGACCTCATTAGCAGTCACCTGTTCTTGTGTCTTTGAGGTATGCAGAGTATATCCATACATAATAAAGGTTCCAGCCTTCGTCTGGAGAATTTCAACAGTAATTCTGCCTGAGTTCATGTGTCCACTGATTTAATTGGCTTTAAAAAATGGCTTTACGCAACAAACACATGCACAAACAGCTCTGATGGCACGGACGTCGTGAAAGAGTGAAACAAAGTGCGACTTTAGAAGTTCTGAGATGGTTATCTGAGGCTGATTTAGTCCATGAAAAAGTGCCCAAAGCGCCGACAGCAGGGAAAAGAGAGCGGAGATTTTTATGTTTATTTTGGCCTTTGTGTTTGTCAGTTCTTTAAGATTTGTGTTTTTATTTTTGGCATTTCGGACGAGGCTGTAAATACAGGGGCGCGCGTCAAAATAAAAACCGCAGAGATGACATTCAGAGACCACAAAGCTGAAACTTTAGACCGTAAATCAGAGTCGAGACTGAGACGAAGCCCGGTGACATTATTTGAGAAAAAAAAGGCAAAAATTTTTATCATTCCACAAACGAGAGCTTCACTGTGGACAAAGAGGCTCTCAAAACCTCTTTCATATTTTCTATGTGTAACAAAGGGTGGCATTTAGCAGCCCTGGGGAAGTCTCTCCGCCGGGGCCGAGGATTCCAATCAAGTTCAGGATGCTTCAAAATGAGCAGAGGCTGCCTTTTTATTATTATTAGCAACGTGTAAGAAAAGGACTGTGAGGATACGCAAGTTGCTTCATACAAAAGCAGACAAATCTTCCAGGCTGGATCATGGAAGGAAGACGAGAGAGACTAATAACACCTTCAAATGCATTCATCCTACGATGTGTCTCATCTACACATCAAAAACTGCAATATTTACTACATACAGTCGGATAAAAGAAGCAGCAGAACTCATTTGACTGATTCTCTCCGTCGGAGAGCTGAGCTAATAAAAGCGTAGAGGCTACTGTTCAGCAGTAATGAAGTAGTTTCTCAGTGAGGAAGAGGAAATAATATCAGCCAGGCCTTTTTCTTCAGCCCAGCGCCTAAACAGCTCCGCCAGACTGGCTGTTTGTTGAATGCAGATGAAAAAAAAATCAACAAAAAACATTATTAGCACAATTAAAGGGTCAAAATGCTAAATTTAACCATCTCTACATCTGCTTACTCGCATCCTACAGCGCTGGTGCAGCATCTTTCCACTTTAAAGACGAGGAGGAGCTTCTGAGAAACCTGATCTCTTTTCTGTTAGCTCCCTGCTAATGCTGGTTTATGCTGGTTTAGCTGGTCAACCAGCTTGACCATGCCATACCAGCATCAAAATACAGCATGCACTGGTGTTGCTGGTGACCAGCCATGCTGGACTATGCTGGTTCTTATGCTTAGTTCTAGCAGGGCTGGTAAATGCAGAAGGAAGGTTAACATTAGCTGCTAATGGAAGTTGGATGTCTTACCGCAGGTGTATAACTGTAGTAACTGTTTCTAAATCATCATTACGGTGGAAAGAACAGATTAACAACAGAAAGAACTCTCCAGATGAGGAAGACAGCAAGCTAAAAGCTAAAGTTAGCACGGTAGCTGGCTGTTTAGCTACCTTATCTGGGCATTATAGTAGGACAGCATTGTTTAATGGTATAAATCATGAATTCTGTCAAACTGAGGTTGAGGAAAACACCAAAAATAACATATTAAACTCCAGTTTTAGACCAGAAGGTACGAGGAAATAGCTTATTCGAGATATTTAAGTAAAAGAGTCGTATAAGCACAAGTTGACAGACCACTGACAGCAATAAGATAAGCCTCTGGCACAAGCAAGGATGAAGTGAAAAACAAAACTGGAGCTCAAAAACTGATTAAAAGCTACAGAGAAAATGGGGCTCCTAACAACCACCTGGAAGACCTGGTCGACCCCAAAACTGCCCCCATCAGATAAACAGCACTTAAAGCTTTCATCTCTGAGAGAGAGGAGAAAATCAAGTTGCTTCAGATCTGAAAACATCCACAGGTGTTTCTGTCCATCCTTCCACTGTGAGAAGACGACTCAGCGCTGTGGGTCTGAAAGGATGTGTAGCTGATCAAGAAGAACCTCACTGAGAAAAGGAGACGCATCAAACAAAGAAGCTGAACGATGGACTGACCACCCCAGAGTCCAGACCTCAACACCATTGAATGAGTTTGATTACTTCAGAAAATCACCAACCAGCTTCTAAGACTGAACTTTGGAGGTGTGTCTGCAGATTCTTTGAGGAGCTGAAAGTGAGTCTCCTGAACAGAATGGAAGCCGATATTAGATTTAGCTGTTAAGGCTTCTGTGTTGTTTTCTGTTTCTTCTTTTTTTCTTGAACAATGAAACTTGTATTTAATGACTGTTTTGGGTGGAGATCAAATATATGAAGGGTGCTCTCACTTTTGCACAGTATTGGGTGTTTTGAAATGGTACTAGTCTGGGTTTAACTGGCTATTTTTACTACTACTGGGCAGTTTTGATTGTCCAGCTCTCCAAAATATCTCCAATTTACTGGATTCGGCTCCTCTAAAGTAGATTTTTCAGACAAACCGTCTTTGCTGCAGTTTCTACAGGAGTCCAGGCTGTGACAGCGGCAGCCCAGCGTCGGTCCCCTGTCAGCGCTCGCTGC